>NW_006921867.1:3671528-3684452 GCF_000298275.1 Orycteropus afer afer
CAGGATCTCCTACATAGATCCCCCTCCAAGTGGTTGACAGTGGTAGCCAGGCACCATCTAGTTCTTCTGGTCTCATAGTCATATAGGCTGAGGATCGCATGGTGTACCAGTTGCTTGGACTAATTGTGTCCACGAATCTTTGGTTTTCTTCATTCTCCTTTAATTTCTTGGCTGATCCTTCTATGGATGTTTATTATGGATCCAAGTAAAATGAAATCCTTGACAATTTCAACCTTTTTCTCCATTTACCATAATGTTGCTTATTGGTCCATTTGTAATGATTTTTGTTTTCTTTATGCTGAGGTGTAATTCATAGTTAAGGCTGTAGTCTTTTATCTTCATATTCCTCTTCAATTTCAGCAAGCAATGTTGTGCCACCTGCATAATCTTCCTCTAATCCTGATGCTATGTTACTCTTCATATCATTCAGATTATCAGATTATTTGCTAATCATACATATTGAATATACATGGTGAAAGGATACAACCCTGACACACATCTTTCCCAATTTTAAACTGCACAGTATCTTCTTGTTGTGTATGAAATACTGACCATTGGTCTATGTGTACATAGGCCTATAGGTTCTGCTTGAGCACAATTAAGTGTTCTGGAATTCCCATTCTTTGTACTATTATCCATAGTTTATCATGATCCACACAGTCAAATGCCTTTGCATAGTCAATAGAACCCAGGTAAACCTATTCCTGGTATTCTTCCTTTCAGACAAGATCAATCTGATACCAGCAATGATATTCCTTGTTCCACAAACTCTTCTATTTTGGCTTGAATTTCTGGCTGTTCCCTCTCAAATGTCCTGGTGCAACCAGTTTTCAATTATCTTCAGCAAAATTTTACTTGCATGTGATATTAATCATATTATTTGACAATTTGCACATTCTATTAGATCACCCTTCTTTGGAATGGGCACAAATATGGATCTCTTCCAGTCTATTGTCCAGGGAGCTGCTTCCCAATTTTTTTTTTTTTTTTTGACATATACAAGTAAACACTTCCAGCATTGTGTCTCTTTGTTGAAATAAGTTGTGGGGTGATATCCAGGACATCATACATGAAAAAAACAAAAGGTCATCAAGAAGATAGGAAACAAAGAAAAGACCCAAATGGATGTCAGAAGAGATTCAGAAACTTGTTATCAAACATAGAGCGTCTAAGGAGATTGGAAGAAATGATGAAGTTAAGGAGCTTAGCAGAAGATTTCAAAAGGTGGCTTGAGAAGACAAAGTGTTCAGTCAATTCCTGGAGCCGGGTTTTTGCCAATGCTTTCAGTGCAGCTTGGCTATCTTTTTTTAGGTTTTGATGGTATTGAAAAATACCCCCTAAAATGACTGAATGTCAACCAGTCATTTTTGTCACAGTGACTGTGTATTCCTTTAATATTCTTTTGATGCTTCCTGTGTCATTCAATACTTTGCCCATAGAATCCTTCAGTGTTGCAATTGAAAACTTGAATTATTTCTTCAGTTCTTTCCGTTTGAGAAATGTTGAGCATATTCTTCCCTTTTGGTTTTATATCTCCAGTTCTTTGCACATTTCATTGTAATACTTTACTTTGTCTTCTCAAGCTGCCTTTCCATTCCACAGTTGGCCCCTGGCTTTGTTGTGATTGATGATATTGAACTTCTCCATTGTCTCTTTTCACAGATGTAGTCTATTTAATGCCTGTGTATTACATCCAGTGAGGTCCATTTATGTTGTTGAAAAAAAGTCTTTCAAAATTCTATTGTGTGATCTCCAGTGTCTTTTCTATCACCAAGGCCACATTTTTCAGCTACTGAAACTTCTTTATTTCCAACTTTCAAATTCCTATCACCAGTAATTATCAAAGCAACTTGATTGCATGCTTGATTAATTTTAGACTGCAGAAGTTGGTAAAAATCTTCATAATCTTTATGTTTGACATTAGTGGTTGATATGTACTTTTCATAATAGTAATATTAACTGGTTTTACTTATAAGTGTGTAGATATTATCCTATCTCTAATAACATTGTGCTTTAGATCTTGAAATGTTCTTTTTGATGTTGAATATGATGCCATTCCTTTTCAATTTGTCATTCTTGGCATAGGAGACCATAGATTATTTGATTTAAAAATGACCAATACTAGTTCATTTCAGCTCACTAGTGCCTGGAATGTTGATCTTTATGCATTCCATTACATTTTTTATGACTTCCAATTTTCCTAGATTGATATTTTGTCCATTCTACATTCCAATTATTAATGGATATTTGCAGCTGTTTCTTCACATTTTGAGTCATGCCACATCAGCAAATGAAGGTCCTGAAAGCTTTACTCCATCCACATCACTGAGATCAATTCAACTTTGAGGAGACAGCTCTTCCCCAGCCATATTTTGAGTAACTTCCAACCTGACAGGCTCATCTTCCAGCACTATATCAGACAATATTCTGATGCTATTCATAAGGTTTCACTGGCCAATTTTTTTAGAAGTAGGTGGCCATGTCCTTCTTCCTAATTTGTCATAGTCTGTAAGCTCCACTGAAGCATGTCCACGATGGGTGACCCTGCTGTTATTTGAAATACCAGTGGCATAGATTCCAGCATCACAGCAACATGCAAGCTACCACAGTATGACAAACTGACAGATAATCTTTTTTTTTTTTTTTTTCCCAGAGACCTATATGATGTAGGGCCCAGAAGCCCCAGCAGGTGTCCACAATCTTCATGAAAATAGAATCTGTTACTGTTTTATTCACCACCATATCACCAGTGCTTAGCATAGTACATTACATAAAGGAAGATTATTGAATGCATGAATGAATTGAAGAAAATTTTTCAAAGATTGTTCTATGTCTTAAGATATACCAATTGACTTATGGTATACCAAGAAAGACAAGCAAATAAACTCATGTGACCATAGTCAATTATTTAACTTTCAATGCCTCAGTTTCCTCATCTGTAAAATGCAGAGAATAGAGGTTTTCTAGTAGGTTGGAGGTGATGGTTGTTAGCATCTATATAGTAGGGACAGATAGATAGATGTTTTGGTCCTCTAGTGCCTCTCTAACAAAAAATACCACAAGTGGATGACTTTAAACAAACAGAAGTTTATTCTCTTACAGTTTAGGAGGATAGAAGTCTGAGTTCAAAGTGCCAGGTCTAGGTGTTGGGTGAAAGCCCCTCACCCTTGGGCTTCAGCTCTGCCTCTTGCTCCCAGCCTACTGAAGTTGGAGGCTTCTCTTACTCAGGTAGCTGCTGGCTGCTGTGCTGACAAACCCAAGGTCAACAAGTAAAATGGCATGGTCCCAAGATTATCAAACAATATGGCAGGCCACTAGTTAAATAGTCCCAAGATCAGAAGACAACATGACAGACCACTGATAAGTTGGCCAAATGCAGGACCCGGATGGGCCAAGAAGCTAGAGACCATCCTTAAAGCTACTTCTTACATACTGGAAGAAGACACATCCCTAAGGCAGCTACTCAGCTGCTCCAGTAGATTCCACTATGGAGTTGATTATGAGTCTCATCATGGGGAATAACAACATCCAACTGCCCAGCCACTCAAAACCAGGCCCAGCCAAGTTGACACACAACTACCACAATAGATAAGTAGATGAGTGATATGTGTATATCTATATTTTTCCTTAGAACAGAGTCTAGCAGTTTGTTAGTGTTGTGTAGGTATTTGCCATTATTATGAAGACAGAGAAAGTATAACTAGCTATGAAATTGCTTAATAGAATAATTTAATTTTATCTAGGGGATGAAAAATTTTCACACACTAATCAATGTTTCAGTCTCATAAATGAAGATTTGATAAAAGGTAGGCAATCAAAATCAAGGGGAGAATTCTGGATAAGTGAAACAGAATGTGTAAAATTTGAGACAGGAGGGAACACAGTATTTTTCGAGAGACTACGAGAAATCCATTTTGGCTGGAGCTAAGTGTGAAGGAAAGAAGTAGGGGCAAAAGATTAAGTTATAGCAGTAGACAGAGGCCAAGGGTAGAATACAAACCAAACAGTGTTTATGTTGTTGCAAACTGTAAGATAGATACGCTAACCACAAGAGATGTTTTGTGAAATAGTAATAGAGACATATTTTCAGAATTGTTGTGTGAGTGATATGTATAATATTTTAGAGAAACTTCAGTGAGTTTTAAATAGAATCAGTTTGTCATTCTGGTTTGTTTCTAGCATTTATAAATTAAAAAAGTAATCAAATAATGAACCATAAACTGCTGACGATTATATATGTCCTGAAGTACAGAGATTATTCATGAGTTGGCATTTTCTTGTTTGTTTGTGTTCATTCATATTTGTTAAATAATAAAGTGAAAATGGAGAGAGAATAGCTAAAGTGACTGCATATACACACACATCCCTTAACCCATGGCCATCGAGTCATTTCTGACTCACAGCGACCCTGTAGGACAGAGTAGAACTGCCCCATAGGGTTTCAAGGCTGTAAATCTTTACAAAGGCAAACTGCCTCATCTTTCTCCCAAGGAGCAACTGGTGGGTTTGAATTGCTGGCCTTTTGTTTAACAGCTGAGCACTTTAACCACTTGCCAACAGGGATTCTGTATATACCTTACCTTAACCACTAAAACCAAACTCACCACCGTCAAGTTGGATTGACTCATAATGACCCCTCCTTGGGTTTCTGAGACGGTATCACTACAGAAATAGATTGCCCAACTTTCCTTCCAATAGGAAGCAATATTTCAGAGTAGTGACATTGAAAGATATGACATATGCTTAATTAATTATTGCTTATAATTTCAAAACATAGCTACCCAACAAGCTGTTTATTTTGTGGGCTGAGTGATAACTGAATATCTGATAGATGGTTGAGAGTAAACGTACTATTTTTTTTTTTTTTTCAATTTCTCTCTTTTAAAACATCTTTCTTATGAAAACACCTACACCTTCCTGTTTCACAGCTGTAAACTATAAATATTAGTGCCCTGAGAGACAGGCATACTCAGAAGTTTTGGTTCAAATTAATGCTTTAAAGAATGATGACAACTGCATGATTTCCTTATTTGTTTTTTAATAAAGAGTCTTTCATAGATGGTCTTTTCTAAATACAAAATGCATTTTCCTAAAATGACACTTATTTACTTAGTAAATAAGCTGTATGAGAGAATCCACTAATCTAATGTCTTACTTTCTAAAGAAAACACGCTTCTAAAGTCAAAATAACAAGCATAAAGTCAATCCTTGGGAGAAACACAGTATCTGATTTTAAATGTCTCCAATGTGCAAATTAAGTAATATCTCCTTGAAAAACAGTGTCTTCTTAGAAAATTTTCCAATAGAATCACAAGAGGCAAATTCCAGTTGAGAAAGTGCATGCTGTATTGCTAATAAGACAGAGATGCGAAGCTGAGCACATAGAATCCTTATTTAAAAAGTACAATCAGAAGAGAGAGTTTTTACGATGAGGGGGCTGGGGAGATAAATAAAAACAGCCAAAATTTCAGTGTGAATAATTTGATTTGTGGCCAAGGAACTCCACTCTTGGTATAGTTCAGAAGAGAATCTAATCGAAAAGCTATGCATCTGTACAGAGGACCGAGTAGATCTGAGAGATTTGCAGATCCACCGTTTTTTAGGCAGGAAGATTGCTCGTTAAATGCAGAACGCTGCTCTGGCTCATGTGTTTGCTCCGAGGTGTAGGTTTTGTTCGATTGACGTATCAGATAGTCAGAGTGGTTACCACACCGACGTTGTAGCAGCTGCATAATAAATGACTGAGAGAATCATGTTAGGCATGCCCACCTAACCTAACTTGAATCATGCGAAAGGGGAGCTGTTGGAATTCAAATAGACTTTCTGGTTCCCAGCAGTCGGCAGTAATAGAATGCTTTCAGGAAGATGACAAAATCAGGAGAAAGATGCTGTTTTGCACTATCTTGATTTGTTACAGCAGCCAACTTATTGGCATGATGGAGTGACAGGAAAAACAGCTGGCATGGAAGGTAGGATTATTAAAGCTATTACATCATTATGAATAAAATTAGAAGCTGACCATGACAAAGCATATGTTTGAACAAGCAGCTGTTAGTAGCTGAGGTTTGTTGCTGAGCTCTCCAAACTCTGCAAACAGTGTTGCTTTTACAGAATGGATTTTAAAATTACCTTGTGCTGCGTTAGATTTTTGGGGGGTGTGCTTGCCTCCAATCTCAGGGAAACACTTCTAAGACAGAAATCAGTGTTAGAAGATTTTAAAATAAAGTCTTTTTCAAGACTCTGGGTTGCTCCAGGTATTTAATGGGAGGGGGAGGCAAATCTATGGGGAAATCTCCCCCAGCTCAGTTTGATTCAATTTAGTTGCAAGGACTGATTGATATATTGGCATATTAAGACATTGGGAGAAATGAGAATGTATAGAATGTTTGGATAGGTTGGAAATTGTTACTCTTGGTTTCTATTTTAGAAGGAGTTTGGCTGTCAGTCTTTTCTCCTCATCAATTCCTAGCTTTTGACATTTATTCAGTCATTCTGCATTATATGAAGAAAATACATCAATATCTCCTGCAGGGTTTTTCAACAACTCCAGCATCTGTTTCAGCTATTGAACTGTATTCATGTTTTGCCAAGTTGATGTCGACCCAGCTGGTCTATCATTTCTCGCTTGATTACTGCTCTTAATTTCTCTGTATCAGCTTGTCTCAGATAGGGCTTTGAACGTTGTTAATGAAAAATGACAGAAAATGATAAATTATTGAAAATTGGTGTATTTATTTATTTCATTATGCTGGAACCCTGATGAGTTTGCTTTTACATTCTTTCTTGCCTGCGTACAATTTTTAGAACATTTTTTTCTCTTTTGGTAATATCTCTTTCCCTACAATCAGTGGGTTGTACTTATAAGTACTTTTAAACAAATGGAGTGTGAGCCTGGACTGTATTAAGCTCCAAAAATAAAGTTTTTTGAGCAAGGGGAACAATTTCAGCTTTTTATAGAAACTATGCATCTTTTCCATATTCTGTCTTCATACGTTATCATGAGGATCTGTCAGTAAGTATTTATTGGACCTAAAATATTGAAATATTTTTATCACCACTAGGGTAACAAGAAAATAAAACATTTAAAGCTGTTTTTTAACACGTGATTGTTGAAAACAGATGTCTAATAATATAGAAATAGATTTTCCTGAATATGAAAAACATGATTGTTCACTATAAAATTCAGAATCTTTCAGTTCTCATTCTTTCCAACAGCCTGAGTAACTAAACCATTTAAGTTAATAGACTATCATATATGAACATTTAATATGTCCATGTTAGTTAGTCACATGTGTGCCTATCTGTGCTCTGCCTTTTCCTGTATTAATTGCACAATTCCAGTTGGTCTGGTCAGGGAACACTACTGGCTGTTATATAACTTTTTTCCTCCCCTTAAATGTCAGTCCATGCTTTTTTTTTTTCCTTCCCAATTATGTATCCTCTTAGAGTGAATTAAAACAACATGTGTTTAAATATTAGTGCATCAAGTACAAACTGGTGGGCTAATTATATTAATTGAATTCATGTAAATTACTTACTAACTTGATGTTTTGAAAATTGTCAAGGATTTGGATGAGTACTTTTTAACCTTGAAGCATTCATGACTTTAGTTGAATATAATTCATAATTCATACATACAGAAGGGTAGAAACTAGGTGTCTAAAGGTGTAGTTTCAGCTGCAAACCTATTTTTAATTATGGGGTTGGAACAATCTGATTATTTACTAATAAGACTTTTGAATACTCTCTATGATTTTGCACAGTCTGTTACAGTATTTGGTTAAGCTCAAAGTCTGAAAGAATTTTGTATCCAAATGATACTAGGTTATTTCTAGATTGGTTATGAAAAAAAAGCTATATTCATAATATTATTCATGTAAAATATGGTTCACTTCTGCCAATTTTCTTTCTCAACTTTTCACAACCGTTTTAAGTGACAATTCAAGTCTGGAAAAACTCTTTCACATTGCATGTTTAATAGGATTCTCCTTTTGTGAATTGTCTCCTGTGAGAAAAAATGTCAGCTTCCTGCTAGCCTCATGCTCCTATTACCATCATTACCTTAAAAAGGTTTTTCTTTCAATGAAGATAGTGTAATTCAAATCATCCCCTGTACTCTCCAAACTGGTTTTGTGTTTGCCAGTTTGTAGTTTAGGTTTTTGCTTCGTTTGTGACTAAGAAGTGCTCTGGGGTTGATTGCACTGAAGAATGGAAAGGACAGACACTAGGTGGCACCAGCTGTTGATTATTAATGAAATCTTAAAGGCTTTGGGCCACACACCTGAAAAGCAGGAATATCCTTGCTAGTAGATGCATTTTAAGAGTTGGAAATGCTTGCCAGTCTTTCTGGTTCTGGAACATGATTAGTGTGCAAAGTGAGGATACCATGTGTAGTCTCCAAATCTCTATTGCTTAATTCCCTGTTTTGTGAAAGGATTCAGAAAAGGAAAAAAAAAAAAATGGAGAAATGCATAAAAATAGAGTGTGTGAGTGAGACATGGGACAAAAGGAAATGGACTATGCACGTTTAAATATTTTTTTCACATTTGAAATTGGAAATTTATAAAAATCTCTGGATTACTTCAATTTTCTAAAAACCCAGATTGAACTCCCATAAGGCATTATACTATAAAAGTAACTACTTGTCTCTTTTAGGTAAAAGGTCTTATTGAGCATCATTTTTTGAAAAAAATTGTGGTGAAAAGGTACATAACAAAATATATCATTTCAACAATTTCTACATGTACAATTTAATAACATTTACTCCATTCTTCAAGTTATGCAACCATTCTCAATATCCATTTCAAATCATTCCACCTCAACTTACATAAACTCAATGCCCTCTAAATAAAAAGTTCCCTTTCCCCACATCTCATCCACCTTCAGTAACCACTAATAATCCTTGGTTTATATAGATTTGTTTATTCCATGTAAGTGAGATCATACAATATTTGTCCTCTTGTGACTGACTTATTTTTATCAGCATGATGTTTTCAAGGTTCATCCGTGTTGTGAACTTGATTTTTCTTTATGACTGAGTAGTAGAGCACCATTGTTTTTTTTTTTTTTTTTTTAATTCAAAAAATCTCTTTGTTCTCATTTCCTGACAACATGTTCAGGTGAAAATTCTCACACTTGATGGAGTAACCTACCTTCACGTGTGTTGTCCTTAAGCAAGATAAATGGGGGAAATACTATCAGTTAAGAAGTATACTTTGAAATATTTTTCTTGAGAAGCTTGCTCCATCCTCATGCCATCCACCATGGAACAAGGAAAAGGCAAATAAAAAGAAACCACATGAGCACATATACACCTTGGAAAAAAATCCAAATTGCTTTAAGAGAGAGAGCCACAACAATATTTTCCATTGTTCCTGAAGTTAAATGAAGAAAGGAATATTCATAATTAGGGTGGGGAGAATAAATAACTGCTCAGAGCAGGAAATATTTTCCCAAGATCCCATGGAAAAGAATGTGAAATTGCTCTTTACCCTGAATATAGTATGGAATTTGATGAAGAGTTTTATGTCTTTATGGACAAGATGAACAAATGTTTGTCATTTGATATAAGAGTCTGATAGGTTAATTAACTCACTAAACTATTCTGCCTTTAGCTTGCCAATTACTGAATCATTGTAAACCAGGAATGGGGACTCTGACAGGACTAATTCTAGCCAACTGAAGCAGTATGACCCACACATCTTCTTGAGTAGTGTGCCCTAGGATTTTGTCCTTGGTCCCACTTGCTCTGTCAAATATGAATAACAAAAGCTTGAAGGAAGAGCCAAATAGCTCATCTAACCAGGGAAGGGGAACAAACATATGGAATTATTAGTATTCTGAAGGAACTTGACCACCTAAAAATATGGTGATGCCGAAGAGGTAAAATTTCAAGAGGAATAAGTATAATATCCCACATTAAGCTTCAAAAAATAAATTTGACAAGTAGGAGAGAGAGTACTTCAACTCAGTGAGAGTGTTAAAGCTTAGCAAAAATTTACTGACAAACATTGATTCTGTTGACTAATCTCAGTATCAGCAACAGTATCATCAAAAAAGAAAAGAAAATGTAATGCTGTCAGAAATGGAACTGGAAAAATATCAAGTGTTAGTTAGAAATATAGATAGATGCACACACAGATATGTGTGTGTGTGTGTGTGTGTGTTTGTGTGTATAGACACCATGGTCTGAAAGGAACTTTAATATCTGGAAAGGTAGTCAGTGAAAAGTGCCAGGATGATGAAAGGTCCTAGAAATAATATCATTTGAGGGATGCTGAAAGTATTAGAAAAGTAAAAAGTTAAAAAATACTTGAAGAATAAGAAAAGAGAACAATTGAACTTATTTTGAATATTAGATGAACTATAATGTAGAAGAGGGATTAGATTCATTTGCACCTGTCTGCAAGGAAAGGAAACATATCCTTTAAATTTGTTGTATAAGCAACTTTCATTCATTGACTGTTTTGTGAGATAGTGTACTCCTTGCTCCTGAAGTGTTCTGTGCTAGGAGTGGAGTTCCTGTGCTAAGGGGAAGTTGAAGGACATGTGTGAAATTTTTACTAACTTTAAGAATTGCTGAGTCTATTCATTTCATGAAAGAATACCCCCCATTTTAGACATTTTAGACATTTTTTGAATGTCTCTACTACTCCATTTGAGCACTCTAGGCAAATATGGGCACCATGTTCAACTAGCAAGCTAAGAATGATTTTTTGCATTTCTAAATGTTACAATCATTAAAAAAAGATTAATATTATTTTGTGACATAGGAAAATCATACAAAATTCTCATTTAAATGTCCATAAATAAAATTTACTGAAAGACAAGATTCTCCCATATGTTTATGTAATGTCTATGGCTGCTAAAAAGGTGGAGTTACATAGTTGTAACAAAGACCTGACAACACTTGTAAAATCAAAGTGATTTACTAGTAAGTCTTTGACAGTAAAAGTGTGCTAGTCTCATTTCAGGCTACAAGGAAACTTTGTATTTGTTTTGTTTGTTGAGTCAAGTATCTAGAATAAACTAAGTCACAATTAAATATCAGCAGAGACCATAAACAAAAATTACTATGGCCCATTATGATCCATAACATTTAAGGACTACAGATTTCATAAAGGGGCTCTGGTGGTATAGTGGTTAAGGCAATTAATTGCTAACCAAAAAGGTAATGGTTGGAAGCTACCAGCTGTTCCTCTGTACGAAGAAGAGGCAATCTACTTCTGTAAAGATTTACAGCCTTGGAAACCCAATGGCGGTGGCTATGATTCAGAAACCACTCAATGGCAATGAGTTTGGTTTTGGATTGGTGCAGACTTTGAAAAGCTGTTGAAATATAAAACCTAGGAGTTAAACATGTGTTCATTTTCACTACTAATCTCTTGAGGGATTTTATTTGCTCAGGAATATTTATAATTTGATGTTATTATAAGAAATTTTTTACTTTTCTGCAATTACTGATTTATATATAATAATAGCTTTGCCTAAGCCCATTCTTCTCACTGTACTTTTTCCTAAGGTTCAGTTATTTTTATTGTGGAAAATCAGTGGTTGTCTGATTTCAGTGGGTTTGCAGAAAGTGTAGAAGACTATGGAAAACAAGGTATAGCAAGTGGAAATTACTTTTGCAGCTACTTTTTCTTTTTTGTTTAATAGGTCTGTAAACTCCCACAGCAGCTTTTGCTTTGCAGAGTTCTGGAGAGATGCTCACTTTTTAAAATAGATGAAGGTTCCTGACCAAATATGTTCTAGAGAGAATCAAAGAAAAACAAGGTGGAAATATATGCATTGCATTTCAAGAGAACCTTTGAGGCTGTTAGGAAAAAAAAAAATTGATATGACATGCTAAAGTTAAAACTTTATGATATTATGAAATATTATTTGAACATGAGGATATTAGAAAGGGCATTTTTTTTTTCAGGTCATAGGAGGAAGCATAAACATTTTCAAAGCATAAAACTAAGGGATCCCAGATTTACCATCACAAAGTACTACATTACAATCTCAGTTGTTCCACAATTGCAAAACTAAAATCCCTGCATTTTTCCCTAGGGAAGGATATACTATCTCTTCACTGGTTGCACTGGAAATTCCTGTAAAACCCATAGGATTCTTATTTTATTTCCATGAGGATGTTACTGAGCAGTTATCTTGTGATGCCTGTCTCTATGGTAACAGATACAAGGCTTAAGGGTCTGAAGGAAATTCTTCCCATTGGCTTAGGAATATGGAGCGATAAGGGAGACTCGCTGAAGAAGAGGGTAAAGCTGGGGGAAGGAAAAAGGCAATGGAGAAAAAGCTGTGAAGAGAGAGCTTTTTTCTGTATGAAAACTATCTGTCTCCTAATCTACCTCAGAATGGATTAAAAAGCAACATATGAGTGAAGTTTAAAACAAAAAAGATTTTTAAAAAGTATTGTTTTGCAACCATACAGTCAATTTTATGTAACTGATGGCACACAGATTTTTTTCCCCTTAGTTGACTTGCTTTTCACTATGCAGGAAAGATTGCTTCTTGCCTGAAATTGATAAGAAGAGGGCTGTATCCCTGGCAAATTCAGTTCTTGTTATTGCTATCACAGATCTTGATCTTTTAAAGGACTTTCTTTTTCCTGATTCCAAGGGTAAGAATATTCAGCTCTGATTGGCATTCCTCATAATCACTGAGCTGCTGAGGGAATTAAGAAACTACACTGCCCTTCCAAGATACTTTTTTTTTAACTCCATTTCTCCTAAAGACCAGTACTACTAATGGAAAACAGTGCTGCTTATTTGAAAATTGAGCATTTTTCAGAGTGTACTAGACATGACTGTGTGTTTTTAATTGTTTTACTTAGTTATGCACATTAAAATAGTAAAAACAAACAGAAAACCCCAGAAGTTTTGTAGTATTTAGATTCTCATATAATTCTGTCCTTGTTTT
>NW_006921867.1:3684552-3685538 GCF_000298275.1 Orycteropus afer afer
TTACATATCCAAAATAGTCAAGCCACTTTTAATCCTTCAAAATGGCAGTGTCCTCCAGACCAGCAAAAGTCCACAGCTCAGCCCACCTTTCTCTTCACCGTCTCCGTTTATTCCCCAGCCACTGTGCACAGTCCATGCAGTCCCTGGCTAGCAGGGCTGATTTTTTGGTTAATTCTTAGGTCCTACTACCACTCGGGAATCTCCAAGCTGTCTGTGCCTTCAGGATCACTCAGGATTGCTGCTAGACCACAGCTCCGTATGTCTCCTTTTTTGGTATTTTCATGCAAATTCTTATGCTAGTTGGGGTTTAGTCCACTTCTATATCCTTCCCTTCAAGACTCAGGGGTCCAGGATTATCTTCCGTGTCTGTGTTAATTGTTTTCCCTTTTCTTTGTTGAAGAGAGTCTGTGCAGACTTTCTGCCTAGTCCGCCATCTTGCCGGTGAATCACCAGCTTGATTTTTAAGCCCTTTATGCTGAAATATAGCATAAATATTAAGAAGTGAAAAATTAATAAGTACAAAACTTAATTAATTATTGGAGAGTGAACACACCCCAGTAATTACTGAGAGCAAGAAAATCATATTAGCAGCACCCCAAAGTCCCAATCACATCCCTTCTTAGCCAAAGCCCCACCTCCAAAGTTCATATTATGAACTTCCAACACACCATAGATTAGGATTGATTGTTTCTGATTTTTATTTAATTGAGATCATAATGTATGTACTCTTGTGTTCTTGGCTTCTTTCTTTCAATTACATTATTGAAATTCATCTGTTTTGCTCTTTGTAGTCGTGGTTTAATGATTTTCAGTGCTGTGTAGTATGGCTTTGTAAGAATATACCACAATTTGATCAACATGGTGGCATTGACAAAGAGGAAGACATAGAGAGTACATGAGAGGTACAGACAAAATAGATGAATCCATTTGCACATACAATACTGCACTGTCAGTGAAGGCAAACATGGATATATGGGTGGATAGAT
>NW_006921867.1:3685638-3686889 GCF_000298275.1 Orycteropus afer afer
AAAAATCTATCATGTTTGAATTGTTTTAAAAGGGAAAAAAAAATATGACTGCCCTATCCCTTTGATTCAAAGTACATATTCACAATCTCATCAAATAGCCAAAGCTATTCAAAAAATGTATGCAATTTTATGTCCTTCAGGAAAATGTAAGTCATGGAAAGAGTGATGGGTATTACTAAGAAGCCCTTATACATCTTTTCAACATTAACATTGATATCAGTGTTATTTCTGATGTCTTCATATGTTGTCCATTAGGGTCAAGCATAAAAGCAGTAAAAGTTGGGCAGGAGAGCAAAAAATAAATTAAAAATAACATGATTGAGGAAATTTTCTATTTTAGGGACCAGAGACAAATATATTTCAATTGATTTTCCATAACATCCAATTATCAAATATGCATTTAATTGTTATTAGTCACAATCATAGTGCATAAAGCTTTAAAGAACTTATGCTATTTAGGGTTGATTTTCTGACATTGAGGAATTTATAGATTCTCTGCACAGATATAACACTTCCCAAATTTAATCCACTCTATGTAGATATTAATAAAGGATACGACAAAGTCTTCAGGACTTGTTCACACTATCTCTAAGTGAAATGAATAGAAAATAGTTTCCCATGATGTTTCAGTGCCTTCCTGGCTAATTTTTGGAAATATTTAAAAACAAAACCAAACAAAAGCATTGTTCAGAACTCCATAGATTTTGACAGTAATTACGATAGAAATTGTGGTTTCTGAATAAAGTTTCACGTTAAATGTGAAACTTATACATTGCTTTTTGGAAATCAAACTTTAATTTTAAAAGGAAGACATTCCTAGCATATGTCTAGCTAGAGTGGGCTTCTGAAAACTTGTTTTGTTGGACTTTGGGCTTCCACAGGAAATAAAGAAAAGTGAACTGCAGGGAATACACAAATGGGTTTAAAATGGATTAGACAGAAAGTACTATGGGAAGTAAAAAATGAAGAGAGATGCTTCTGGATATGAGAAGGTGGCAGATGGTTGAAAGTGCAGGGCTGGGTGGCCCGCAGACACTAATCGATATCCATATGCACTGGAAGATAGACTGTGCCTATCAGAAGTCCAAAAGAAATACTGGTATTGCCTGGCATTCTGGAGACTGAGTTATAAATATAAAGAACTAAGATGAAGAGTAGGGAAAATAAATTTATCAGCACCAGCCTTCTCTGGTCATGGGAATGTTAGCATCGATGGTAATTCTCCCAGAATAAAACATCATAACCTACAAA
>NW_006921867.1:3692762-3694815 GCF_000298275.1 Orycteropus afer afer
GTCGCTTCTTGGTCACAACCAGCTACTGACAGGGAGCAAGTAGTTTGACCTGTGGGCTCAGGACCAGAGTTTCAGGGGACATCAAGCTCAATTGGCCTAACATACCACACAAAAACATTGTTCCACATCCTACTTTGGCAAGTAGTGACTGGGATCTTAAAAGCTTGCAAGCAGCCTTCTAGATGCAATGATGGACCTCTCCTCATCCAGAGCAAAGAAGAATGAAGAAAACTAAAGATTCATGGAAACAATCAGTCCAAGTGACTGGTACACCATGTGATCCTCAGCCTATATGACTAAGAGACCAGAAGAACTAGACGGTGCCTGGCTACCATTGTCAACCACTTGGAGGGGGATATATGTAGGAGATTCTGGATAGAGTGAGAGAACAAAGTGGAACAAAACTCAAAATCATTTGGGAAAAAAAAAAGACCAGGTTTGCTGGTCTGATAGGGCCTGACATACTGAGACTGTGGCCCCTAGCTGCCCTTCAGGTCTGAATTGAACCCACTCCTGTGGGTTCCAGCCAAACAAAAGACAGACATATGAGGTGAACTTTTATGCTAGGTAGATATATTCCTTGGAGAGAACAATCATGGGAGAATTGAAGGGCTGTGTATGCACAGGGATACAGCTCAGGGGACAGGAGTGCATGGAGGGAAGGACACAGGGAAGAGGTAACTATGGGGAGGAAGTGGAAGGGAAGCTGTTGCGTTGGGGTAAATTGTAGTCAATCTCATGAGACAAAGTGTATGTGAACTGCTGTATGGAAAATGAATTTGCTCTGGAAACTTTCACCCAAATCCCAATGATACACACACACACACACACATATACATACCACAATTTACTTATCTAATCTATTATTGATAGATGTTTGAATTGATTTTATTTGGGGGCAAAAATAAAATATTTTCTTCTGAAGATTAATTTACTTTTTTTTGGCATTTCTCTTGTGTGTATATGAAGATATGGACTTGCTGGGTAATGAAGTAGTCAAAGGAGCTCTGGTGGTGTAATGCCTAAGGAACTTGACTGCTAACCAAAAGGCTGGCAGTTCAAACCCACCGGCCACTCCTCAGAAGGAAGGTTGGGCAATCTACTTCTGTAGTGATACCACCTCGGAAACCAAAGGAGGGGTCGCTATGAGTCAGGTCTGGCTTGATGGCACATAACAGCAACAACAACAAAGTAGTCAAATAAACAGAGTTCTGGTGGTGCAGTGCCTAAGACATTTGACTGCTAACCAGAAGGTTGGTGGTACAAACCACCAGCCACTCCATGGAAGGAAGACAAGGCCATCTCCTTCTATATATAAAGATTTATCACCTCAGAAACCCATTGTGGGTCACTGTGAGTCAGAATCAACTCAATGGCCGTGAGTTTGGTGTTTCTTTAAAAGCAGTCAGATACTCAACTTTAGTTAATAATGCCAAGCAGTTTTTTAAGATAAGTAAACTGATGGCACAGTGGTTGAAGTGTTCTGCTGCTAATCCGAAGTCAGAGATTTGAACATACCAGCTGCTCCACATGTGGTAGTCTGCTTCTGTCAAGATTGACAGCCTTGGAAAACTCATGGGGGCAGTTCTGTTCTGTCCATGTGTCGGAATCAACTCAATTGCACTAGGTTTGTTTTTTGGTTAAACAAACTTACTCAACTACCATCAGCATATTAAATTTCTCGATAGTATTACTGGATGTTTTTATCAAAGATATTATAGAAGATCAAAAGGGGGAAATTGTGGAACATAGTTCCAAAATCTCATTAAATCCAAAATTTCTAGACCCATTGAGGCTGGATGAACCCCCTAAACTATGGCTTTGAAATAATATTTCAATCTTAAACTAAAAATATCCTCTGACGTTTTCTTTAAACCAAACTGTTAGTTAGCTTTTTCAGTGAAGAGTATTTCCCTTGACCATCATGCTGTTTTTGAACAACTATGTCTATATGATCAGACTGACAACAGCAACTTGAAAGGTCAGATCAGAAGCTTAGGAGGCAGTGAGTTCATGTTAATGGAAGAGGAACAATTCAGAAAAGGATGAAAAG
>NW_006921867.1:3694915-3697304 GCF_000298275.1 Orycteropus afer afer
CATTATAGAAAAGTATGCTGATGTTAACTTGAAATTTTATGGATCTGAGGAAAGTTAGATGTTCATTTATGTTTTGTGTTAAATGTAAAGAAAGAAAAAGAAGAGAGTTGAGTAAAAGCCTTCTTGTGGTGATAAGAAGATTCCTGGGTGGCACAAATGGTTAAGTGTTCGACTAGAAACCAAAAACCAAACTCACTGCCATCAGTCGATTCTGACTCATAGAAACCCTCATTGGGTTTCCAAGGCTATAAATCTTTATGGAAGCAGATGTCCTCATCTTTCTTCCATGGAGCTAATGGTGGGTTCAAACCATCAGCCTTTTGATTAGCAGCCAAATGCCTTAACAACTATACCACCAGAACTCCTTAGATTATTAACTTAAAAATTGATGGTTCAAACCCACCTAGAGGCACTGCTAAAGAAAAGCCAGTCACTCTGATTCCACGAAGATTACAGCCAAGGAAACACTATGTAGCACAGTTCTACTCTGTAACATATGAGGTGGCCATGAGTAGGGTTTTTATTTGTTTGTTTGTTTATATTTGGTTTGGTGATGGAAACCTTAATTTAATGAGTAGAAATTTCAAGTGCTTCACCCTTTGGCTGTTGACCGATTCATGGAGTGGCTCTAGCAGCCACAGTGGCAGGAAGCAGATCTCATTTCTCCTTTAGGTCACCAAGAATTGAGTGGGAGCCCACCAACCAAAGGGGCCCATTATTTCTGGTGCTTTCCATTTATCCAACAAACACTTATTGACAACTTTCAACTGCCAGGCTCTATGCCAGAGCAAGGTGACTAAGATAAGGCCCCTGAGGGATATATAGATGATTGCGCTTTACACGGATGAGACAAGGAAAATATCTACAGTGACAGCTTACCAGAGGGCAGCAGCAGCTGTGAATCCAGACAGTAAAGGCAGGTTAGGAATAAGCTAGAGTCTTCCTGGTTTCCTACTTTGAGTGACGTAGAACTGGTAAGTCCATCAAAGAGAAAATTGATAGCTGAAAGTAAAGAAAGAAATTCAGTGAAAGATGTTTAGTAATTTCAAGTAAAAGGTGAAGTGATATATTTAAAGGATCTTTTAAAATAAGAATGACCTTGACTACCAGCTGTTGCTCATCTTCACTGGACTCAAATCTAGAAGGAAGAGATTCAGAGTATTAAAGAAAGTCAATCTCAGACAACGTGACTAAACATTTCAAAACCTAGCATGTGTGGGGCCATGCAAAATTTCTCTCAGGAAGACATTAAGAGAAACGATTTCTTCTCTTGTGTAGTTTTTATACAGCTATCCCCCGCATGTCTATCCTACACTATCTTTAAAGAAATTGTTATATTATTTTAATAATCTCAATGTATATCTAGCTTTTATTAGAAGCTGACTGAAAATGTTTCACCTATGTTTAAAATTCATCACAGAATTCAACTGAAGAGATCACACAGTAAAGCCCAAAGGAGGGCAATTTGTATAGGATAGGCCTTTTGTTCATAAACCTGTGCCATGAGGAAATTTCATGAAAGATTCATGACAATCCCATGTGTGTCAGAATAGAACTGTGCTCTGTGAGGTTTCCAACGACTGACTTTTCAGAGGTATTGTTAGGCCTTTCTTCCAAGCTGCCTCAGGGTGGGTTTGATCCTCAATTCTTTTACTTAATAGCCAAGTGCTGATTGGAACATCCAGGGACTCCCTGATTCCTAGGAGCTTAAAAAGACAGGTTTGCATTTTAAAGTGGGAAAAATCGGATATAGAGAACATTTTCTGAACAATTGATTGTCTAGAATGTCTCTTCTTCCTTCTCTCCTTCTCTGCTTCTCCCTTCTTCCCTTTCCATACATATATGGACTTGTGTGTGTGTGTATGTGTTTGGGTTACCTAGTGCCACTCTAACAGAAATATCACAAATGGGTTGGCTTTAAGAAGCAGGAGTTTATTCTCTTACGGTTTTGGAGGCTAAAAGTCTGAGTTCAAAGTGTCAGGCTCCAGGGACTGGGTGAAAGCCCCTCAACCTTGGCTTCAGCTCTGGCTCTGGCTCTGGCTCCTGGCTCACTGGAGCTGGAGGCTTTCTTCACTCAGGCAGCTGCTGGCTGCTGAGACTAACAAACCCAAGGTTGACAAGTAAAAAGGCACAGTCCTGATGTTACCAAACCACATGGCAGGCCATTAATTCAAGTCCATTTAAAGTCCTTGGATCGGTAGAGCATGGCAGGCTACTGAACAAAGACACAGCTACATGCAGGGCTCAAGAGTGCCAAAAAGCTAGAGACCGTTTCCAAGCCTTCTCCTTATATACAGGAAGCAGACCACATCCCTAATGCAGCTACTCAGCTGCTAACAGTAGATACCACCATGGAGTTGATTACCAGTCTCATCATGGGGAATACTAC
>NW_006921867.1:3703709-3706135 GCF_000298275.1 Orycteropus afer afer
CACTTTCATGCTTATTTTATTCACTAAACAATCATGTGAGGTAAGCTAGGTAAGAAGTACTATTTCCTTTTTATACAAGTCCATACAAATAACTCCTATCTACGTGTCTCCTAAATTTCTTTTAGCTCTGCCGCCTCCTTTCCATTCCAGCTATGAGTCCCCACCTTAGTTCAGATCCTTGTATTCTCTCACTTTGAATGCAATGTTAAAGTCCTAGCTTACAGTCTTGCTTCCCTCCAATTTACTCTTAATAAATCTGCTTGGCAAATCTCTCTCCATGAAAAAACTTAATATATCACCCCCCCTGCTTAAAATTCCCAAATTGTTCTCCATTATCTTTCAGATATAACTCAAGTGACTTGTATGGAAAACAAGCCCTTTTACATACAACCTTTTCCTTATCTTTTTCTCAGATCTCTTCTTTCACTCACCACAGAAAAGCCCCATCCATAAAATGCAGAGTTCTCTGAAGTTAACAGGCTTTCCTGCCATTTGCTTTTGGATATGCTTACCCCACCCCACACTCTAAAACCACTCTTACTCTCAGTATTCACTTGTTAAATGCTTTAGTATCCTTCAGGTTTATGTAGATGTCACCTCTTCATCTTTGGCTGAATCCTTTACCCCTATGTATACTACCATAGCCCCTGCTCATACTATGTCAGGACACATCTTGCTTTGCAATGCTTTTCAGGTGAGTTAGATTGTTAACTATTGAAGATTAGTGCCTGAGGAAAGCAGTTTTTCCATTCATTCTTTATCCCCTTCACAGCGCTTGGAGAAGAGGGGTGACTCTAATTTTACTTCAAGTTGTAATAAGTTACACAGCCAGAGAAGGCAAGACCTTTTTTGAGTCAGAAATAGCATAATTTCTATTTCATCCTTCTTCTTCCCTGCAATGTAGCTAACCTTAGTAGATTTTCAAGGTTGCTACTTACTCAGTATATTGAAATAAATTGAGCCCGGTTACCACTTAGGTCTATTTCATGCCTTTAGACATTGTGAAATTTAGTTACGATCATTATGAAATGTACCTACATGTTGGTAATGTAGAAAACACAGTACAACTAGGGCTCTATTTCTTTTGTGATTTACACATTGCCTCCCTCCTATGTTTTTAATATATTCCAGTGATCCACTTAGGAAAAAAAAATGTGTATGTGTATATATATATATATGTATGTGTGTGTATGTGTGTGTGTTTGTGTGTGTGTATGTATATATGCTGTTGTTATGTGCTGTCAAGTTGGACCCTACTCGTAGCTGCACTTCTGGCTGCATTTCTTCCAGGACAAGTTTGTCAGTTCTTCTGGCAGTCCATGGTACTTTCAGTATTCTTGTCAACACCACAACTCAAAAGCATCAACTCTTCTTTTGTCATCTTTACTCATTGTCCAGCTTTCACATGCATAAGAGGTTATTGAAAATACTATGGCTTGGGTTAGGTGCACCTTAGTCTTCAAAAAGCCATCTTTGTTCTTCAGCACTTCAAAGAGGTCTTTTTGCAGCAGATTTGCCCAGTGCAATAGCAATACGTCATCTGATTTCTTGACTGCTGCTTCCATTGTTGATTATAGAACCAAGTAATATGAAGCCACCAAAGTACAACAAACTGACAGATGAGTGGTGGATATATATACATACATATATATACATATATATATATATATATATATATATATATATATATATCAACTCAAATCAGAGAAGAACAAAATGACCATTAGTTAAGTTTAGGAGGTACACAAATTCAGACATATTGGTTAAGTACAGGCAGTGGCAGTCCCTGGATTTGAAAAGGGTTTCATTCCTAAGTCTGTCTTTAAGTCAAATTAGTACATATCAAACCAAGTAAGACAGTTTATATCTAATGTTAGTCAGTCAAGTGTTTGTCTTAGTAAAGTCATATGCTGCATAAGGTCCATCAAGGCAAAGTCTGACAGCATGTATGTCTGTGGTTCCAACCCCCATAAAGCCTATTATATTACATATTTGAGGTACATACAATGATTCATAATAACAAATGGGCACTACTTTCTGATGTGTATCAAAACATTATTATTATTATCATTACTGTATTATTATGTTACAAATGTTTTAGTGCATGTGGAAATGTTTTTATTCATAGAAAGGTACACTACACACTATATACTAAGACAAACATTTGACTATCTGGCATTAGATATGAATTATACTTAACTGTTCCATCTTATGGACAAATTCAACTTAAAGACAGACTTAGGAGTGGAATTCATTCATAATCCAGGAACTGCCTACATACAATATAATGTTTGCACAATAGCCAAATGACATAATGTCCTATTCCACAGGATGTTTTGTGGACGTGAAGCTATGGTTGACTTTATGCAGTATATAGTCCTCGGAAGGAAGGTTGGGCAATCCTACTTCCGTAGTGATACTGCCTC
>NW_006921867.1:3706235-3707905 GCF_000298275.1 Orycteropus afer afer
TGGCTCCCATGGACTTCTTTTAATTGTCTTCAACTTCAAGTTGAACTTGCATATGAGCAGTTGATGGTCTGTTCCACAGTCAGCTCCTGACTTTGTTTTGGCTGAAGATATTGAGCATCTTCTCCATTGCCTCTTGCCACAGATGTAGTTAATCTGACTCCGGTGTACTCCATTTGGCCAAGTCCACATGTATAGCTGCTGTTTCTGTTGTTGAAAAGAGGTATTTGCAATGAGTAAGTCATTGGTCTGGCAAAATTATATCATGCATTCTCCAGCATAACTTCTATCACCAAGGCCATATTTTCCTACTGGTGATTCGTCTTTGTTTCCAACTTTTGCATTCCAATTACCAGTGATAATCAGCACATCTTGATTGCATGTTTGGTCAGTTTCAGATTGCAGAAGTTGGTAAAAATCTTCAATTTCCTCACTTTGGCTTTGCTGGTTGGTGCATAAATTTGAATAATAGTAGTATTAACTGGTCTTCCTTGTAGGCAAATGGATACTACCTATCAGTGACAGCACTGTATTTCAGAATAGATCTTGAAACATTCCTTGTGATGATGAATGTCACACAATTCCTCTTCAATTTGTCATTCCCAGAAGAGTAGATCATATGGTTGTCTGATTCAAAATGGCCAAATCCAGTCCATTTCATCTCACTAATGCCTAGGATATCGATTTTTATATGTTCCATTTCATTTTTGACAACTTCCAATTTTCCTAGATTCATACTTCATATATTCTCTGTTCTGATTATTAATGGATTTTTGAAGCTGTTTCATCTTGAGTCATGCTCCATCAACAAAAGGGGGTCCCAAAAGCTTTCCTCCATCCATAGCATTATGTTCAGTCCAACTCTGCATAGGCATCTCTTCCCCGGTTATATTTTGAGTACCTTCTGACCTGAGGGACTTATCTTCTAGCACTCTATCAGACAGTGTTTCAAGGCTATTCATAAAGTTGTCCAGTAATTTATCAGGCAGTGTTTCACTGCTGTTCATAAGGTTTTCAGTGGCCAATTCTTTGAAAAGTGGATGGCCTCTTCCTTCTTGCAAGTCTGTCCTAGTCTGGAAGCTCTGCTGAAACTTCTCCGCTATGGGTAACCCTGCTGGCATTTGCAACACCGGTGGCATAGCCTCCAACCTCATAGCACCATGTAAGCCACCACTGGACTACAAACTGAAAGACAAGTTCATCTCCTTTAGCTGTTCCATTCTACTCTGCCCACTTCCTGGTCTTCCTTAAACCTGCTCCAAACCCTGTGCCTAGCTCTCCTTCCTAGTCATCTTTCAAGCTGTTCCAAAAACCTCCAGCACCCATCTCTCTTTCTGGTCCACCCTTCAAAGCCACTGCTAAAAAAAAAAAAAAAAAAAGGCATATAACCAGTATTAGGTATAAATAATGAATTAATTAGGAACTCCATTTGCTAATCTATTGGCTGTTGGTTGCCATGGGATTTTGATGGAAGCCAGCATCAGTATGGAAATGGAAGCTTGGATATACCAAAATTCAAAAATCTCACTGTTGTCGAGTCATTTCTGACTTGGAAACCTTCCTTGGGTTTCTGAGGCAGTATCTCTATGCAGGGAGCTCTGGTAGCATAGTGCCTAAGGCACTTGACTGCTAACCAGAAGGCTAGTGGTTCAAACCCACCAGCCACTCCTCAG
>NW_006921867.1:3708005-3710790 GCF_000298275.1 Orycteropus afer afer
ACCAGCCACTCCTCAGAAGGAAGATGGGGCAATCTACTTCTGTAGTGATACTGCCTCAGAAACCCAAGGAGGGGTCGCTATGAGTCGGGTCTGACTCAATGGCACATAACAATAACAACAACATCTCTATGGAAGTAGATTGCCCAGTCTTTCTTCCAGGCAATGCCCTGTGGGTTTGAACTGCCAGTCTTCTGGTTAGCAGTCAAATGCCTTAGGCATTATGCCACCAGAGATTTAGGAAGAAGAAGTTAAATTCACAGCCAAATATATGTTTGACTAAGTACTTTTGTGTTTGGTTTTTCATGACAGTGGGTAATTAAGGGGAAAGATCGATAACTAGCACTGTGTTAAGTATAATGCTGATGTAAGATGACCAAGACCACTACGGACACTATGGACCAAGAAACTATGGAGTGTACTTCTACTCTGTACACATGGGGTTGACATGAGTCAGAATCAACTTGATGGCAACGAGTTTGGTTTTTGGCTTATATATTTAAGATAGGAATCCCTGGGTGGTACAATTGGTTAAGCACTTGGCTACTAAATGAAAGTTGAGTTGTTTGAATCTACCCAGAGTTGCCTCAAAGAATGTTCTGGGGATCTACTTCTGAAAGATCATAGCCATCGAAAAGCATATGGAGCACAGTTCTCTCTAAAACATATTGGATTTCCATGAGTCAGAATCTATTTGACAGCAATTGGAATTGCTTTCTGGTTTATATATTTGACACAAATATGTAGATTGAACAATATGAAATTGTTGATATTTTATCTTTTTTGTTTTTACCTAAAAGTGCTGATTTCTTATGGTTCAAATGAATAGTTCCTGTCTTATCATCCCACTTAATCAGCACAGTAAGGACAAGGAAACATGAAACATATACAAGTTTTGGAAAATGAGATGATGTTGTGTAAAATATATATGCTCCTCTACTGAAATCAGAAAAGGAAGTTTTTCTTCCATAGCAACCATATTAATCCCACGTGATCTTTATATTATCAGTAATAGACTGGACTGTGAAAAAATGGACAAGTGGGGAGTTAACTATGGATATAAAATTTTCCATATTTAATCAAATTTACCTAACTCTAAATCAAACAAATTTGGCTGGAACTAGGCAGGTTTCTTTCCTACTGAGACCCTGGACTCTATTAAGCACTATGTCTGCCTAGATAACGTTATGATTAATTTTGCAAATACTGTTTCATATGCCTTTAAATTAACAGGGTAATGAAAAAGGGATTTCTATAAAGTGCAACTCTCAAAACCAGAGTAAAAACTCTGTTTCTACTGTAATCATCCTTTTTAAAGTAGAGTTAGTATGTATTTTATTAAATTGTACATGCTCTGTAAGTTGTCAGAGTGTATGTTAAACTGAATACAGGAGGTATTTGGTTACCATACCATATTTGGTGGAGATATTACTGTCCAGTAAGGTCTGTGTGCCTTAAAACACCACTATTTTCTAAAATGTAACAGGTAGTTAATTTTGACAGGAATAAAAGAAGGACAAAATTCTTAGTTGATGTTGTAGACAAATGTTACAATATGCTCAGTACAAAAGGATATTGTACATGACAATATACACTTAATTATTAAAATCTAAAAATTGCCTATGGCCAGTCTTCTTACAGAGCATGAGTTCTGACAAATGAGCAATATAATTACTTACAGAGCAATTCAAGTTCTTAAGAGCTTCCTAGAAATTCTTAAGAATTGGTCTTCAAACCAATACCAAGGTTTATTTTTAATAGTAAAGTTCAACATCACTTGTAAGGCAAAGAAAACAACCTTAAGATGAATGCATTACTATTTTTGTTCCATTATTACTCAGAAGAGCTTGTAATTTGAAATATTAGAGATACTTAAAAATATTTTTTAAGGAGTTAGAATAAAGTACACAATAGCATTTACAATTGTTCCAATATAATGAAATCCTTAGGAACAAATCTAAGTAAATATGTATGGAATCTATATTCTGAAATTTACAAAATGCTGATGAAAGGAATACAAATGAGAGTAAATGGAGAGACATGCCACATGTCACATTCTTGAGTTGGAGCACTCAAGATAATAGAGGTATCAGTTCTCCTCAAATTCATTTCTACATTTAATACTTGGAAAAAATAAAGTGGGAAGTATCACTCTACACCTTCTACTGTATAGCTCTGATGGCACAGTGCCTAAGGCATTTGACTGCTAACTAGAGGGTTGGCAGCTCCAATCCACCAGGCACTCCACAGAAGGAAGATTGGGCAATCTACTTCCATAAAGATTTACCACCTCAGAAACCTAATGCATGTCGCTATGAGTTGGAATCAACTTGATGGCAGTGGTTTTTTGTTTTGTTTTTCATTTACTATATATCTACAGTAATTGAGACAGTTGGTAATTATGGTGAGATAAGCAAACAGATTGATGGAACCCAGAAAGACCCCCAGAAATAGACCTAAATTAATATGCTTAACTTTTTGTATTTGTTTTTCTTTTTCATATTTTATTGCGTTTTCTGGAAAAATATTCACAACAAAACAGGCTTCTGTCTAATAATTTCTACACATAATTTTCAGTGACATTGGTTACATTCTTCACATTGTGTCAACATTCTCATTTCCATTCAAGTTTTTGTCCACTCCCATTAACTTGGTATTACTGCTCCCCCCACCCAAGCTTCTCATCTGTACTTTAGAGTAACTATTGTTCCAAGTTTGAATTTATTGCTGTCATTTTGTAATGTATTTTTTTCATGATGTTGCTTATTTCTTTGTTCTGTATAATTTT
>NW_006921867.1:3710890-3713647 GCF_000298275.1 Orycteropus afer afer
CAACATAGCTTCCACTTGCTATTATGAACCATTGTATGTACTTCGAATTTTTAATATAATAGGCTTTATGGGGTTTGACTTGTAACTGTGCTTTGTATGTTAAGTAGGATATGTGTAATAAGGGGACTGCCTAAGTTTTGGTTTGGCCTTTAGTACAAAGCAAAAATACAGTGTCTTTATCTTCCTTTCATCACCAATAGAAAATGATGGACTTCACCAATCCTCCATGGTTAAATGTTTACACAGCATGGTAAATGTAAAGTATACTTGAAATTAAAGGTGTATATCTAATTCTATTTCCATACCGAGTTTTTATTAGAAAATTAGGGCTGCATTCTGAAGGACTTGATCTTGAAAAGCAGGGGATATATAATGCCAGCAATAGGAAATCAGAGCAGATGTGTGATTGATTCACAGTCTAAATCTCGGTCCATATCTGGACAGTCAACCAGTTCACAGGTGCCCTGAGGCTGCAAAGAGCGTAAGAATTCAATGGATGTGTCAAATGTGATGGGATGCTAACACCCTCTTGCTCTTTTGCACATCATTGTGACATTAAGGAATTAATAAAAAAAAAAAGTGAACACATTTACTTATAATCTCTTAAATCTTCTCTGTGGATGGAAAATCTCAAAGCTGCATAAGTATACAGTGAATTGATTCTCAGACATATCCATTCTTTGAAATTGCAGTTCTCTATGACAGGATGCTACATGCCAGGAGCTATGTATGACTAATTATTTATTTTGATGGTTTTTACAGAAATTCTATTCATTCTTTATTGATTTTTATATACAATCCTTTTTGTACAATTTAATGCACTGTGGTTAAAAACATGTAGTGGCAGAATTAACTCATACACATTTATAATATTACAGTCATGAGCCACATAAGGTCCTTTCAGGCAACATCAGATCTCATATACATCTGTGGAACCATAAAATTATAATCGATTTCAGAAATCCCAGTGGGAGAACAGAACATAGTGAACATAACTGGATGTAGCAAATACAACAGCTTTCTACATGTAACATGTGTATCTCATTTCTCTTGTATACAAAGTGATTGTATTGCCAGGCATATAATGGTACAGTACATATATAACCTGGAATACATATGTATTGGTAGTCAGAATAAGTGCCTATGTTACTGGCTTATGAATGTACTGTACCATATTTTCTATCTTTATTTTAATTAATTTTAATGCAAACTTTTCCTACTTATTAATAAAAAGCTGATCGTATAACAGCATATGCTTTGGCTTGTAGGCAGCAGTATCCAATCTCTTGTATCATGGATCTCTTCAGTTTTGTAGTGTTATCTCTCTGTTTCTTTTAAAAATATTCCCACGAAATCCATCATGGCTCCCAAATACAGCAAAACCAGTGCTTGTGATAGCAACAGCAAGAGTCAAAGAAGTATGAATTTAAAAAATAAATAAAATATTATTAAATAAGAAGAACCTGCCTGTGGATTGGGGAAAGACTCATTAACAACCTGCAATATGCAGATGACACAACCTTGCTTGCTGAAAGTGAAGAAGACTTGAAGCACTTACTGATGAGGATCAAAGACTACAGCTTTAAGTATTGATTGTACTTCAACATGAGGAAAACAAAAATCTTCACAACTAGACCAGTAAGCAACATCTTGATAAACACAGAAAATTTTGAAGTCATCAAAGATTTTATTTTGCTTGGACCCACAATCAACACTCATGGAAGCAACAGTCAAGAAATCAAAGGACATATTGCATTGGACATATCTGCTGCAAAAGATCTTCTTAAAGTGTTAAAGAGCAAAGATGTCACTTTGAGGACTAAGGTTGGGCTGACCCAAACCATGGTATTTTCAATTGCCTCATATGCATGCCAAAGGTGCACAATGAATAAGAAAGACCAAAGAAGAATTGATACCTTTGAATTATGGTGTTGGAGAAGAATATTGAATAGATTGTGAACTTTCAGAAGAGTGAACAAATCTGTATTGGAAGACGTACAGCCAGAATGCTCCTTAGAAGTGAGGATGGTGACACTTCATCATGTGTACTTTGGACATGGTATCAGGATGGACCAGTCTCTGGAGAAGGACATCATGCTAGGTAAAATAGAGGGTAAACATAAAAGAGGAAGACCTTCAATCAGATGGATTGAAACTATGGCTACAACAAAGGCCTCAAACATAGCAATGATTGTGAGGATGGATGGCACAGGACAGGTCATTGTTTCATTCTGTTTTTTATGGGGTTTCTATGAGTCAGAACCAACTCAATGGCACCTAACAACAATAACAACAGTTTGGCTTCTTATTTAATTTTGTCATCCTTTTCTATTAAGGAAGTATATTTGTTGAAATAATAAGGTCAAGTAGCATAAAGAAAAATTAGTTTGGTAGTTAGGGAAACTGTCAGAAGTAGCACAGCAATTTTTTCATATTGTGATTTGGTCACAGTCATTAACTAATCTGAGCCTCACCGTCTTATCTGAAAAATAAAAGCATTATACCACAAATGGTTAAAAGAAAAGAAAATAAATAAAGGATGGAAAAAATAAGTAACTACATCATGGCAAGTGCAATTGTTTGATAATAATTACTCAGAGTCCTGTAATTTTTAAAATATGACTTTGAGGTCATATCTATAGAGAACTAGTCATAAATAGTTCTGTTATCAATGTATGCCTTGTATGTCCAGGGAGTATGCATTTGGAAAGGAAGCAATTGTTTCTTATGTATGCAATCTCTAGAATATTTTAGATT
>NW_006921867.1:3720119-3721441 GCF_000298275.1 Orycteropus afer afer
TATAATTTTTTTCCTTCTTTTCTTTAGGTGATCTTTATTTCTTCTTTTCTTTATTTCATTATGATTTGGGTGCAAATTTATATAGCAAATTTGCTTTACATTCAATAGTTCATGCACATCTGGTTTCATGGCCCCAAATACCATCCCTAACCATAAAAAAAGCTTTCCTCCCTTCTCCTCCCTGTGACCTGTTACTATTGTTTTGTTATTTGCTAACTCTTTGTGCCTGTCCTCTTTTTTTATGTTACCCTGTGATTTATAATTTTCTTCCCAAGTTTAGAATAGTCTGTTGTATCTCACAGTTGTCTGATTCCTACACTCTTTATTCCCTCTTTTTGGTTTTTAGTTGTCCTCATTTACCAATTGATTTCTCTGATTCCCTATTTACCTTCTTGTAAGCTTATTTTACTATGGATACTTCTATAACTAGATTGATTTCTGGGTTATGTCATCATGTGTGTTAATTATTGATTGTTGTTTGCAGTTATTGTTTCTCTGTCTGAAGGACTCCCTTTAGCATCTCTTGTAAGGTTGGTCTGGTTTTAACAAATTCCCTTGATTTCTGCTTATCTGGAAACATCTTAATTTCACCATCATATTTTAGGGACAATTTTGCTGGGTATATAATTCTTGGTTGGCATTTTTTTTTTCTTTCAACTTTTATATATATCATCCCATTGCATTCTCTCCTGCATGATTTCTGCTGAGAAATCAGAGCTTGGTCTTATCGGTTGCCCCTTGTAGTTAACTTTTCATTTTTCCCATGCTGCTTTCAGGATTTTTTTCTTTGTCTTTGGTTTAGGAGAGTCTGATTATGATATGTCTTCATGAATTTTTAGGTCTATTCTATTTGGGGTTCATTGAAATTCTTAATTCGATATCTTCTTGTCTTTCATCATATTAGGGAAATTCTCTTCCAACCAATCTTTGATGATTTTCTCTGTAGTTTTATTTGTCTTTTCCTATTCTAGAATTCTGATTACATTTCAATTATTCCTCTTGATGGTATCCCACATGAATCTTAGGCTTTCTTCATTTTGTTTTTATCTTTTTTCTGATTGATCCCTTAACAAAGTAGTATTGAGGTATTTGTCTTCAGTCTCACCAACTGTGTCTTCCACTGATTCAATTCTATTCCTTTGCCCACTAAATGTGTTTTCTATTTCTGAAACCTTAGTATTAATCTTCTGGATTTCTCTTTGTTCTTGTGCCATTTCTAATTTTTTCTTTATTTTGTCTTTTTTTGTTTTTTTTCTTGTATGGTTTTCTTAAATTGATTCAGAGTTTTGTCTGTGCTTTTCTGAATTTTATCAGTGTTTTCC
>NW_006921867.1:3721541-3722925 GCF_000298275.1 Orycteropus afer afer
TATCAAGCAAGCAAGATTGGATATAAGGATTTACTCAACAGCACACCATTTTATAACCGGTATTGTTATTGTTGTTGTTGTTGTTGTTAGGTATCGTCAAGTCGTCTCCAACTCATAGCAACTTTATGTATGATAGAATGAAACTTTGCCCGGTCCTGGGCCAGACTCATGATCCTTGTTATACCTGAGCCCATTGTTGCAGCCACTGTGTCAATCCATCTTGATGAGAGCCTTCCCTTTCCTTGCTGACACCCCACTTTACCAGGCATGATATCTTTCTCCAGGGAATGGTTCCTTCTGACAACATGACCAAAGTAGGTGAGATAAAGTTTGGCCATTCTCGCTTCCAAGGAGCATGCTGGCTGCACTGCTATCAGGATAGATTTATTAGTTCTTCTAGCAGTCCATGGCATTTTCATCATTCTTCGCCAACACCACAACTCAAAAGCAGCAACTCTTCTCCAGTATTCCTTATTCATTGTCCAGCTCTCACATATATATGAGATGATTGAAAATAAGATTGCTTGGGTTAGGCACACCTTTGTCTTCAAGGAGACATCTTTACTCTTAAGTACTTTAAAAAGGTCATTTGCAGCCAACTTGCCTAGTGCTGTATGTCATCTGATGTCTTGACTGCTGCTTCCATTGGTGTTGACTGTAGAACCAAGTGATAGGAAGTCCTTGACAACTTCATTCTTTTCTCCATTTATCATGATGCTGTTTATTGGACCAGTTGTGAGGATTTCTGTTTTCTTTATATTAAGGTGGAATCCATGTTGCAGACTGTAGTCTTCAAACGTCATCAGTTAGTGCTTCGAGTCATCCTCACTTTCAGCAAGCAAAATTGTGTCATCCGTGTATCACAGGTTGTTAATGAGTCTTCCTCCAATCCTGATACCATGTTCTTCTTCATATAATCCAGCTTCTAAAATTCCTTGCTCAACATACAAATTGAATAAATATGGTGAAAGGATACAACCCTGATGCACTCCCTTCTTGATTATGAACCATGCAGTATCCCTTTGTTCTGTTCAAATGACAGCCTCCTGGTCTATTTACTGGTCCTTCATGAACACAATTAAATGTTCTGTAATTCCCATTCTTCTCAATGTTATCCATAATTTGTTAAGATTGACACAGTTGAATGCTCTTGTATAGTCAATAAAACATAAGTAAACATCTTTCTAGTATTCGTTTTCAGCCAAGAGCCATCTAATATCAGCAATGATATCCCTCATTCCATGTCCTCTTCTGAATCCAGCTTGCATTTCTGGAAGTTCTCTGTCAATATACTGCTGCAACCGTTTTGAATTATCTTCAGTAAGATTTTACTTGTATGAGATATTAATGATATTGTTCAATAATTTCCACATTCTGTGGGATC
>NW_006921867.1:3723436-3724045 GCF_000298275.1 Orycteropus afer afer
AGATGCTTTTCTGGGTCTGTATCCTGGCCCATTGTTTGTACTAATTTATCTTCCTTCTTTGTGTGGACTGGTGAGGTGTAGTGAGTTGCATGATATGGCTTTTCTAGCCACAGTCTTTGTAACTCCCACAGGATTACTGAGTAGGACCATGCAAATATCTGTCAATTTGGCTGGGCAGCTGGTAGTAGTTATTCCCTATAATGAGACTGGCAATTAACTCCATGGTGGAATTTTTCATGAGCAACTGAATATCTGCTTTCAAACTCCTGATGGTTAGTCATACACTTGGGTTATTTCTGTTGTAGCACAAGGAAATAATCTTCTGGGAAAGTTCATTCTGTCTCAGGTGTGTAGAACTCTGATGTTGGGGTTGGTTAGTTTTACCACTCTGCAAGGCTTAAAATGAGCCCTACTAGAGGCAGGGGGGAATCTCACTGCCGGCTGAGAGAGATGGTGGCAGTGGAACCAAGAGGCACAGGAGAGAGCGGAGGCTTACCTGCCCCACAGAGAGAGGCCAGGCCAAGAGGCCAAGGGTCAGAGAGGTGTGTCTAAGAACACAACAGAAGGGAGACTGTCCTGATCGAAGAACTGTATCCTGAGTGTGTTCCT
>NW_006921867.1:3724370-3730751 GCF_000298275.1 Orycteropus afer afer
GCCCAACCTTCCTTCTGAGGAGTGGCTGGTGGGTTTGAACCGCCAGCCTTCTGGTTAGCAGTCAAGTGCTTTAGGCACTATGCTACCAGAGCTCCTCTTGTGTATTTAGACGAGGTCAAAATATGCTGCCTCCCTGCCCCTTGGCAACTGGGATAGTTTGTTGTCTCTGAGACACTGTGGTATCATTGTGCTTATATTTAATTGGTGATTGGTGATTATATGTTGGTGTGATTGCTCAAGATTTTATTTTTTAATTTGTTTTGATATATCTGAGTGAGCAGAGTACTGTGCTCCTCTATTCACTGATTGGCAGCACTTAGACACTCACACAGATCTCTGTTAGCTGTTCATAAAGAGCAATTGAGGGTGAGTTGGGCTGGTACTGGCTGCTTACTCTCATTGGTCAGTTGGTGCAGAAGCTATTGGTGGCCCTCACTCAGTGGGACTGCGGGAGGTGCTGGTATGGTTGGGTCATGTGGACACAGTTGTTGTTTCCCACACTGTTAGACAAAGAAAAACTAACAACAACAACAACAAAAAGAACCCAACAAAAATAAAAAGAGAACAAAGAACACAAACTGAATTAACAAACAGGAAAAAAAGACACTAACAAGAGAGAAGGCAATAAATGAGAAGAAAAATAATTTCAAAAACTATAAAAAAGGCAAAAGAAATATCAGTAGAATAAAACAATCCACAATATGTGGGGAGGGAGGAGTAAGAGAAAAGAGCATTAGTAAAAGAATAATAAAGAAAAATGAGAAAACTGCAAAAAGTAAAAACAAAGGATTGCAAGAACAAAAAGAAGAAAAAAAGGCAAGCAGGGAAAGGGAAAAAAGAAAGGGAGGGAAAAAAGAAAGGGAGGGAAAAAAGGAACCAGAGAAATAAAGGGGAAAAAATAAAGAAAAAAGGAAGAAAAATAGAATAATTTAAAAACAAACAAAAAAACATAACTTGGGCAGAGGGAGGGTACTCAGGCTCTGTCAGGATACACAGACAAGGATGCAATTCCTGCTGGTCCAGAAGGTGGATGCACGTGGGGGATGGCCATACCTCCATTCACTAAGAGGGTATGGGGTGTAGGAGTAACAAGGAGAAAATCACATCTTTTTAGTCATCAGTCTCCAGTGCAGTTGCCCATGCTTTCCTCGGCAAGTAGGGCCTATTCTTAGGTTGCTGCTTAAATTCTAACACCACTTGTAAGTATTCAAAATGGCCATGCCACTTGCAAACATTCAAAACAGCTACTTTCTCAAGAAAGCTGACAGCCCACATCTCTGTCTGTCTCCTTTTTCCTTGTTTTCCTTTCTAGTCATCAGTCACCAGTGCAATTGCTCATTCAGTCTTTGGCAAGCAGAGCTGATTCTTAGGTTGCTGTCCAGATAGGAATACCACTTGTATATATTCAAAATGGCTGCGAATACCACTTGTAAATATTCAAACTGGCTGTGCCTTCAGGATAACTGATAGTCCTCAGCTCCATTTGTTTCCTTATTCACAGTTTTCATTAGGTTCTTCTATTCAAACCAAAAACCAAACTCATGGAGATCAAGTTGGATCTGACTCATAGCAACCCCTCCTTGGGTTTTTGAGGTGGTATCACTATAGAAGTATATTGCCCAATCTTCCTTCCAAGGAGTGGCTGGGGGGTTCTTCTACTAATTGGTATTTAAACCAATTCTTTATCCTTCCCTTCGAAACTAGGGTTCCTGGATAGTCTTCTGTATCTGTTTCCATTGGTTTCTCATTTCTTTGTTGCAGAGGGATTGTGTACTTGTCTGCCTAGTCTACCATCTTGCCAGTAGTCCTAGGCTTAACTCATTTTTGACAAAGATGTAAAAGCAATTCACTGGAAGGGAGACAGCATTTTCAACAAATAATGCTACAGCAAATGGACATAGGAAAACAATTAATCTCAACCTAAGCCTAATACCATATACAATAGTAACTAAAAATGAATCATGAATACAAATATAAAATTATAAGACTTTGAAATGTGAAACGAAAAAAACTGAGATTTAAGGGTTGATGAAGAATCCATAGCTTTGACACCAGAAACACAATTTATGAAACAAAATATTGACAACTTATAGCACATTAAAGTATTTTTTTTTGTCAAAGACTCTATGAAGAGGATGAAAAATAAATCTATATCCTGAGAGAAAATATTTGAACACCTTATCTCTAACAAAAGACTTGTATCTAGAATATATAAAATATTTTCAAACCTGAACATTAAAAAATGGAAAAAAAAAACAATTAGAAAATTAGCAAAGAACATGAACAAACATTTCACTGAAGAGTATAAATAAGAACATACAGGTGGTTCACATCATTAACTATTGAGATCTTTAAACTTTATAAAATAATAAATAGATATCACTAGATGTCTATCTGGAGCTCTGGTAGCATAGTGCCTAAGATACTTGACTGATAACCAGAAGGCTGGTGGTACAAACCCACCAGCCACTCAGAAGGAAGGAGGTTTGGGCAATCTACTTCCATAGTGACACCATCTAGGAAACCCAAGAGGGGTTGCTATGAGTTGGGTGCAACTCAATGGTACATAACAATAACAACAACAGATCTCTATCAGCATATTAAAAATAAAAAAAAAACTGGTTATAAAAATTCTGGCAAGAAAAATTGAATCACTCATACATTGCTAGTAGGGAATGCCAGATGGTACACAATTCTAGAAAATGTTGTGTGATGCTTTGGTTCTCTGGTGCTGCTATAACAGACATACCACAAATGGATGGTTTAAACAAACAGATATTTATTCTCTTACAGTCTAGGAGGCTAGAAGTCCATTTCAAAGTGCCAGCTCTAGGGGCTGGGTGAAAGCCACTTGATCTTGGGCTGTTCTCCCTCTTGCTCCTGGCCCACTGGAGCTAGAGGCGTCTCATAACTCAAGCAGTTGCTGGCTGTTGAGGCTGAAAAACCCAAGGTCGACAAGTAAAATGGCACAGTCCCAATAGATCAAGAAACATACCAGGCCACTATTTCAAGTCCAGAAACAGTCACAAGATCATAAAACAACATGGAAGTCCACTGAGAAGACAACTCAGGCAAATGCAGGATTCAGATGTTCCAGAAAGCTCAGAGACCTTTCTCATAGCCTCTTCTTGTATACCGGAACCAGACCACAACCTTAAGGCAGCTACTCAGCAACTCACAGCAGATTGATTCCACAATGGAGTTGATTACCAGTCTTATCACAGGAAATCACTACATCCAACTGTCCAGCCACTCAACACCAGGCCCAGCCAAGCTGGCATACCTTAACTATAACATGCACCATTGAGTTGATTCTGTTTCCTAATAACTCTATAGCATAAAAAAAGCCAAACTCAACTGCCATCGAGTCAATTCAGACTCATAGCAACCACCATTTTGTTCCCAAGGCTGTAAATCTTTACGGAAGCAGAACACATTATCTTTCTCCTGTAGAACAGCTAGTGGGTTTGAACCATCAATCTCCTGGTTAGTAACCAAATGACTTAACCACTACACCACCAGAGTTCCTTAGCTAAGGGCCTGGACTCTATAGCGTATGACCCAGAAATTACACTACGGGGCATTTATCCCAGAAAAAGGAAACCTTTAATGCTCATAAACAAACTAAAGATTGTTCGAGTGAATTGTTAAACTGATACATCCATACATTGGAATACTGCTCAACATAAAAAGGAAGGCACTCTTGACACATGTAACAATTTGGATAGATCTCAAGGGAATTATGCTGAGTGTAAGAGGTCAGTTTCAAAAGGTCCTATGATTATATTGATTACATTTATAAAACATTCTCAGAACACAAATTACAGCTATAGAGTAGAGGAGTGGTTGTCAGACGTTAGGGAAGGCAGGTAAGAAGGAGATGGCTGTGACTATGAAAGAGTAGTAGGAAGGATCCTTGTGAGGGAACACTTCTGTACCTTAATTGTGCTGGTGGTCATACAAATCTACGCTTGTTATAAAACTGCATAGGACTAAACACACATACATGAGTGCATATAAAACTAGTGATATCTGATTAAGGTTAGTGGGTTGTAGCAATGTCATTTTCCTGCTTATCATATTGCACTACAGTCACATAAGATATTACCATTGTTGTGTTATGTCCACCAATTGGAGAAAAAAAATGTTTCTTTGATAAATGGTGCTGGGAAAAAAAAAATTTCCACATCCAGAAGAATGAATCAGGATCCAACTGTCACATTAAACACAGAAAAACAATTCATAATGGATCAAGTTTTTAGTGATGAGCTATCAGATCTGACAACAAAAACATGAGCAGCAAAATACAAAATAGATCAGTAGAACCTTATAAAAATTAAATCGTTTTGTAAAATAAAGGACTTTATAAAAAAAGTGAGAAGACAGCCTCCATATTTGGAGAAAAAATTGTGTAATCATATATCCAATAAGACTCTAATTTCCAAAATATATAAAATAAATCTATAACTTAACAACAAAAAGGCAAACTGCCCAACCAAAAAAATGGGCAAAGGGCTTGAACAGGTATTTCATCAAAGAGGATATTCTAATGCCCAGTAAGCACATGACAGATATTTAAAGTCATTAATCATTACCCCAAAAAACCCAAACCCTCAGTTATCAAGTCAATTGTGACTCATAGTGACCCTATAGTGAGCTGCAAATCAAAACCATGATGAGATGCTTTCTCACCACTCTTAGAATGGCAATGACTTTTTTAAAAAATAGAAACATTAGGTGTTGGCTACGTTGTGAGCCAACAGAAACCCCTCATCGACTGTTGGTGGAAATATAAAATGGTGCAGCCACTGTAGCAAACAGTTTGTTGGTTCCTCAAAATGTTGAACATAGAACTACGATATGATCCAGCTATTCCACTCGTAGGTATATAACAAAGAGACCAGAAAACAGAAACAGAAACAGACACATACACATCAATGTTCATTGCAGTGTTATTTTCAATAGCCCAAAGATGGAAGCAATCGAAATGGCCATCAACAGATAAACAGATAAACAGAATATAATATATACATACAATGGACTATTACTAAACCATAAGGAAGAAAGAAATCCTGATGCATGCCACAATGTAGATGAGCCTAGAAAATATTATGCTGAGCTAAGTAAGTCAGTCACAAAAGGACAAATGCTTTATGGTTTCACTTATATGGAATGAGGAAATACATAGAAACCAAAAATTATCATTGACTACCAGGATAGGAAGGAGGAGGAAAGAAGTTTTTACTTGAAGTCCATTGAGTTTTTGTTAATGGTGGTAGAATAATTTGGAAATGATAGCAAGAAGGGTTGTATAAGTTGAATAATGTAATCAGTGTCCCTGAATTAATGCATGTAGAAATTGTTGAATTAGTGAATATTTTCTTGTGTATATTTTCACCACACACACAAAAAAATATATTGGGGCAAACTGGGTAAAGATCATAAGATATCACTCTGTTATTTCTTACAACTTCCTGTGAGTATATGATTATTACAAATTTAGAAGTTTAAAGAAAAGGAGCTGGATAGAGAGAGTTGAAAATCTAAAGTTGGAGAGGAAGATAAAATGAAAGAAAAAAATAAAGAATATGAAGATAGTGATGCATATGTAAATAAATATGTATGTATATATACTCAAACCAAACCAAACTCACTGCCATTGAGTGGATTCCAACTCATAGTGACTGCCATTGGGTTTTCAAGTCTATAAATCTTTACATACGCAGACCACCTTGTCTTCCATTGTGGAGTGGCTGGTAGGTTCGAACCACCAATCTTTATGCTTAGTAGCCAAATTCTTTAACAACTTACACCTCCAAAGTTCCTTATGTGTATTCCTGGAAAAGGATATCGTGCTTGGTAAAGTGGAGGGTCAACAAGGAAGGGGAAGGCCCTCAATGAGATGGATTGAGACAGTGGCTCCAACAATGGGCTCAGGTATAACAAGGATCATGAGCCTGGCACAGGACTGGGCAGTATTTCATTCTGCTGTGCATAGAGTTGCTACAAGTCAGAGATGACTCGACCATACCTAACAATGACAACATGCGTGTGTGTGTGTGTGTGTGTGTGCATTAATGTATGTACAAGGAACTTTATCCTCAACTTGATCCCCTTATTATATGCATTAGGCTTAAAGGCAGAAATTAAAGACTCTAATTCCCCAGAATTATCAAACAAATCATATTTGCTGAAATTATTGTAAAGATCATTGGCCAGCACATGAGTGAAGTCAATAGCAAGTAATGTTAAGCTGATTGAAAAAGTAACACAATTTTTTTTTCATTCTTTGGAAATAGGATAAAATGGTTTCTTTTTAACGACATGATTATTTGTTTCTTATATATGAATTTAAACTACTTAATTTTTTTCTTATTACTA
>NW_006921867.1:3730943-3739051 GCF_000298275.1 Orycteropus afer afer
AGATTTGTTTTCTTTTTCTACTAATATGGTAAAGTTTCTAGAGGCCATGGAAATGAGAAAAACCATGAATGGATACTGGATTGTATCTCAAGACAGAATTCATTTGAATTTTAAAAATATATTTGTGGTTTCCTTGGAAGCTCACTAGTCTTTTATACATTTACTTCAGAGGTCCAGTGATAACATTTTTTCCCTCTTATATAAGTTAATGTGTGCGTGCATTTGTATATGCATGTGTATTCATGGAAGCGCTCCTATGGGTGTTAACATATTGCTTTTTGTTCTTATTGCAACTGAAATTTTATTTGGTTAGATGACTATCTTTTTTTTTTCTTTTTGCCCTCCATACCCACAAAATAGAAATGTCACTGCTGAAACTAACAATGAAAGCCTAAATGTCATACATATTTCACAAGTCACATCAGCCTGCTTTGCACAATTTTGATTTCTTGTCTGAATGCAATATTAGATACAGTTATTTGAAGCAGCCCAGGGAATGTGTTATTTTCTCTATTGATGTCATGTTAGCTTCTTTATCCAAAAGAGTTATTACAGAGAAAGTGTGTGTGTGTGTGTGTGTGTGTGTTATCATGCTGGAATAATGTACCATTTGGGATTTGTTTTCCATAGTCTACATAGTTCACTTACTGGACCTTTTTGCCTTATTATTGACAGTGACATCAATGGTGGTTATTGTTTCATGTCATTTTTTTCTCTTCTTTCTTTCTCATCTGGTCCCAGATTATCTGGTCCCATGATGTTTGTTCCAAAACAAACTACTGAAAAATTTCAAACAATAATACTTTGAAGCATGAATTCCCAACTAGAACAATGGCTAAAATGAAATCACATCTCATTCTTCAGCATTAAGTCTGGTCTCTGACATCAGTATAGAATTTAATTTTTTTTTAAGGGAAAAAGTCATGTTTAGGTTTGATCTATTCTATATCAAAACAAAAGTTTCCTCCTGGAGAATCATATGTACCTTAACAATGCCTCCTTTAGGATTTGGGGTATATTTTTCTTGTTTTAACTGAAGTTCTCATATCATTGGGTCAGGGAAATTTCATCTGTCTACATTTAATTTTACATTAATATTCTTTACATCTTTAATGATAATGATATTATTTGGGAGGGCTCAGTGTAGGCATTTTTCAGTTTCTGTTGGCTAATTGAGCTTTTCCATTTTCCTGAATATCTTTTGTGCTTATAGGTGAAAGTTGAGTATGTTTATTATCGTTTATCGCCAGGTAAAAGTTGATCATATGGTCATTTATTCAGCAACAAACATGGAAATTAACATGATAATTTCTGTTGCTTTGAATTTTATTTTATTGCCATTCTATATGTCAGAAAGAATCGTTCACAAAATTCAACACAATACAAAGCAATTGATAAAGATCTATAGAGATAGCCTAATTTCAACTCATTAAAAGAATATTCTTTTATACATTCTGGATAATATTTCCAAAACTACTCCTCTAATCAAAGAAATTGAAAAAGTTTGTAAAGAAAGTTACATTGTTTATATTGTATGTAAGGAAGAATAATAATGTTCCCATCCTAAAAATGTCCATATCTAATCTTGGGAATCTGTGAATGTTACATTACATGGCTCTAGGCAGGAGATCCCTGAGGTTCGATGATTTACGAGAAGGGCTCATCTAATTCATGAATGCTGTTATTCTCATGGTTATGGTTTATTAAAAAAAAAATGATACAGATTAAAATCAACAGAGCATTGAGCAGAATCTAGGAGAGAGCAGGATTGAACTTCCAGTTGTCTTTTCCCAGGGGAATCATTTGGATAGTACTTAATGGTCCTTCTGAGAACACACAAGAATTATTGCCAATGGGAAAAGCTCACCCTAGCTTTGGTATCTAGAGTTTTATTGGGAGTTTATCACAGGATGTGGAGAACTCATGTGACTGACCATGGTTACTCAGTCTCTAGCCAGAGGTCAAACTGATACCATATTACTCAGTGGCACCACCATAAATCACACAGAATAAACTATCTGACATGACCTAAAGCCTTAGGTAAACAAAGAGCAAAGTTTTATTTGGCAAAACATTACAAAGGCTTAGAGGTTATCTCTCAGAAGCTGGTGAAAGGCAGGAACTTTCTTGGAATGTACAGTTTGAACAACGCATGCTGGCTGAATTTATCGCACAATGACAAAAGAGACTTTGCAGATATGATTAGATTAAGGACCTTGAAGTAAAGAGATTATCATGGCTTTTCTGGATGTGCCAAATATAAGCATAGAGACCCTTAAAAGAGTGAGAGAAGGAAACGTAAAGATGAAAAACAGAGTGTCAGGGTGATACAATGCAGACTGGAATATGCTATGCTGCTGACTTTGAAGATGGAGGAAGGAACCATGAAGCAAGGGATGCAGGTGGCTTCTAGGTCCTGGAACAGGGAAGAAAACAGATTCTCTTCTGGAGCTTCCAGATTGATTGAGTACAACTATACCTATATCTTGATTCTAGCCTAGTGTCAGACTTCTGACTTCCAGAACTATATAAAAAAAAAAAAAACACAATAAGTATGTTGTTTTAAGCCAATTAATTTGTAGTAGTTTGCTATACCATAGATAGAAAACTAATATAGCTATTCATGTTATTGTTAGGTATTGTCAAGTTGGCTCCAACTCATAGCAACCCTACATACAACAGAATGAAACACTGCCCAATCCTGTGCCAGCCTCACAATCCTGGCTATACTTGACCCCATCCTTGCAGCCACTGTATCTGTCAATCCATCTTGACTGACTCTCTACTTTATTAAACATGATATCCTTCTCCAGGGAATGGTCCCTTCTTGTAACATGACCAGAGTAGGTGAGACAAAGTCTGGCCATTCTTGTTTCCAAGGAGTATTCCAGCTGTACTTCTTCTAACATAGTAGGATATTATATATGTGTGCACACACACATACACATACACGCATACACATCCCTTGGGTTATTTAAAAGAAGACTTTGTTTAAGGTGTATCTTAATTCTTGCATATCCTAACCTCACAGCGCACAAACATATACATTCAAACATACATAAACACACACACATACACACACACATATATATAGCACAACACTTCAATTTTATCTTCCCTAATGACAGTTTACAAATATATGAATAGAATACAGTGGATTTGACTTGGGATTATGAAATTCATGGTAAATATCATCAAAGAAGATGGATATCTAGGTGGCTTATTTCATTGATGAACTGATTTTAGTATACAACTTGACAGTTGCTATTAAAATCTGGATTTCATACCTATTTCAAAGTAAATTGCACCTGCAACCCATTTACAAGCTCTGCTTTTCAGAAATACAGCTTTGTATTTGCTGCATTTATTATATTCCTCTTGCATTTTTCTTATATCCACTATGCTTACCAAGAAGACACTGAAGTTTTAAGTACTACTATATGCGACTGAATTAATAATTTAGTTCCTCAGTTTATAACAAGAATACTCATTGAATACTACTCATAGAAGCCTCTGGAAATTGTTTCTTATTCTAGTTATTTGGTAGGAAGTTTTAAAAATCATTTGCATAAAATTACAATGCACCTTAACTAACAATATTTCTTAACCATAGTGCTTGACAAAGCCTGAATATTACAAACTCAGAATACAATTTGGACCAGCAGTTGGTCTCTGCTCAGATCATTCAAAAGGGTAATTAGAGAAAGTCAACAGTATACATAAGTCTATAATTTAGATTTCTGTACAAATGCCATAACTAAAAGAGGTGAAGAACTCTATTGTAACTAAAAACAGTATAATGTTTTGTAAAAAGGGTAGAGTCAAGCAGTACTGATCGAAAGTTGATGTGTGGTTATGATCCTTCTTCACAAGTATAGACAGTATAGACTACATCTCCAACAGTACTGAAAACCCAAGGTGATATTGAAATTCCCCAAGTTCGTTTTTCACATATATTTGAGTTTCTAACGAGTTAGTAAGGTTATACACTACTAACGCCCCCAACTATATATTATTTGGGAGCTCTGGTAGCATAGTGCCTAAGGCATGTGACTACTAACCAGAAGGCTGGTGATTCAAACCCACCAGCCACTCCTCGGAAGGAAGATGGGGCAATCTACTTCTGTAGTCATACTGCCTTGGAAACCCAAGGAGGGGTCACTATGAGTTGGATCTGACTCGACGGCACATAACAACAACAACATATATTATTTATTCCCTTATTTTTTTCCAAAGTATAAATGTTGTACCATCAGTATAGGAATGCTGAATGCTGAAATGATGCAATGCAGTATTTTTTAAATGAATGCCGTACAAGTGCTGTGAAAAATAAATCCTTCTTGTGCTTTGGGCAAAAAATATTTTCTTCCTCTCTTCTCATCTAATTATTCATCTAAAATGTTCTGTTCTTTTTCTTTGGTGTTTTTCTTTAATTTTCCTGTTGATTTTTTGTTTTTTCCTAGGAAATCTGTTTTGCATCTCATTGTTTCCTATTATCTTCTTTCTGTTTTTAGCCTGGGAGACACAATAATAAGATCCCTAACTCCCAACTCCCTGAACTATTTGACACTTGTCAATTATCTTTTTTTCTGTATTTATTTTTTTATATTTATGGATTTTTTTATGTCTATGCTTAAAACAGAGTCCTATGCCTAGTAGTGTTGTTGTTGTTATTTGCCATCGAGTCAGCCCCGACTCATAGCGACCCCTCCTTGGGTTTCCGAGGCAGTATCACTACGCAAGTAGGAATGCCCAACCTTCCTTCCAAGGACTGGCTGGTGGGTTTGAACCGCTAGCCTTCTGGTTATCAGTCAAGTGCCTTAGGCACTATGCTACCAGAGCTCCTTATAGTAGTAGGTGTTCAATAACTGAAACTAATTAATTAATTAATTAAACCCACTGCCATCAATCTAGTCCAGCTCATTGAGACTCTTTCAGGACAGAGTAGAACTGCCCCAGATGGTTTCCAAAGTTGTAAATCTTTATGGAAGCTGACTGCCTTATCTTTCTTCCATGGAGCATCTGTTGGGTTTGAACCACGAACCTTTGGGTTAGCAGCCATATTCGTTAACCACTACACCACCACAGTTCCTTTCAGTAGTAACTAAAGACATTGATAAATTTCAGAGTCTTCTGTTTATGACCACATTTTGTTTGTGATTAATTGCCCATACCATTTAGTCCATAGTGTATATCATAGCATTCTGAATCCAGCAAAAATAAACAATAACAAAATTCTAACTCTAGTTAAACAGTCAGACATGCAATAATTTCATCTGCTATTTCAGTATGATAATTTTTATATAATTAAAACTGATTGTTTCCAAAGTCTTCTAGAATTTAGCTAAATATTATTTTTCATGACCCTGCTTTATTCCATTGACTACAGCCCTTCCAGGGTTATCTGTGTAGGAGCTGAAAACATTCAATTTATCTATGTGCATATACCTCTATGTATGTGTGTATGTATATAGGAAGGTATGTGTATATATACATACATATGCATATATGTACAAATAATATTAAATGCATGTGATAAGATATATATGTAAAATTATATACATATATATATTTTAAATTATAAAGCTTTATATTGATCTGCAAAAAGATCAATAAGGCCTTTGCAGAATTTAAAACAACAAAGATTCATTCATTCATTTATTTGCCACTCCTAGAATCCTTTTAGCATAGTTGCAATATTTTTCAGTGCATGAAATAGCATAGAAGTCCATCTCCTCCCTACCAGTCTCTCCAAATTCTGTGCCATATATTATTACTATGACAGTAATAAATGTTTTTTTAGATAATCTTGAAATCTTTGAATTTAAAATCAACTAAGTTAAATGAATAAAGCTAAACTTTATTTTAGAAATATTTATTTTCAAATTTGACTTTATGTGGCTTACAAATTTGAAATCAGAGAATGAAAGAATAATTCATTTTTGTAGAATTAAAGCACACATATGATGCTAAATTAATAAGGATACATTTTAAATTCACTGTATCTGTTAAGAAAAATCAGGAGGTGAGTTAATTAAAATGAATAATTTAGGTGATATGCTCTGTATTGTAATCCAAATTTTAAAAGGTAACCTTCTCTGGGAAGAAAGAAAATATTTATTTTATCATTGGTTCAACATCATATAGACCTTACGTGTTCTTTTAGAACATAACATTGGTTGCTAATTTTCTATGAAGAATGTCTGATAAGAGTGTTAATTTGACTGAGATTATCTGCAATTTACTGGACTATTGTGATTATGGCAAGTTAGTTTTAAATGTAATGCTTTGCTATAAAATATTTAGTCTTTCATAATATCAGCAATTAAGATATTCTTAGTCATGAAGTCATTTCATCAAAACCATTATACGACCATTAGATAGCTTTATGAATTTTTAAATACAGTTTATACAAAGCAATTTATTTTCCTATTGAAAATATCTTCTTAATAATATTGACATTTAAAGACAAATCCTAGACATTTACTAATATAAGCTGTTTGAAAGAAGACTGAATCATGTACAAGTTTTCCAGTGTATATAAAAATATCTTTGTTTATCTTTCTTCCCCCACAAACACATATATTAATTTTCATGAAAGCCTTTTCTAAACTTAAAGCACATGTTGCTTTTGAACTCTAGTCATGGCTCAGTCATTTCTAGCTAATGAATTTTTAAAGAACACAATTTTAAATACTTCCAGACTTAATTGTCAGTGAAAGGAAAAGTGGAGATAGAAAGTGAGGGCTTCCTATGTACTACTATATTAATTGGATTTTTGCTAAAATAATATGGTTATACCATATACATGCTTGATGAAAAATTATACTATTCTTTGTGAACACATAAGTAAGATTGAGAAGTAAATATGACCTTTCACAAGATGTCAGATAAATTGCCCATCTACTAAGATTTTATATAAACTTATTTTTCAAATATAAAATATATTCTATTTCATGTCTTTCACCTAAACTGAAATAATAGATTGTATAATTTCTTTCCAGAAGATAAATAGTATATACATCAGTACTTCCAGACAAAGATTTCCAGATTTTAAAATGATAGGTGAGGTTTGGATGACTGTTAAGAACCAATTATATCAATGCCTTTATTTTTCTCATTGAATATTCAGGGATTTAACCATATACTCATTTGTGAAAATTGACTGGGGCATATAAAGAAGGGGTTAGGTATATAATGTGCATTGCTAATATTAACTAGAATCGTTGTTTTGAAGTACAGATCTTAGTTCAATAACATAGCACATTACAACAGACCAAAGTTATTAACTTCAATTGATAAAGAATTATGAATATAATTATAATCCTGTTAATTATTTAAAGTCATGAATTATGCAAATGCAGCAGGTACAGTACTATTAATCATCTGCAGGAACCAGAACAATTTCCCTAAAAGAACATATAAATATTAAAAAGTCTGACTTGGCTCTATTATGTACTGTTAGAGCTTTAGTGTTCCCTTATGAACAATGTTTGCATTCAGTTCTGCTTTGTAGAATGAAAAATGCCCGAAATGCATCTTCTCCAAAGGTCAAATGAATGTCGTTAGATTTCTCTTCTTGTCTATAGAATGCTTACTGAGTGTGTGCTCCCCATGTTTGTATGTCTCAAACTTATCAAAGTTTTTAAACTAATATTAGTCTATAGCGACAGACGTTCTACTCAATAAAGCACACTGTATGGATATTCCTGCTGTGAGACTCAGCTGCATGTAAAAGCCTTGTAGTATCTAATAAAGTATTTGGATTTTCCAGAATTAACATATCACAAACCTTTCCCCAGTTCTAAGGGAAAACAGAGCATTTAATGGAGTAGCTATGACTAATTTTTATATGTATGTTCAGCATTTAATATTGAAGAAGTGATGAGAAAACAATTTTTAAAAAATGTCCAAACTGCAACTTTTGAAGATGCATAATGAATAAGAGCCTTGAAGAATTAGTTTTGTTTATAGATCATTGTAAATTCTTCTGAAAGAAAATACTGGTCTTTCCCTTTAAGGACCAACTTGTAGAAATATTTTTATAAAAGGTCTTATAAACAAGGACTCAGAATGTTGTTGTTGTTGTTGTTAGTTGCCATTGAGTG
>NW_006921867.1:3739604-3740091 GCF_000298275.1 Orycteropus afer afer
TTCCAACAACAACAACAAAATGGATGGCTCACTGGAATGTCATAAGTGGCTTGCAGTATATGGCACATCCACAACAAAGGACAATATAAATCAATTGGGAATTTGTTGAAGAGTCAGGGACATGATCATTTAAACATTCATTGTACCCATGTGTTTCCTAGTATGATAATAGTCAATTTCTGTGCTATTACATGGATTCTGACTCATAGTGATCGCATGTGTGTCACAGTAGAACTGTGATGCATGACATTTCAGAATATACCATCAGACCTTTCTTCCAAGACACCACTGAGTAGACATGAACCTCAAACCTTTCAGAGCCAAGCTCATTAACAGTTTCCACCACCCGGGGAATCCCGTAAGACAATAGCCCAACTTCATTCTGCACTGAATATAATTTGGATTTAAATCCAGTTTGACTTGCATATTTTAACAATTATATTTAAAAATTGGGGGTCTGCCTAGAATATTGTAGAATTAGAAAAGG
>NW_006921867.1:3744425-3744930 GCF_000298275.1 Orycteropus afer afer
GATTATCTTCTGTGTCTGTGTTAATTGGTTTCCCTTTTCTTTGTCTAAGAGGGTCTGTGCAATCCTTCTGCCTAGTCCGCCATCTTGCCAGAACTCAAGAAATAGAATTTTAAAACTCTAAAATATCTAAGAGAATTATAATATCTGAAGTTTCATTATATATGTCTTTTTGGTGGAAGTTTGATCTATGCTCAGCAAGGTGGAATTGCATGCTTTGCATGAAATGGAACAGATTCAGGTTCATGATTAGAAAGACCTTTCTAATAGCTAAATCTATCTAGAGTTGGAATGAGCATGCATTCTGCCCCTCCCTGTCCTTTTTGCCACTGCTAGGTCCGGACCTTTCCTGCTCCAATCCACAGTTGGCTGTTTTCAAAAGATGCTGTTTTAAGCTCCTTACAAATATTATATCAGACAGCTGTCATAAAACAATGCTGTGAGTTAAGTATTCTTAGTATCCCCATTTTACGGTTAGGTAATCTGAGACATCCATCACTCATTTGCG
>NW_006921867.1:3745030-3747784 GCF_000298275.1 Orycteropus afer afer
CTCGGAAGGAAGGTTGGGCAATCCTACTTCCGTAGTGATACTGCCTCGGAAACCCAAGGAGGGGTCGCTATGAGTGGGGCCTACTCGACGGCACATAACAACAACAACAACAACGTGATGATGAAAGCTATACTACTGGTATTTCAAATACCAACAGGGGTCCCCATGGTGACAAGTTTCAGTGGAGCTTCCAGACTAAGATAGAGTAAGAAGAAAAACCTGGAGATCTATTTCTGGAAAAAAAAAATTTGGCCAATAAAACCTTATGAATAGTAGTGAAACACTGTCTCATATAGTGCCAGAAAAATGAGCCCATCGGGTTGGAAGGCACTCACAAAATAAAGTAGAGGATCAGTGAAAAAGCGGAAGATCCTCAGCGAGAGAAATTGACGGTGTCTGCAAAAATGGGTTCCAACATATCAACAATTCTGAGGATGGAGCAAGACTGGGCAGTGTTTCATTCTATTGTACATAGAGTCACTGTAAGTTGGGAACAACTCAAAGGTACCTAACAACAGCAGCAATCTCAGGCATAGAGAAACTAAGCAACCTGTCCAAAGTTACCAGCCAATCAATGACAGATACAGACTCAGGTAGTATAGCTGCTGGTACAGTGGTTACGACACTCAGCTCCTAACAAAAAGGTCAGTGGTTCAAACTCAGCACATGCTCCACAGGGAGAAAGATGAGACAGTCTGCTTCTGTAAAGATTTACAGCCTTGGAAACCCTATGGGGCAGTTCTACTCTATCCTATAGGGTCACCATGAGTTGGAATCCACTCGAAGGTGGTGGGTTTGGTTTTTGGTATTGTCTCTGTACTCAGTATTACAGACTGGGTCTGGATCCCTAATTGAGCTCATTGATATTTTTCATTGTTTTCCCCAATTTGCTTCTCCAACAATTTTTTCCAGCTTTACATCCATTTCCCTGTGATTTAGCCACATGGAATCTGTCACATTCTTCCTCTACATGCCAGTGGTTATAACATCTCTGAGCTATTTGCCACCCTATGTACCCCATCGCCACCAAATTGCTCCTTCAAGAAGTCTTGCTATAAATTCTTTCTATGAATCCTATTTATTTCTAAATCAAATGTTGATCCTTCTGTAAAAATTTTCCCAAATGCCATGCTTAGATAGCTACTCCCTTTATCCACTGGCCAAAATTTCAGGTCCCTGGTGGCACAAATGGTTTGCACTCAACTGCTAAACTAGACTACTAATGTCAAAAGTCTGCTGGTTCAAGCTCACCCAGCAGTGTTGTGGAAGAATGGCCCAGGGATCTGTTTCTATAAAGATTAAAACTCACTGCCGTAGAATCAATTCCAACTCATAGTGAACCTATAGAGTAGAGTACAACTGTCCTGTAGTTTTTCCAAGGCTGGACATCCTTAAGGAAGCAGACTGCCACATCTTTCTCCTGCAGAGTGGCTGTTGGGTTGCAAGTACTGATCTTTCAGGTAGCAGCCAGAAGCTTAATCAGCAAGGCTCCTTCTTTAAAGATTACAACCAAGAACATCCAATGGAGCCATTCTATTTTGTAACACATGGGGTTACCAGGAATCTGAATTGACTTGATGGCACCGATTATTATAGCCATGTGGCATACTATATCATCCATCTCGTGTATTTCATATATGTTATCAGGAGGGACCAGTCCCTGGAGAAGGATATCATGCTTGGTATAGTAGAGGGTCAATAATAAAGGGGAAGACCCTCAATGATATGGATTGACACAGTGGCTGCAACGATGAGTTCAGGTATACCAAGGATTGTGAAGATGGCACACAACTGGGCAGTGTTTCATTCAGTTGTACACAGGGTCCCGTGAGTCGGAACTGACTCAGTGGCACCTAACAACAATTATAAACTGGAATCTCTACAATGTCAGAAACCACATCTTTTTCATTTGTGTACTCACAGACCTCAATAAGTAAATGTGTTTAAGAATTATCTAAATGAGTGACACACATGTAGTAACAGGTGTTACTTCATTAGCTCATTACCATGGTAAGCGTTCAGCAGGATCTGAATGACCAGCCATCATGACTGTGGTAAGAAGATTCTGGCATGGGAGAGTGGTTAAGGTGGATAACTGTCTCTGTTGCTTTTTTTTTTCCTTCTTTTTTAGCTCTTTCGTTGCAATGCCATGTCATGCCTTCCAGCTAAAAAGTGCCAGTCAGAAATACTTATCCTTTTTGTGTGCAACTCAGGCTAGTTGATTATGATCCTCAAGGCCTACTTCTTACAAAATGTGTTTGTATTGTAGTCCAAAAAGAGCTACTTTCTGTCTCCTCTTCTCACTAAATTCGCCTTTATATTTCTCAAGTTAACAGAAGCTACCTTTGGGCAAAGACTGTCTCAATTTTGCCTCTGTGCATAAACATAAAACCAAGATATATCTATCTCTCAGAGATGTTGAATAAAGTGTATTATTATCTCAGTGCTAAGACTTAATCATTTTGCCCTGAAATGGATACCAATGTTCTAAAACATCAGTCACTTGTAACATCGGATTAAGCAAAAGAAAAGAAAAAGCTCTTGAATATCTGCAGAGATTAGGTAAGTGTATCAAATAACTTCTGACCTTACACAGTTTTGTCTTGTATATAAGGTAATAATTGGAGAAATCTACTGTTTACATTTTAGTACCCATAGGTTGGGCAATCCTACTTCCGTAGTGATACTGCCTCGGAAACCCAAGGAGGGGTCGCTATGAGTCAGGGCTGACTCGACGGCACATAACAACAACAA
>NW_006921867.1:3748344-3749611 GCF_000298275.1 Orycteropus afer afer
CTTCCGTAGTGATACTGCCTCGGAAACCCAAGGAGGGGTCGCTATGAGTCGGGGCCGACTCGACGGCACATAACAACAACAACAACAACAATAAATTTAAACATATATTCAAACCAATAGTAGAAAAACAATTATACACATATAAAAAAATCCACTGCCATCGAGTCGGATCTGACTCATAGCGACCTCTCCTTGGGTTTTTGAGGCAATATCACTATGGAAGTAGATTGCCCGGCCTTCCTTCCGAGAAGTCAAATGCCTTAGGTACTACGTCACCAGAGCTCCTAATATATAAGTGTGTGTGTGTGTGTGTGTGTGTGTATGTGTATATATATAAACCCACTGCTGTTGAGTGAATTCCAGCTCATAGTGACCGCCATAGGGTTTCCAAGGCTGTAAATCTTTGTGGAAGTATATTGCCTCATCTTCTTCCAGTGGAGCAGCTGGCGGATTTGAACCACCAACCTTCAGATTAGCAACCAAATGCCTTACCCAACCCACCGGCCACTCCTCGGAAGGAAGATTGGGTGATCTACTTCCATAGAAATACCGCCTTGGAAACCCAAGGAGGGGTCACTATGAGTTTAATTGACTTGTTGGCAGTGAGCTTTTTTTTTGAATATATGTATTTATCAAATTTGAAATGGCCAGTAAAGCAGAGGAGCAGAGGAGTCAGTGAGGTAGACATGCCCTTCCTTGTTGGTAGGATTATAAATCAGTATAATGGTTACTGAGAGCTTTTGGCAATATGCAGAAAGAGCATATTTGATCCTCTGACCCAGCAATTTGTCTTCTGACACTCTTCCCTAAGGACATGATTAAAGACTATGAACAAGATTGTTCTCTTTGCTGTTATTTTTAATAGGGAGAAAAAAGTGAAGGAAACATCCAACAACCCAAGTATCTGGCAAATAAATCCTTATATGTTAATGTGAAATAATATTATGCAATTATTAAAATTATGTTTTCAAGAATATTTAAGAAGAGTAACTAATATGAATAAATATTGATTATATAATAACCATCAAAACATATATACAAGATAGTCAACATACTTAGTTCTTTACATTGATGAGAAATAAATATTAAAAGAAATATTTCCAAAAGTTAACAGTTAATCTTTGATTTGGTGAGATTTGGTGTAGTATTTATTTACATCTTTATAATTTATAGACACTCTGGTGGCATAGTGCCTAAGGCATTTGACTGCTAACTGGAAGGGTGGCAGTTCAAACCCACCAGCCACTTCTTGGAAGACAGTTTGGGC
>NW_006921867.1:3750666-3751236 GCF_000298275.1 Orycteropus afer afer
TATGTGTGTGTATGCATACACATATATAAGAAGCTGATAATATATGAAAGGCAAGTGAAATAATTATTGCCAACAATTAGCCATTCTCTTGAGAATAATTTCAATTATTTATTACCTTTATATTTGCATTTCTATGTTAGCCTCTGGCTTGGCTCTACTGCCCATTTTTCCCTGACATGAAATTGGTAACACGTCCATGAGTAAAAGGTGAAGCACATCCCTCAGGATGCAGTGCGATGGTTAAAATAGGCTCTTTTTTCCACCACTGGTCATGGGGTCTCCAAGGCCATGACTGGGTTTCAGATTTTGTTTTGTTTCCATGGCTGGTATATAGTACATACTTCACAAAAGTGTGTTGAAGGAAAAATGAATGAATTTTTCGGAAATGAACTACTGCCTTCACCTACAACTGCTCTGATGGTACTGTGGTTAAAGCTTTAGGCTGCTAACCAACAGGTAGGTGATTTGAACCCATCAGCTGCTCAATAGGAGAAAGATGAGGCAATCTACTTCCATAAAGATATACAGCCTTGGAAAGCTTATGAGAATTTGTATGAGTCAGAATCAACT
>NW_006921867.1:3751336-3754297 GCF_000298275.1 Orycteropus afer afer
CTTTGGGTGCAAATTTACAAAGCAGAATTTGTTTTACATTCAACAGTTCGTGTACATTTGGTTTCACTCCCAACCATCCTCTCTATATTTTTAAGTATTTTTAAATTATTTATAATTTACCTACTTTATTTTGCTAGAGCTCTGATAAACTTGCTAAAAAGTAGGGTTAAAAATTCTGCAGATGGGTAGTCAGACTCTTTGTATTTCTGAATTAACTCTGTTTACCTGAAGTGTATCTTTGGATGCATTGTGTTTATGAAAAACCTGTTCTTAATACTGTGAACAGTGAACATAAACTATTGATGGGCATTAAGAAAACCTCTCATAAAAGATTGTTCATGTCATGAAACTCTTTAAGTATGCAATTACAAAATTGGACACATGCCACACATCAATTTTATGTGTACATTCTTTCACACGATACATGTGTTTATTGATTTATCTATATATATAACTGAAAAATACTTCTTACTTATGTCTCAATCATAATAAAATGTTAAGCTTCAAGGGATCTCAAGGAATGCTCTAATGAGCCTATTTCATCTATTTTTTTATATTCTAACAAGATCATATTTCAGCTACTCTGTAGTGGCACCTGACCTGGTTCCTTAACTAAAAACCTCTTGTCATCAAGTTGATTACATGGCGACCCTTGTGTTGCAGAGTAGAACTGCACTCCACAGAGTTTTCAAGTTATGACCTTCTGAAAGCAGATCACCAGGCCAGTCTTCCAAGGTGCTTCTGGGTAGGTCTGAACCAGCAACCATTCAGTTAGTAGTTGAGCACTTAACTCTCTGCACCACACAAAGTTTCCACCTTGGTTCCTTGACACCACAGCAAATTCTCAATAAGTGTCATATGTTGGATTGATGTTCAATTTTAAAGTTATACTCTTCTAAGAAGGTAGATCTTATAGAATATAGCTGATAAAATTTTTAAAGCTTAATGTGAAAGTATCATGCATTTTCCTGAGCCCATCACTCATCTGTCAGGTTGTTGTATGTGGTAGCTTGTATGTTGCTCTGATGCCAGAAGTTATGCCACTGTTATTTCAAATACCAGCAGGGTCACCCATGGTGGACAGGTTTCAGCAGAGCTTTCAGACTGAGACAAACTAGGAAGAAGGACACAGCCAGGTCCAGTACTGAAAAAAAAAAAATGTCCACTGAAAACCTTATGAACAGCAGTGAAACATTGTCTGATATACACCAGAAGATAAGCCCCTCAAGTGGAAAGAGACTCAAAATACAACTGTGGAAGAACTGCCTCTTTGAAGTAGAGTCAACCTTAATGACATGGATGAAGTATAGCTTTTAGAACCTTCATTTGCTGATACACCATGACTCAAAATGAGAAGAAACAGCTGCAAACATCTATTAATAATCAGAATATGGAATGTACCAAATATGAATCTAGGAAAATTGCAAATTTTAAAAACTGAAATGGAATGCATAAAGCTCGATATCCTAGGCATCAGTCAGCTGAAATGGACTGGTATGGGCCATTTTGAATCAGATAATCATATGGTCTACTATGCAGGGAATAATAAATTGAAGAGGAATACAGTCACATTCATCATCAAAAAGACCATTTCAAGATCTACACTGATCTATCTAAGATCTGTACTATGTTGTCAATGATAGAATAATATTCATATGCCTACAAGGAGGACCAGTTAATACTACTATTAGGCAAATTTATGCACCAACCACAAAAGCCAAAGATGAAAAAATTGAAGATTTTTACCAACTTCTTCAGTCTGAAATTGACCAAACATGCAATCAAAATGTATTGATTATTACTGCTAATTGGAATACAAAAGTTAGAAATGAAGAAGCATCGGTAGTTAGAAAATATGGCCTTGGTGATAGAAATGATGCCAGAGATTACATGATAGAATTTTCTAAGACAATCAACTTATTCATTGCCAAGACCAACTTATTCATTGCAAATACCTTTATTCAACAACATAAACAATGATTATGCACATGGTCATTGCCAAATGGAATACAGAAGAATCAAATTGACTACATCTATGGAAAGAGATGATAGTGAAGCTCGATATCATCATGCCAGCATAAAGCCAAAAGCTGACTGTGAAACAGACCATCAATTGCTCATATGCAAGTTGAAGTTGAAGCTGAACAAAATTCGAACAAGTGCACAAGAGCCAAAATACAACCTTAAGTGTACCTATCCCACCTGAATTTAGAGACCATCTCAAGAATAGATTTCACACATTGAGCACCAGTGGCTGAAGAAGAGAAGCATTGTGGGATGACATCAAGAACATCATACATGAAGAAAGTAAGAGGTCATTAAGAAGACAGAAGAGGAAGAAAAGACCACAATGGGAGTCAAGAGAGACTCTGAAACTTGCTCTTGAACTGGGAGGAGCTAAATAAAATGGAAGAAATGAGGAAGTAAAAGAGCTAAATAGTAGATTTCGAAGGACAACTTGAGAAGACAAAGTATTATAATGAAATGTACAAAAACCTGGAGTTAGAAAATAATAAAAAAAGGGAGAACATGTTCATTGTTTCTCAAGCTTAGAGAACTGAAGAAAAAAATTAAGCATCAAGGGGCAATATTGAGGGATTCTATGGACAAAATATTGAATGACACAGGAAGCATCAAAAAAAGATGGAAGGAACACACAGAGTTACTGTACCAAGAAGAACTGGTCAAAGTTCAACAATTTCAGGAGGTAGCGTATGATCAAGAATCAATTATATTGTTGAAGAAAAAGTCTAAATCACACTGAAGGAATTGGCAAAAACATGGCTCCAGGAATTGATGGAATACCCTTTGAGATGTTACAACAAACAGAAATATTAGAGGTGCTCACTCCTTTTTGCCAAAAAATTTAAAAGACAGCTACTTGGCCAACTGATTGGAAGAGATCCATATTTTTTCCCTGGAGAAGAACCATATTTGTGCCCATTTCAAAGGAAGGTGATC
>NW_006921867.1:3755207-3759371 GCF_000298275.1 Orycteropus afer afer
ACCATGGAGCTGATTGCCAGTCTCATCATGGGGAATAATTATCACCAGCTGCCCAGCCACTCAACCAGGCCCAGCCAAGTTGACACACAAACATAACTACCACAGAGTTGTATCCTTCACCATACTCATTCAATCTGTACGCTGAGGAACTAATCTGAGAAACTGGATTATGTGAAGAAGAATGACGCATCAGGATTGGAGATTGACTCATTAACAACCTGTAATATGCAGATGACACAACTTTGCTTGCTGAAAGGAAAGAAGACATGAAGCACTTACTGATGAAGATCAGACTACAGTCATCAGTATGGATTACACTTTAACATAAAGAAAACAAAAATCTTCAAAACTTCACTAATAAGCAACATTTTGACAAAGGGAGAAAAAAGTGTTGTCATGGATATCATATTACTTGGATCCAAAATCAACATCCACAGAAGAAATAGCCAAGAAATCAGAAGACATATTGCATTGGGCAAATGTACTGAGAACGATCTTCTTAAAGTGTTAAAGAGCAAAGATGTCACTTTGAAGACTAAGGTGGGCCTGACCCAAGCCATTGAACCATTGTCTTTTCAATAGCCTCATATGTATGTGTGAGCTTGACAATGACTAAGGAAGACTGCACAATAATTGATGTATTTGACTTGTGGTGATGGTGAAGAATAGTGTGTACCCATAGACTGCTAGAAGAATGAATAAATTTGTATTGGAGGAAATACAGCTGGCATGCTCTTTAGAAGTGAAAGTAGCCAGACTTCATCTCTTCATACTTGGGTCATTTTGTCATAAAGGACTAGTCCCTGGAGAAGGATATCATGCTTGGTAAGGTACAGGGTCATCAAAAAATGGGAAGACCCTCGATGAGGTGGATTGAAACAATGTCTGCAATGATGGACTCAAGCAGGGCAATAATTGGGAGAATAGCACAAGACTGGGCAGTGCTTCATTCTGTTGTTCACAGGGTTGTTATGAGTTGGAATTGACAGCACCAAACAACTACATCATTCATAATGGCACTCTTCCTCTTATCTAGATTTATTCTATAAGGGAAATAAGATACAGTAGCCAAATAAGCCATTGTTGATGTTGTTATGTGGTTTGGAGTTGGCCCTGAATCATAGCAACCCCCCCTTGGGTTTTCAAGGCAGTATCACTTCCGAGGAGTGGCTGGTGGGTTGGATCCACAAGCCTTCTGGTTAGCAGTCAAGTGTCTTGGGCACTACGCTACCAGAGCTCCATAGTTAGGATCAAAATAGTAGTAGGTTTTTATGTTTATTATAAAAAAGGTGGGTTGTTGTTGTTGTTATGTGCCGTCGAGTCAGCCCTGACTCATAGCGACCCCTCCTTGGGTTTCCGAGGCAGTATCACTACGGAAGTAGGATTGCCCAACCTTCCTTCTGAGGAGTGGCTGATGGGTTTAAACCGCCAGCCATCTGGTGAGCAGTTAAGTGCCTTAGCCACTATGCTACCAGAGCTCCCAAAAAAGGTGTATGGACTTTAAAAATGGTTCCAATTAATCCTAACATTTTATCTCCTCAAAAAATTCCCTTGTGAAGAAGACTTTCTTCTTATACTTCAAGTTTTTATCACTCCTTTGCCTTGACGACAATAAGCCTTCCCATATATAAAACTTAAGAAATCAGTGTGTAGCCATTTTCTGTTCAAGGTATTCAGTCACCACTGTATCTGTTCTGCATTTTGACTAAAGGCAAAATTTGCCAACAAGAAGCCTCTTTCTTTAACCAACCAATTTTGGAAGCTTGACCACTTCCTTTCTTTCCTGCTGTTATTAGTTGCTGTCAAGTCAGCTGCTCATAAGAAAATGAAACATTATCTGCTTCTATGCTGTCTTCAGGTCTGTTGCTACAGTCGAGTTCTTTACTGTGGCTCCTGCGTCAGTCTATCTCTCTGAGGGTTTCCCTCTTTTTCATTGACCTCCTACTTTTCCAAACACGATGTCCTTACCTAGTGATTTGTCTTTCCTGATGACATGTCTGAAGTAAGCTAGCCTAAGTCTCACCATCTTTGTCTGTAAGGAGCATCCCAACTATATTTCTTCTAAGACTGATTTGTTCATTATGAAAGGACCACATTGTTCAATATCTAATCCTGCCTTGTAAGTAAGGCTAGTTCTCTAATATGTTTCATTTCACTGATAGTTGATTGCTTCCACTTTGAGATACTTTACTTGGATCAATGTCACTATGAGTTAAAATAATTAAATACAGTTCATACTTCAAGATTTAAACAAAGTAATTTAGTAAAACCCAGGCAAGTTAGTTGGGTGAAAAATGTTTATTGTTTGCAAGGTTCCTTAACCTTGCCAAGTATCATGAACCTATTTGGCAGGATGGTGAAAACTATGGACGTCTTTTCAGAATGGTTTTAACTGGCTAAATTAAAATGTATTGGACTATAAAGGAAACCAATTATTTCATAATATTCATTATTGTAATATAGCAATTTGTGCTTCTTTACTAATGCATATATGAGATATGGTGCCAGGCTTATTCTCTGATTTCAAAGTAGGGAACTATTTTTAGCTACCTGAAACAATTATAACGGGTAATGAAAATATTTGCAACTTCTTTGGCAACCAAGTCACAGGTATTAGTAATAATAGTATGGTTTGTTGCCAGTATTCACGATATAAGGAAGTGATAAATTTTAATTGCAGGTTAGTTAAAGTAATGATTTTTGGGGGAGGTATGCAATCAATTTATTTATATAAAATAAATATATTTCAATGATTTTTTTTTATCCTGTGCAATTTCACAAATACTCTGAATTGAGGGTCTATGGAACCAGATTAAGAACATGGGATCTTAAGACTGAAATGTTCTTTTGAGTGAACAGATTACAATTTAACATGAGGATATCCTGTTCTCACTCTTTTATTCCAATAGAGTTATATATGTGAAGGCTAAGGAGAATGTAGAGGGGCATGCAATCCTGTTTTATGGGAGCAGAGGTTCCCAAATACTTCTTCGAGGAGGTGCCTGCAAAATTGAGATAGAAAAAATGTGTAAGTACAGTTCCTAAAGCCTTACCTGGAAAATGAGTTGCTTCCTGGTTTCCACAAGTCATACTACTTTGAGGAAACTCACACTTCTCTCTAAACTACTTGTGGCTGGCCTTGATGACAATGGTTATTTTACACTTCTGCTTTTCTACTTCTAGTAGGTTCTTACTTTGGTTTTAAGCAAAGGTCCCTAAAGACAGAGGGCACATAGATACTGCTTCATTGCACCTTGTTAGTTGGTCTCTTTGCTCCAAGAGAGACATCACCCTTGAAATCATAGCAGTAATATAATCGGTCTTTATCTTAGAAATCTTGGATTTTGTCCACAGTGTCTGCTACATAGCTATTATGTTTAAACTCTTCCAACTAGTTTAGAGAGATTCACACTGTTAAATAGTAAATAAAAAGAAAATAATTAATGCCAAATTCTCTTCAAACTCAGACATCTCTTATAGGTTTAAATGTGCTGCCTCCAATAGTTACGTCTTACCTCAAATTTCCCTTATGAGCAAACCATTAAGTCCTTAGTCTAGGATGAACTGGAAAGTTTTACGAGGTTATTTTGACATAGATGCTTGATAATGTCATCTCTTTATTTAGTTGTATTTTACTCATTAAAATAAAGGATTCTGACCTTTGCCAAAGATGCCTTTAAACTAGGTAAGGGGATCTGGGTGTTGATATTAAGTTTGATCAAAGCTCATGTGTGCTCATTTGCATGTTCTTTGCAATAGAAGTAAGTTAGTAACATGGTTTCAGCTCTAGTTTATGCACCACAAAAAGAAAATTATAAACAATTTGTCAATCTACAGTGTACAGTTTTTTTTTAAATGACTGCTTCTACTAGCAATGTATAGGTAGCATGTAAACAGATACCTCTCCTGGCTAAAGGAGTTTTTTGTTAAGACATGACCACAACCAGGCCATTCTTTCTTTTTTGATTAGTATTCACTGTCCCTGCTTAGCTGTCTGCAGTTGGTACAGTTTGGGAATTGAGCATAAGAAAAAGAAGAGCTCTCATGCGAAGTTCTATTTTAAGGGCAAGTGCTATTACAGTTAAACAAGCATCAGAGCCATCAATGTTAATGGGAAACTGGAGAGAGCCAACATCCAAGAAGAGAATATTTGATTGCTTTAAA
>NW_006921867.1:3759471-3760093 GCF_000298275.1 Orycteropus afer afer
ACTGAGGAAAAGTTAACTGGAAAATATCAACAGTATATGAAAAATGACAATGTAAAAAAAGTCTGCTAATTGTCAAAATGCCCATGTACACATGTTCTGATGATTTATTGATATTCTCTTGCCTTTTTCTTGCCTATCCTCTTCCAAGTAGAACCTTTTATAGATCTATCACTTTTAGGCTCTTGCTCATATTGGGAGAGTACAACTGCCTTTTTACCTCGGTAGGCCTGTCCTGTAATCTGCCCCAGTGAGGCAATTTCACAGTCCATTCAAAAAGCTATATGCTCCTTATAATAGTTTTTCCAAGTTTAAAGAACACTTCTTACAGCCCATGCATACATGTAAACAGTAGATCATTTAATCACTACAAAAACCCATTTAAGATTTTTGTTGCTGTTAGTAGCTCTGTACCTGGGTCCAACTGATGACTACTCTATGTATAACATAATGAAACATTGAAAGTCCTGCATTAGTTTCATGATCATCAGTATGTCTGAGTCCATTGCTGTGGCTATTGTGTCAATCTCATTGACAGATTTCCTCATTTTTGCTGATCCTGTATTTTACCACACTACCCAGCATCCTAAAGAAACTTAGGGTTTGTCATATATATATATATATA
>NW_006921867.1:3760398-3761362 GCF_000298275.1 Orycteropus afer afer
TGCTAACCAGATGTCTGGCAGTTCAAATCCACCAGCCACTCCTTGGAAGAAAAGTTGGGCAATCTACTTCTATAGTGATATCTCCTCAGAAACCCAAGGAGGGATCTCAGTGAGTTGGATCTCATTTGATGACAATGAGTATCTAGTAAAGAAGGCCAAGGTGGTAGTTATGAGAACTGTTCATAACTATTCTGCCGTCACCTTCCTTTTATTTTGAATCACTTGACATCCACTGGAAGTTAGTTATGGTCATAAGACATGATTTATCAATGAGATGTAAGTGGAAGTGACCTATGTCAGTTCTGGACAGATGTTCTCAAAACTATTGAATGCTTTATCTTGTCCTCTTTTCTCTCAGACCCAGGTGCCAACAGTAGTCAAGTTGGTAGTTGCTCAATTCACCTGAAAGACTACATCATAGTTCCCTGATGAACTATGATGGGTCCACAGCCCGAGTAAGAATTATAATAGTAAGATTATAAAAATCTTTGTTACAACACAGTAGCCTAGACTGACTGATACACTCAGCATCAATGATGATTTTACCACTGAGATAGCTAACATATTTAGGAACTGTTTTTCAGAATCACATTTTGAGTCTATGGCTCATGTACACTTTGGTGTAAGATTTTCAAACTCCAAAGAAGCACATATAACAAAAATTGATTTACCTGAGAAAACTTTGAAACCTTAAACTACAAATATCTGTGGAAGTCTTCTTTAAAGCAAGTAATAGCTAGCTTAATTAGTAAAGAATGTCCATCATAACACACATATCCATTGAAGACACAGCTACAGATACTCCTCAGACATAATCGAACAACTTCTGAGATTGGCTTTCCAGTTTTTTTTGTTTGTTTGTTTTTTTTTTGTTTTTTATTAGGATTTGGGTGAAGATTTACAGAGTAATTTCACTTTTCATACAGCAGTTCACATATACTTTGTCTCATGTCATTGACCAAAA
>NW_006921867.1:3766272-3766891 GCF_000298275.1 Orycteropus afer afer
TATCTTCTGTGTCTGTGTTAATTGGTTTCCCTTTTCTTTGTTGAAGAGGGTCTGTGCAATCCTTCTGCCTAGTCCGCCATCTTGCCCCGCCTTCCGATTGGCTTTCCAGTTTTAAAAGCTTAGAACTATAGTTTCCTGGGACAACTCAGTCAATTGGCATAATGCAGTTCACAGAGTTCATGGGCTGCATCCTAGTGAAGTGAGTATCTTCTGGGATCTTGAACACTTGCAAGTGGGCATCTAAGACACAGCACAGCTTCTACTTGCCAGGAGCAAAAGAGTTAAGAAACCAAACCCGCTGCCATCAAGTCAATTCTGACTTATAGTGATCCCCATTGAGTTTCCAAGGCTGTCAATCTTTGTTGAAATAGATTGCCTCAGAGCAACTGGTGGATTTAAACCACTGACCTTCTGGTTTGCAGTCAAATGCCTTATGCACTGCACCATCAGAGCTCCTGATGAGCTCTCTAGTAAGAGTAAGAGAGTGACCAAAATCTCAAAGAAGAAACAAATCTACAAGGCTAATGTTGTTGTTGTTATGTGCTGTCTAGTCGGCCCCAACTCATAGCGACCCCTCCTTGGGTTTCCGAGGCAGTATCGCTATGGAAGTAGGTTGCCC
>NW_006921867.1:3767322-3777298 GCF_000298275.1 Orycteropus afer afer
TTATATATATAGGAGCTCTGGTAGCATAGTGGCTAAGGCATTTGACTGCTAACCAGAAGTCTGGCCGTTCAAACCCACCAGCCACTCCTGGGAAGGAAGGTTGGACAATCTACTTCCATAGTGATACCGTCTTGGAAACCCAAAGAGGGGTGGCTATGAGTCAGGTCCTGCTTGATGGCACATAATAACAACAACAACAACATTTATATAGGGTAAAATTTATAACAGCAGTTTGAAAGATTAGACAGGGAGCTTAGGGGAGAGTTAGTTTATGTTAATGGTGGAGGAATAATTTTGAAAAGGATGATTAGAACAGTTGTACGACTTGAAGACAGCAATCAGTATCAGTGAATTGTATGTGTAGAGATTGTTGAATCAGTCTATGTTTTGCTGTGTATATTTTCAACAATATAAATTATTTTTTAATTGATTAAAATGTTATTAATGTTTTTTTTGAAGTTTAGGACGTCTGGCAGTAAGGTGTTCCTCCTGGTAGGAAATAGTTTTTGATTATTTTCTCATGTCTTTTAAACTCTTGATGTTTGGTAAGTTTCTGCAGTGAACATTCATACATAGAAACCTACTAAACAATTCAAGAGCTGGCCTTTTTGTTTGTATGCTTCAAATTGTATTTACTGTTTGAATGGTTTTTTTATAATATATTGCCAAGGGTCATAAAAGCTTGTCTCCAACTCACAAAATACACTTAATACTCTTTTTTTTTTCTATTAAAGAGACTGAAAGTTTTATTCACCAAAGATAGCAACTATGTTAAGTAAAAGACTATCAGTTATGAAATAAAGATTTTGACATAATCCTGGCAAATGTTTTCCTTGTAGTAAATATTTCACTATTTCATATCAAATATATGCTTTATCAAGATAAAGGCGATCTGGTGGCAGAGTGGTCAAAGCGTTAGACTGCTAACCAAAATGCCGATTCGAACCTACCAGCTGCTCTGTAGGAGAAAGATGAAGCAATCTGCTTCCATAAAGATTTACAGCCTTGGAAACCCTATAGGGCCATTCTACTCTGTCCTATAGGTTTTTCTATGAGTTAGATTAGACTCGATGGCAGTGGGTTTGGTTATCAAAATAAGGATAAGAAAACAGAATTTAAAAATGCAATGTATAAATGTCACTTTTTACCTGTAAATGGTGCTGATATGACTCCAACTTTCTAGATTATATTTAAATTAATCCACAAAAAAAACACCTCTCCTCCCACACATACAAATCTCCCAGCCCTGTCTGTTCCCTGCCACTGCAGTCACGGAGGCTGTGGTAAAGAGCTGCACACTTCAGAGATATTCAGAATAAAGACAGTGTTGTAAATATATATGTATCTCAAACAAATTGTAGAGAAGCACTGCTGGAATGGTGATGTGCCATGTAAAGAACTCTGCATGCACTCTTCCCAGAAAAACAACTATAAGTGGTGAAAATTATCAAAAACCACCACTTAAAGTATCTGGAAAATGCCCTAACAGCATACAGGAAATATCAAAATGTTTATTTATAAAAATCTACTAAATCTTTGTGAGAACAGCAAGAGTATGTAGTATTTGAACCATGACCCCCTCTCACTGCTCTCCTAAGCTCATTGTGAAAGAAGCTTTATTTCTGGTGGATGCAGCTGTCAGACAGGGGTTTGGTGTTTTTCCTACATTATTCTGCCCTTTGCTGCACTCGCAGAGGTTGCCATGGCACACTATACTCTAGTCGTGGCTAAAGAGTGTGCCACCATTTCCAGTGCAGAGGATTCCTCTCATAAATGGAGGGAGAGGGGACAAAAACATGAGAAGAGGAAAGAATAGTCTTCAACAAATGATGTGGGGACAACTGAATATCCCATATAAAATAATCAAATTGTACCTCTACCTCACACCATATACAAAATTAATACAATAGTGGTAATAGAAATGTAAAAGCTAAATTATAAAACTCTTACAGGAAAAAAAAATACTAGTAAATGAGCCTCACCTTGGATTAGGCCATGATTTGATTTCTTAGATATAACAACTAAAGCACAAAAATCCAAAGAATAAAGATAGATGAACTAAACATCAAAATTTTGAACTTGTTTTACAGATAATACTATCAATAAAATGAAATGCAGCATATAGAATGCAAGAATATATTTGCAAATCATGTATCTGACAAGAAACTATTCAAAATATATAAAGAACTCTGACAACTCAATAATAAAATATAAGTGTGTGTGTGTGTGTAGCATAATTTTACTTATATGTGATATGAATGATATTATTCAATAATTTCTGCATTACATTGGATCACCTTTCTTTGTAATGGACACATATATGGATCCCTTACAATATGTTGGCAAGGTCTTCCAAATTTCTTGGCATAGACAACTGAGTGCTTCCAGTATTGCATCCATGGTACTTTCAATTGCCTTATATTTATATGAAAGCTGAGCAGTGAACAAGGAAGATCAAAGAAAAATTGATAGATTTGCATTACAGTATTGGTGAAGAACATATAATATACCATGGACTGACAATCAAATGAACAAATGTGTCTTGGAAGAAGTACAGCCACAATGCTCCTTAGAAAGGAGGATGGCAAGACTTGTCTCACTTCTTGGACATGTTATAAGTAAGAATCAGTCTGTGAAGAAGGACATTGTGCTTGGTGAAACAGAGGGTCATCAAAAAAGAGGTAGAGCCTCAACAGGGTGAATCGACACAGCAGCTGGAACAATGTGCTCAAATACACCAACAATTTCAAGGATAGCACAAGACCTGGCAAAATTTTGTTCTGTTACACATCAGGTCAATATGAATTGGAAAATAACTGATGGCAACTAAAAACAACAATATACGTAAAACCAATTCAAAATAGGGCAAAATATCTGAATAGACATTTCTCCAAAGAATGTGTAGAAATGGCCAACAAGCTATTAGGGAAATGCATGAAAACAATGATAAGATTCCATTTCACACTCCTTAGGATGACTGTAATTAAAATGTAGATGATAAGTGTTGTGAGGATGTGGTGAAATTTATACTTTCATACATTACTTTGTGGAATATAAAATTCTGCTACCACTTTGGAAAACAATTTGGCAGTTCTTCAATACTGTGAAAATAAAGTTAATGTTGTTGTTGTTGTTATTTGCCGTAGAGTCGGCCCCGACTCATAGCGACCCCTCCTTGGGTTTCCAAGGCAGTATCACTACGGAAGTAGGATTGCCCAACCAAGCAATCTAATTCCTATTACACCAAAGAAAAATAAAAAATGTATGCCCACACATAACCTTGTATGTAGTTATACATAACAGCATTATTCCTAATAGCTAAAAGGTGGAAACAATGCAAATGTCCATCAACTGAAGAATGGATAAACAAAATGCAGTATATAGCTGCAATGGGCCAGAAGACTGGTGGTTCAAACCCATCAGTCACTCCTCGGAAGGAAGACTGGGCAATCTACTTCTGTACTGATACTACCTCGGAAACCCAAGGAGGGGTTGCTATGAGTCGGGTCCGACTCGATGGCATATAACAACAACAACAACAACAAAGCTATTTTTAAAAAATACAACTCAGAAAAACTGGACAAGGAAAGAACTTCAAAGAAAAGCCAGGGACGTATCCAAGTCATTCTTCCATCATAATATTTGTGCTAACACTCTGAATATATTCACTTCACTTATTTTGATATGTTAATTGTCAACCAATTACATGCTATAATGTAATTATCTCCCTGTTAGGGTATGGAATTACCATCCTGCACATTAACATATAAAGTTCTGCTAGATATTTATCTTATGGTACACTGTTGATATCAGCTGCATTATGACATTTTTATTTGGGAAGGAGGGGACTAGGCTCATATAGTGCAGTGCCTAAATCACCTGACTGCTAAGCAGAAGGCTGGCGGTTCAATCCCACCAGCCACTCTTCGGAAGGAAGATGGGGCAATCTACTTCTGTAGTAACACTGCCTCAGAAACCCAAGGAGGGGTCGCTATGAGTCGGGTCCAACTCAAGGGCACATAACAACAACAACAGTGCTCATATGAGATGTTTAGCCCAAAGGCAGGTGTTTTTTTTTTTTTTTTTTTTTAAAGAAGGTTGGGCAATCCTACTTCCGTAGTGATACTGCCTCGGAAACCCAAGGAGGGGTTGCTATGAGTCAGGGCTGACTCGACGGCACATAACAACATATTTTAAATGTGTGTAAACATATAAATGGGTTGCATCCTAAATATTCCCTAATAAACCAACCGCAAAAAAAAAAAACAAAAACTCGCTGCTATCAAGTTAATTCTGATTCATAGTGACCCCAAATGTGTTTTCATGGCTGTAAATCTTTACAGGAGTAGATTGACTCATCTTTCTCTGGCCAAAAATTTAGTGGTTTTGAATCACCAACCTTCTGATTAGTAGTCAAATGCCTTACCCACTACACCACCAGAGCGCCTTCCCTAATAAAGGAATGATTAAATAAATTATGGCAAAGGGATAGAATAGCAAATTATACTCTGATCAAAATATTGAAGTAAAAATATTTAAGTATGTAGTGCCTAAGGCATTTTACTACTAACCAGAAGTCTGGCAGTTCAAACCCATCTGACACTCCTGGGAAGGAAGGTTGGGCAATCTACTTCCGAAGTGATACTGCCTCGGAAAACCAAGGAGGGGTCACTATGAGTCAGGTCCGACTCAACAGCACTGAGATATATAAATATACTCAAGGAGCTCTGGCGGCATAGTGTTTAAGGCATTTTGCTGTTAATGAGGGTCTGATGTTCGAATCCACCAGCCACTCCATTTAAGAAAGACGAGGCAGTCTGGTTCTGAAAAGACTTGGGACCCAATGGGACTTGCAATGAGTCAGAATCGAACCATTGGCAGTGAGTTTGGTTTTATATAAGAATATAGAAAAGTGTTCATGACCTATTGAATAATTTTTTATGGTGAGTTATGAGGTAAAATGAAGAGACGTGTAGATAAAGACATTCTCATCCAGACATGTCTTTTGGAAATGAGTGTTCGGGTCTAGGAGATAAAATTCTCAGAGAATTTTTATTTATAGTTTTTTTTTGTTGTTGTTGTTGTTGTTACCCAGTGAAGCATCATTATTGTGCATAACAGTATTATATGAAAATAGTATTTTTAGCTTGGAGCGTAATATCAAGAGAACTCACAAAGAACATTAGTGTGATTTGTCGTTGTTAGGTGCTGTCAAGTCAGTTCCATCTCATAGCACTCTTATGTACAACAGAATGAAACACTGTCTGATCCTGCACCATCTTAAAATTATTGCTTTGTTTGAGCTCATTGTTGCAGCCATTGTGTCAATCCAGCTTGTTGAGGGTCTTCCCCATGTTTGCTGACCTAGCATGTTCTCTTTCTCTGTCAGTATATAAAGGTATAAAGGGTACACCATTGGTGAGAAAATATATGTATTGAATACTTAGTACTGGTCTGGGACATATTTTCATATTCAAAGGAACTCACTGCCGTGGAGTCAGATCAGACTCAGAGTGACCCCTCCTTGGGTTTCCAAGGCAGTATCACTATGGAAGTAGATTGCCTAACCTTCCTTCTGAGGAGTGGTTGGTGGGTTTGAACTGTCAGCCTTCTGGTTAGTAGTCAAATGCCTTAGGCATTATGCCACCAGGAGATGACTTTTATTTTGTGAAGATATATGTATATCTTTTATGTTGAAGGAAGCTTTACTATTCTTGTAAGCTAAGAAGAAACAAATTTAACCTTCAGGCATCTTTACATTATTCTGTGCTCATACAAGAGAAGCAAACTTTCACCTACAGCACAATTCATGAGGATAATGAATTTTTGAAGATACATTTGACCATAAGGTAAGGGCATTGGGTACATTTGTCTAATTTATATTATTTGATGGTCATTTATTAAGGACCTGAGACATAAAGGGGCACGTATATTTTAGGAGTGTGTCTAGAATGTGGAGAAATTATTTCATGGGTCTTGGGAGGTGAACATGGGCTGCCTCTTGCAATATTCTGTATGCTATGTTTAGGATTTGGGATTTTATCTAGGAGAAATGGTGAGCCACTGAGAAGTGTTAATCAAATGGAGTGACATCTTTCGAAGAGATACCTTTCCGAAGTTCACTATGGCCACTGTGTGGAAAAGGAATTTTGGTGGGAGCAGACGGTACTTGTGTAGGGATTGGAGGGTTAAGATGTTGAGTGAGGATGCAAAGAGACCATTTAGGAGATTACACGTGTAGTCAAATCACCAAACTCTTGTGATTTGAAGTAGAATAGCATTAGATATTAAGAAAGATTGTAATTGTAGAATCTAGATGCCATGTAGCTTAATTAAATGACTTTGAGAGAGTGAAATCCCAAATGACTGGAAGATTCTACATGAGAGATTTAGTAGAAGGTAGTTCCATTTACTCAGGTAGGAAACACTTAAGTAGGAGCAGATTTGAAGTGGAATTAGTTTTTTTTTTTCCCCTTTCTTTTCTTAATTTGGGTCATGTTAAGATTGAGGGGATATTATTCAGTATGCAGTAGAAAATTTGTATCTGGGGTGCATGTATCTCATTTTATAAAGTATGTCCCCTTAAATCATTGTTAAGCTATAGAAAAGTGGGACTAACTCAAAGTAGCCTTGTTTTGTTGTTTTTGTTTTCAAGAAATCACTCTTGAAATTATGGACATTCAATATCCATCAAACCAAGAAACAATTGCCTAACATGAACTGTTGGTTTTGTTAATAACTGTGATGGAGAGTAACATAGAAACTCTTTCAGGTGTGAAATAGAAAGCTATTTGACATGCTATATTTAGGGATACAGACCTTGAATGACTGTCCTCCAAAGAAAGGCTCTTTGTTGACAAATACAAAAATACCTTGTTATTTATCTTCATTTTGTCTTATACTGAAAAGTGTATCCCTTCTTGACAAACTATCTCAGATAATTTCCTTATTGTCAACCAAACTGTTTTGAAAAAAGTATAAATCAGTATTGAAAATGTTACATGACATGTATGATTTATATATATATTGAATGTAATTAGTGCCTTTTTATATGGAAGTGGAGCTCTGGTGGCATAGTGCCTAAGGCACTTGACTGCTAACCAGAAGGCTGACAGTTCAAACCCACCAGCCACTCCTTGGAAGGAAGGTTGGGAAATCTACTGCCATAGTGAAACTGCCTCGGAACCACAAGGAGGGGTAGCTATGAGTCAGTGCCTACTTGACAGCACATAACAGCAACAAAGAAAAATTAGATGCCTCCAAAAGTATCTAATTCCAAAAGTTTCTATAGATTGGAAAAAAATTAAATTTCCCATATCCATCTTCTGCCCTTAATTGCATCATGACTTCCATCTCTTCTATAAGAGAACATTTGTGCATTATTTTATAAGATTGTGTAATGAAAATAATTGTTTTCAAGGATAAAAAGAGAGTCTGGGGCCCAGAAAACTTTATTTATGTATCAGTACCAGTCAGGAATCTCTAGAGAAGCAAAAGATAGATGATAGATAGATAGATAGATGGATAGATATTATAAGAAATTCACTCTTGTGATTGTGAGTACCGGCAAATCTGAAATCTATAGGGCAGGTTTACAGGCTGGAAACTAAGGCACAGTTTCTATGTTACCATCATGAGGCAGGATTCCTTTTTTAATTTACATCTTTCCTCTCACATTATACTATATAAGCAGCAAGGAGAAACCAGGCCACATGTTGCAAATTTTGCTTGAAAAGCTACTTGGGTAATTATCCAAGTCCATATCTTAAAAGTTCTACTTTTAACAAAAGAGGAGAATATAATTCTGTCAAGTTTTCTGTCACTTTATAATAAGGATCATCTTTCTTTCTGTGTTCAATAGCATGTTCATTATTTCCTTGTTAGTGCTCACCAGAAGCGTTTTTAATGTTTATGTTCTGAAGAACTTTCTCTTTGAGGCAATCTAATCCTTTTCCATCAAACAATTCAAAACTCTCTCAACCTATACTCATTACTCAATTCCAGTCACATCTACCTTTTTAGGTACTTGTTATAGCATACTCCACTTCCTAGTACCAAACTCTGTAGCACTTTTCTAGGGGACACGAAACAAAGTACCAGAATTTAGGTACCTTAAAACAACAGAATATAATTCTCTCACAGCTTTGGAGACTAGAAGTTCAAATTTAGGGTGTTTGTAGAACCATGATCTTTCCAAAGGCTCTAGAGGAAGGTTTTCTTTGTCTCTTACATTTTCTGGGAACCCTAGGCATTCATTGCCTTGTGGCCACATAAACTCTGTTATCTGCCTCCATATTTTTATGTCTATCTGCTCTCTGCATCTCTCTTTCTCTGTATCTCTACTCTTCTTTTTGTAAGGAGACCAGTCATATTGGAATAAGCTCACCCTACTCCAGCGTGATATCATGTTAAATTAAATCATTTCATTTGCAAAAACTCTATTTGCATATAAAGGCACAATCACAAGTACCATGGATTAGGATTTTAACATTTTTGAGGGGTACAATTCAACCCATAGCAACAAAAAAAGTTATTTTTCCTGCAATAATGTCAACAATGAAGGCCTTTTATAAGGAATTATAAGTATTTTTTTTTTGTTGTTGCAAGATAAAAATAACTTGGGTCAGTCAAATTTGAGAGAAAGAAGCCTAAAGCCTTTTTTGTTTGACCTTTAGTTCACAAATACAGAACCTCACAGTCCTATTTTTTCTCTTCTGTCTTTGGGTGCAATTTTGTTTGCAGCTCAGGTCACATTTGCTTGTATCTGCAGTGATTGAGCACTTTGGGGCTCTAGACATTATACAAGATAATTGACATGTGCCAAAGGGATAAATGTTAATAATAAATACTGAGGTGCTTATTATCCTCAGTGATCTAAAGTTTTTATTGAAAAGGTAAAATTTGTGCTGAGAAGGTCTGAATTATGATGTGTGTGTGTGTGTGTGTGTGTGTGTGTGTGGAGGAGCAGGAAACATTCACTATAGAGAAATAGCATAAACAATGACTTTCTTGTATGAAAGAGTTGGCAAACTTACACAACTGAAAGAGGCCAGTATCTGCAGGGCTTAGAAAGTGAAAGTGGCCTGAGAGAAGTACCAAGAAATTAGATCAGAGATTTTGCCATGGAACTTGTGAGTATAGATAAAGTTTCAAATTCATTCTAAGGTCAGTAGGAAGCTGCTGAAGAATTTGAAGTGATGTCATGTTTGGATGTGTACCTTTAAGGGATTACTCTGATGCTCTTTGCATTAAGGACTAAGAAAGAATGCAAAGGCTCAGAAGTTTCAAATTTTCAAGTTAGTTATGGTTTTGCTGAAAGAAATCAGACAATGTATTGTACTAGGCAAATCTGCTTCAAAAGATTTCTTTATTATTTTTTAAATTTTATTTTTTATTGTGATTTGGGTGAAGATTTACAGAGCAAATTCACTTTCCATACAGAAGTTCACATATACGTTGTCTCATGACATTGACCATATTTTACCACAATGCAACAGCTCCCCTCCCACTTCCTCCCAATAGTTACCTCTTCCCAGTGTCCATCCCTCCATGCACTCTTGCCCCCTGAGCTCTCTCCCTGTGCATAAGCAGCCCTTCTTTCTCCCATGCTTAGTCTCTCCAAGGAGTGTATCTACTTGAGATAAATGTTTAACTCATATGCCTGCATTTTGTTTGGCTGGAAACCACAAGTGTGGATTCAATTCCAGACCTGAAGGGCAGCAAGGGACCATAGTCTCAGTGGTTCCACCAGGCTCTATTAGACCAGTAAACCTGCTCCCCACCTTTTTTTTTTCTCCAAATGATTTTGAGTTTTGTTCTACATTGTTCTCCCTCTCTATCCAGGATCTCCTACATAGATCCCCTTCCGGATGACAGTGGTAGCTGGGCACCATCTAGTTCTTCTGGTCTCATAGCCATATAGGCTGCAGATCGGATGGTGTACCAGTCGCTAGGAATAATTGTTTCCATGAAGTTT
>NW_006921867.1:3779863-3781633 GCF_000298275.1 Orycteropus afer afer
TGCTAACCAGAAGGCTGGTGGTTCGAACCCACCAGCCACTCCTCGGGAGGAAGGTTGGGCAATCTACTTCTGTAGTGATACTACCTCGGAAACCCAAGAAGGGGTCGCTATGAGTCAGGTCCGACTCCATGGCACATAACAACAAAGAACAACCCAAACTATGGTATTTTCAGTAGCCTCATATGCATATGAAATCTGGACAATGACTAAAGAAGGCTGAAGAAGAATTTGACGCCTTTGAATTTTGTGGTTGGTGAGGTATACCGAAAATACCATGGACTGCCAGAAGAATGAACAATTCTGTCCTGGAGGAAGTGCAGCCAAAATATTCCTTCGAAGTGAGAATGGCCATATTTTGTCTCTCATACTCTGATCATGTTATCAGAATGGGAAACTCTCAACTAGACAGATTGACACAGTGGCTGCAGTGATTTTGATCAAGTATAGCAAAGATTGTGAGGATGGCAGAGGACCAGGCAGTGTTTCATTCTGTTGTACATAGGGTTCCTATGAGTCAGAGCTGACTTGGCAGCACTCAACAACACCAACAGAATGCTCAAAAGAGAAAGTTGAACTTGTTCTTCTCAGCCTTCTTCTAAACCTTTTTGAATATGTAAACTTATTAGTAAAAATTTGGGGACACACCAGCCATGGTAATTTGTACTACTGCTCAAAATGTTGTAGATAGGATCACTTTGCATCAGAATGGACTTGATAGCACCTAACAACTACATAATCATTCAATATGTAATTTTTTTTATTGAATGATGCTGTTGTTGCTGTTGTTATTGAATGTTATTCAATGATGCAGAAAACATCAAAAGAAGATGGAGGGAATACACAGAGTCATTGTACGAAAAAGAACTGGTTGATGTTCACCCATTTCAGGAGGTGGCATATGATCAAGAACCAATGTTACTGAAGGAAGAAGTTGAAGCTGGATTGAAGGAAGTGGAAAAAAAAAACAAGGCTCCAAGAATTGACAGTATACCCATTGAAATGTTTCAACAAATGGATGCTACACTGGAGGCAGTCACTCAGCTATGCCAAGAGATTTGGAAGATAGCTTTCTGGCCAACTGACTGGAAGAGATCCATATCTGTATCCATGCCAAAAAAGGTGATCCCACAGAATGTGGAGTTATTGAACAATATCATTAATATCATACACAAGTAAAATCTTACTGAAGATAATTGAAAAATGGTTACAGAAACATATTGACAGAGAACTTCCGGAAATGCAAGCTGGATTCAGAAGAGGATGTGGAACAAGGGATATCATTGCTGATGTCACACGGATCTTAGCTCAAATAAAAGAATATCAGAAAGATGTTTACTTGTGTATTGACTATGCAAAAGCATTTGATTGTGTGGATCGTAACAAATTATGGGTAACATTGAAAAGAATGGGAATTCCAGAATATTTAATTGTACTTGTGAGGAACCTATACATACACCAAAAGGCTGTCCTTCAAACAGAACAAAGGGACACTGCATGGTTTAAAATCAAGAATGGTTTGCATCAGGCTTGTATCATTTCACCATACTTATTCAATCTGTATGCTAAGCAAATAATCTGAGAAGCTGGATTATATGACAAAGAATGTGGCATCAGGATTGGAGGGAAATTCATTAACAGCCTGCAGTATGCTGACGACACAACTTTGCTTTCTGAAAGTGAGGATGACTTGAAGCACTTACTGATGAAGATTGAAGAATACAGTCTGCAGTATGGATTACATCTCAATATACTGAAAACAAAAATCCTCAT
>NW_006921867.1:3781848-3783090 GCF_000298275.1 Orycteropus afer afer
GACTTCGTCTCACCTACTTTGGTCATGTTGTCAGAAGGGACCATTCCCTGGAGAAGGATGTCATGCTTGGTAATGTGGAGGGTCAACGAAAGAGAGGAAGGCCCTCGACTATGGAGTCAAGTATAGCAAGGATCATGGAGCCGGTGCAAGACTGGGCAGTGTTTTGTTCTGCTGTGCATAACGTCATTACAAGTGGGAGACAACTCGATAGCACCTAGCAACAACAATTCTACCTCCATTTTTAACTGTTCCTTGTTTTTCAGTCCTATATATTTTATACTTCACTTTTTTATTGATAGTGAGGAAAATGAGTATCACATCTTAGTTCAAGATCACTTAAAAGATGTTTTTAATAGTGAAAATACAATAAATATCCATAATACATGTCATGGAATACTATTGAGCAGCTAAAAAAGAATGCTTTAGATCAGTGATTCTTAATTAGGTTCGATTTTGCCCCTTACTGAGCATTTGGCAAAGTCTGGAGTCTTTTTTGATTGTCATGACTGATGGTCTGTGTTCTACTATTAAGTAGGGAGTAGAGGCCAGGCATTCTTCTAAACACCCTGCTGTGCATAAGACGGCCCCTCTCCCTACAACAAAGAATTATCTAGTCCAATATGTCAATGGTGCCACTTTTGAGAAAGTTATATTAGATTTAGACATAGCAATGAATATATATCCCAAAGACATAATGTTGAGTGAAAAAGAAGAAAGTTGCAGAATTATATGAAAGATGATAAATAGTATATCAGTTAGTTTAATGCTAGCCACTATAAAAAGACAACCCCAGAAGTTCAGGGATTAACAATTGAAGTTGATTATTTGTTCATGTCACAGTCTATGGCAATGCATGGCAGCATGTGGCTTTCCTCCATAAGATGATTGAAAGACCCATACTTCCTTCATTTTTCACTCCACCATGTCTTTGATTTCAGAATCTTCTGAACTAAACTAGTGGCTGGGTAAGAACGAATAAACACATTAACTTTTGACAAATCCAACCCCCAAATTGACACAGATCTCTTCTACTCATATGCCACTGGAGTCAATTCACAGAATAACCACACTTGGGGGCAAGAAGGACTGTCTCTCAGACATACTAGCACGGTATGAAATGAGGAAACAAATTTTCATTGGCAGCTTGTTTTTATCCACAAAGGATACCTAGCATTTATGTAATTTTATAAAGACAGCAAGCACACACAACAAACAACAACAACAACAGTACCACATATGGAT
>NW_006921867.1:3783452-3784501 GCF_000298275.1 Orycteropus afer afer
ATTATTTATTTATTTTTTGAATTTGATTTTGCTTTGCATGCAAATTTACAGAGCAAAATTTGTTTTACATTCAACAGTTCTTGTACATTTGATTTCATGCCCTGATTACCATCCCTGACCATAATAAATTCTCCTGCCTCCCATCCCTATGACTGCTTCCTCCCTGTGACTTTCTTGACTTTCTGTTCAGCTTTCCCTCTATGTGAATGCTGTCCCTCTGGTGCTCCATGACCGATTGCTCTAAGGTGTTTATCTCCCTGGAGTGTGTGGGGGTGTGTGTAGCCTTGTAATAGGTTTTATGCATGTAGGTCTTTCTACTGTTGGGCTGAGAGCCAATCCATGGGAGTAAGTCCAATTCTAGGGTCAAAGGGTAACTTGGGGCTATAGTCTTGGGGGTTCTACCAGGCAATCTCCAACCAGTTTTGGTCATTTTTGTGCTTTGGGATTTTGTTCCATATTTTTCCTCTCACTGTAACCAGGATCTCCAGGTTTGACCCCTTTCTGAGTGGTTGGCATTGGTAGCCAGACACCATCTAGTTCTGGTCTCAGGGTCCATTGTATCCTTGGACTAATTTTTTCAAGATACCTTTAATTTTCTTCACTCTTCTTTGCTTCAGAGGAAAGGAGACCAGTAGTTACATCTTAGATGCCTGCTCAGAAGCTTTTGAGAACACAGTTGCTACTCACCAATGTAGGTTTTGGAACAAGAACATTATACTTTGTTGTGCCAATTTAGTTTGGTGTCCCCCAAGACTATGGTCAAGAGTCGGCAGGTCTGGTGATTCTCTCTCTCAAGGTGTGTGGTTGTCTCTGAAAGGTTACTCCAACTCTGTCTACTGTTGCTTCTGTAATGTGAGTGGCTAATTTTGTAGCAAAAGTGCATATGTAAGATTATCTTCAAGCAAATCTATCCTCCGTCTAGAATTTATTCCTGTTTGCCGACCCCTAACTGATTTTATCACTTGTCTATACATTTATCTGTGTATCTGTAGCCTGGTGTTTGGTGTTAGTGGTCTTATGTGCACATTTCAGTGTCCTTCCTTTCCTCA
>NW_006921867.1:3784777-3785323 GCF_000298275.1 Orycteropus afer afer
TTTCAGTGTCCTTCCTTTCCTCAGTGTCATCATGCTGGTCTCAGACTCTTTCCATACCTTCTTTCCCCTCACCCAAATAAACGTGTGATTCTCCAACTAGTCCGAAATTTTCCATCCCCTTCCCTCCAATCCCAGGTAACCTATAAAATGAGTTTCCTTTGCTAAGTAAACCTTTCCTTGACTTTTTACATTAATGGGCTCATACAATACTTGTCCTTCAGTGATTGACTTATTTCACTCAACATAATGTCCTCCAAATTCATCCACATTGTGAGATGATTCGTGTATTCTTCATTTTTCTTTAATGTAGCATATTATTCCATTGTATGAATGTACCATACTTTGGTTATCCATTGATATGTTGATGGACATTTAAGTTGTTTCCATCTCTTTGCTATAGTGAATTGTGTTGTGATGTATATGGGTGTGCATATGTCTGTTCATGTCCTTTTGCTCACCTGTTTAGGATATATACTTAGTAATAGAATTGCTGGATCAAATGATATTTCTATTTTCAGTTGTTCAAGGAAATGCCATAGCATTTTC
>NW_006921867.1:3785423-3786237 GCF_000298275.1 Orycteropus afer afer
ATTGTTGTTTTGATTTGCATCTCTCTAATGGCTAATGATCATGAACATTTCCTCATGTGTTTATTGGCCACCAGTATATCATCTTTAGTGAAGTGTTTGTTCATGTCCCTGGCCCATTTTTGAATTGGATTGTTTGTCTATTTGGTTGAGCTGTTGAAGTTTTCTATAGATTTTGGAGATAAGTCCTTTGTTAGATATATCATAGCCAAATATTGTTTCCCAATCTGTAGGTTCTATTTTTACCCTTTTGGAGAAGTCTTTTGATGCACATAAGAATTTAATTTTTAAAAAGTCCCAGTTGAGGAGTTCCTGTAAGATGGCAGCATAGGCAGAAAGACTTCACAGACCCTCTCCAACAAAGAAAAGGGGAACCAATTAACACAGATACAGAAGATAATCCTGGATCCCTGAGCCTTCAGGCGAAGGATATAGAAGTGGACTAAACTCCAACTAGCAGAAGAATTTGCATGAAAACACCAAAAAAGGAGATGTACAGAGCCACGCTCTGGCAGCGATCCTGACAGCACAGATAGCTTGGGTATTGCCGAGTAGTGGTAGGACCTAGAAACTAACCTAAATATCAGCCCTGATAGCCAGGGACTGCATGGAGAACTGCTCTGGTGGTTGGTGAATAAATGGGGATGAATAAAAGGGGAAGCAACAAAGAGGAAGGCGGGCTGAGTTGTGGACTTTTGTCTGTCTGGAGGGCACAGCCATTTTGAATGTTTACAAGCAGTTTGACATTTTGGATATTTAAAGTGACAGTGTTCTCTCAGATTCCAGGGACTTAAGAACAGGCTCCACCTGCCAGGAA
>NW_006921867.1:3790109-3791517 GCF_000298275.1 Orycteropus afer afer
AGAAGAGAAACTAGATGAATGGGACCTTCTAAAAATTAAATTTTTAAGTGTTTCCAAAGATTTCTCCAAAAGAGTCAAAAGAACGTACAGTTGGGAAAAATAAATTAGCAATAACATATTTGACAAGGGACTTATATCTAGAATTTATAGAAAACTCCAAGACCTCAATAACAAAAGGACAAATAATGCAATTAAAAAATGGCAGAAGACATGAATAGACACTTCACCAAGGAGGATATTCAGGTGGCCAATAAACATATATCGAAATGCTCATGATGCTTAGCCATTAGAGAGATGCAAATCAAAACAACAATGAGATACCATCTTGCCCCAGCAGTAGTAGCAAACTTCAGTAAGACAGAAAATAACAAATGCTGGTGAGGATGTGGAGAGCATGGGGCTCTCATACGCTACTGGTGGGACTGTAAAATGGTGCAACCACTGTGGAAAGCAGTATGGCGATTCCTTAAAAAGTTGGAATTAGAAATATCATTTGACCTAGCCATTCCATTACTAGATATATACCCTAAAGAAGTGAGAGCCAGGACAAGAAGAGATATATGCACACCCATGCTCATCACAGCACTATTTACAATAGCAAAAAGATGGATACAACCTAGGTGTCCCTCAACTGAGGAACGGATAACCAAACTGTGGTACATGCACAACATGGAATACTATGCAACCCTAAAGAATAATGTAGAATCTGCAAAACACCACATAATGTCGATGAACTTGGAGGACATTATGCTGAGTAAAATGTCAATCACAGAAGGACAAATATTGTATTAGTCCATTATTGTAAAAGTCAAGGAAAGGTTTATATATGGAAGGAAATTTTCTTTGTTGGTTACCAGGGGTGGGATGGGAGGGGAGGGAACACTGTTAGATAGATAGAGATAAGTATTGATTTGAGTGAAGAGAAGGGCAATGTACCAAATGTGAGTGATCAACAGGGTGGCATTGAGGAAGAGGAAGACATAGAGCAATACATGGGAGGGACAGACAACAAAGATGAATCCTTTTGTACATACAGTAGTGCATTGTCAGTGAAGGCAAACAGGTATACAGTTAGATAGATGGGTAGACAGGGTTAAGTAGTAGGTGTGTCTATGCAGCAGGGAGTGTACCCAAGACCATGCATAGGGTTGGCAGGCATGGGTCCTACAAGTGTATTTGTATGTTCTGTAAGAATTCCCAGGTGTATAGTAGAGCTGACAAGGGACAAGTTTGTTGTCACTTCTTGGTCACAGCCAGCTAACCAGAGGGAGTGAGTAGTTGAATCTGTGGCCTCAAGACCATAGTCACAGGGACATCAAGCTCAATTGGTATAACATACTACACAAAACATTGTTCCACCTCCTACTTTGGTGAGTAGCAACTTGGATCTTAAAAGCTTGCAAGCAGC
>NW_006921867.1:3791947-3794493 GCF_000298275.1 Orycteropus afer afer
TACACTCCTTGGAGAGAACAATCATGGAAGAAAGCTCAGGGGACAGGAGTGCATGGAGGGATGGACACAGGGAAGTGGTAACTATGGAGAGGAAGTGGGAGGGGAGCTGTTGCACTGGGGTAAATTGTACTCAAGGTCACTTGACAAAGTGTATGTGAACTGCTGTATGGAAAGTGAATTTGCTCTGTACACTTTCACCCAAGTCACAATTAAAAAGAAAAGAAAATTAAAACAAGTCCTTGAGAGCTAAAATACTACATTGAGCATAACTCACCTGAATTTAGACACCATCTGAAAACAGATTTGATGAATGAATACCAATGAGCAGATGTGTTGTGGGATGCCATCAAGGAAAAGGACATCATACATTCAGAAAGCAAAAAAGGTCATTAAAAAGACAGGAAAGGAAGAAAAGACCAATATCGATGTCAGAAGATACAGTGAAACTTGTTCTTGAACTGAGAATACCTAAAATGAATGGAAGAAATGATGAAGTAAAAGATCTATAAAGACTATTTCAGTGGACAGCTTGAGAAGACAAAGCATTATAATGAAATATGCAAAGACCTGGAGTTAGAAAACCAGAAGAGAAGAATAGGCTTGGCATTTCTCAAGCTGAAGGACTAAAGGAAAAATAAAATAAATAAATAAAAATTAAAACAAAATTCAAGCCCCACATTGCAAGGATTCTATGGGCAGAAATGAACAATGCAGGAAGTATCAAAAGAAGATGAAAGGAATATATTATCACTGTACCAAAAAAAATTTGTCAGTGTTCAAAAATTTAATGAGGTAGCATATTGTCAAGATCTGATGGTGCTTAAGGAAGAAGTCCAAGCTGCGCTAAAGGAATTGGCAAAAAATAAAGCTGCAAGGATTGGCAAAATACCCACTGAGATGTTTCAACAAATGCTGCAGGTGCTCACTTATTTATGCTAAGAAATTTGGAAGACAACTACCTAATAAATTGACTGGAAGAGATCTGCATCTGTGCTCATTTCATAGAAAGGTGATCCAATGGAAAGTGGAAATTATCAAGCCATATCATTAATAGCACATGCAAGTAAAATTTTGCTGCAAATAATTCAAAAACATCTGCAGCAGTACACTGACATAGAACTGCCAGAAATTAAAGCCAGATTCAGAAGAGGACATGGAACAAGAATATCCTTGTCGATGTCAGATGGATCTTGAGTGAAAGCAAACACCAGAAAGTTGTTTATCTGGTTTTTTTTATTATTATTATTGACTATGCAAAGAGATTGGATTGTGTGATAACATTGTAATGAATGAGAATTCCAGAATATTTAATTGTGCTCATGAAGAACCTGAAAATAGACCAAGAGGTAGTTGTTCAAACAGAACAAGGGAATACTGCATGGTTAAAAATCAGGAAGGGTGTTTGTCAGGGCTGTATCCTCTCACCATACTCATCCAATCTGTATGCTGACCAAATAATTTGAGAAGCTGGACTATATGAGGAAGAACATGGTGTCAGGATAGGAGGAAGACTCATTAACAACCTATGGTATGCAGATGACACAAGTTTGCTTGCTGAAAGTGAAGAACACTTGAAGCACTTACTGATGAAGATCAAAGACTACAGCCTTCAGTATGGATTATACCTCAACATAAAGAAAACAAAAATCCTCACTATGGGTCCAATAAGCAGCAGCATAATAAATTGGCAAAGATTGAAGTTGTCAAGGATTTCATTTTACTGGGATCCACTATCAATGCCCATGGAAGCAGGAGTCAAGAAATCAAGGGATGTATTGCATTGGGCAAATCTGCTGCAAAAGAACCTTTTAAACTGTTAAAGACCAAAGATGTCACTTTGAAGACTGCTTGGACCAAGATTGAGACCTGATTTAAATGGAAATAAGCAGATACTCCTTCTGGAGAATTTTATGTGACAATAATAAGAAAAGGACTTGGAGTACAAGTCATTTCTAACAGCACACAACTAGAGCAAACACTAGTGTTCCTATTACTATTATGGCTTAATTATTCAATTTTCCTTGGATTTTATTAGATAAGCCAGAACCAACCTATCTATCTATCTATCTATCTATCTATCTATCTATCTATCTATCTATCTGTCTATCTATCTAACTGTGGCTCAAATTACATTTTATTTGAGATTCTGGTTCTTGCAAGGAAGACAATCATTATTAATTTTCACAGCTGGCTTGAAAAATCAGATATATTTCAGAAAGAAAAAGTGGTATTACTTGAAACATTGATGTAAACAGATATGTCAGATATGCTATTGCCAAATATTTTATCTTTTTTCATTTTTCTGCAAATGGATATCCAGTTTTGCCAGCAACATTTATTGAACAAACATTCTCTTCCCCATTTAATGGATTTCGGCCCTTTGTCAAAGATCAGCTGACCATAGATCGCTGGATCTATTTCTGGGTTCTCAATTCTATTCCATTGGTCTATGTATCTGTGATTAAACCAATACCAGGCAGTTTTGACTACTGTGGCTGTATAGTAGGTTTTGAAATCTGGCAGTGTGAGACCTCCTACTTAGTTGT
>NW_006921867.1:3798087-3798579 GCF_000298275.1 Orycteropus afer afer
TTCTACCACTTTATCTTGCTTCTTTTTGTGGACTTTTATTGTCTGTTGTCATCGAGACATTGTGGTGTTGTTGTATTTAGTTCTCTGTTATCTCTTTGTGAAGAGCAGCCAAGTGTGAGTCAGGCTCTTCTTACTGGTTCTTTACCCTTGGTTGGGAAGGAAATGGTGATTCTCAGTCAGTAAGTGAAGCTGCAGGAGGTATGGGTCTAGTGTCATATGGGGACTGTTGCTATCTTCCACTCAGTTAAACAAAATTAACAATTGGATAACCATCAAAAAGTTAAAGCAAATGGACAAAAAAACACACTGTGTAATCACACAGGAACAGTAACGAAAAATGAAAAAGTGGGGACCCACAATATCTGGGAAGAAGGCAATAAGGGAAAAAGGGTATAGAAGGAGAATAATGATTAAAAACATGTGAAAAATGCAAACAGAAAAATAAGAAACAGGGTTAACCATGTTGTTGTTGTTGTTAAGTGCTGTCGAGTC
>NW_006921867.1:3800900-3803198 GCF_000298275.1 Orycteropus afer afer
TGTCACCACAGTAGGACAAACCGACAGACAAGTTTGTCCTGCTGTTGGAGACCTCTCATATCCCGCCCCACCTGGGTCACTGTGGCTGACTGTTCCTAACCATGAGAAAGAAAAAAAAAATTGCAATCAGGAATAGGGAAAGAAAAATGCTGAAACTAGGACTTGGGAAGGGAAGGATAAAGAATAATAATAAAAAGGACAAAAGTAATCATAATGATAATAGTTTTAAAACAGACAAATTACAAAAAAAGAAAAAAAAAATCAGGGCAGGGCACCCAGGCTCCGTCTGAGCATGCAGACTGGGATGGAATTCCTGCCAGCCCAGAAGCGGGTGGGAGTGAGAGATGTCCACACCTCTGTTCACCATGAGGGTGTGGGATATAAGAGTAACAAGCGGAATGTCTCATCTTTCCAGTAGTCCATGTCCAGAATGTCCTTGTTGTTCCCAGCAAATGGAGCCTGTTCTTTAGTTCCTGGAATCTCAGAGAATCCTGTTGCTTTAAATATCCAAAATGTTCAAACTGCTTGTAAACATTCAAAATGGCTGCACCCTCCAGAAAGACAAAAGTCTACTGCTTAACCCGCCTTCCTCTTCGCTTCTTCCCCTTTTATTCACCAGCCACCAGAGCAGTCCTCCATGCAGTCCCTGGCTAGCAGGACTGATTTTTAAGTTAATTCTTGGGTCCTACCACCACTTGGCAATACCCAAGCTGTCTGCCATCAGGATCGCTGCTGGACCGCAGCCCCATATATCCTCTTTTTTGGTGTTTTCATGCATATTCTTCTGCTAGTTAGAGTTTAATCCACTTCTATACCCTTCTCTTCAAAGCTCAGGGGTCCAAGATTATCTTCTGTATCTGTGTTAATTGGTTCCCCCTTTCTTTGTTGAAGAGGGTCTGTGCAGTCTTTCTGCCTATTCCTCCATCTTATCAGAACCTTTGTTTTAATTTTCTTCAGCTTCAGCTTAAAGTTGCATATGAGCAACTGATCATTTGTTCCCAATTGGCCCCTGGTCTTTTTCTGACTGATGAACTTGAGCTTCACAATCCTCTCCTTCTGCAGAAATGTGTGATTTGATTCTTTGTATTCTGTCTCGTGGGGCCCACGTGTACAGTCCCCATTTATGTTGTTGAAAAAAAGCATTTGCAGTGAATAAGTTGTTGGTCTTGCAAAATTCTATAATGTATCCCTGGCAACTGGCAACGTTTCTGTCACCAAGGCCATAATTGCCAACTACCATTGTTTCTTTGTTTCCAACTTTTTCATTCCAATCAGCAGTAATTATCAATGAATCTTGATTGGATATTTTATTAATTTCATACTGCAGGAGTTGGTAAAAATCTTCAGTATCTTCATCTTTTGCTTTGATAGTTGGTGTGTAAATTTGAAGAGTAGTAGCATTAATTGGTCTTCCTTGTAGGAATAGGGATATTATCATATCACTGACAGTACTATACTTCAGGATACATAGGTAGTGCTAAAGCATGAAAATTATCAAGTTTACCCTTCCTCTCAAGTGTAACATACTCAAAATGAGGATCAATTTAATTGCTTTGAAAACTGTGATTTTAAGAGGGAGAGGAGAAGAAAAATAACTGGCTCATTATATTACTCATGTTCTAACCAAAATCTAAGGTTTTATATTGTTCTCTTTTTACAGAATGTAATTTGTAATTTAAGAAAGTAGTTAATTGAGAAAATATAGGTGAAAAGTATAGGCATAATAAGATAAAATTATGCCATACCTATTATAAAAGAGTGTGAAAAATGGCTTAGCCAACTCTCCTGTTGTTATTTATTACTTATTAAAAGCCACAGATGTTGCTTTGAAGAGCAGGATGTTATAGAGCACTTTTTTTTAAGGCTCTAGTAGTAATGCCACCTTGGAAACCCAAGGAGGGGTCGCGATGAGTTGGGGCTGACTTGGTGGCACATAACAACAACAACAAACACTTCAGTGGAATAGGACGTCATTCATGTGGAGCTGTTAATTTTCCTCACTGAATTTAAACCATGATTCTCAAAGGAAAAGCTACTTTTCTGTTTCTTATCCTTTTTCCTATAAAATATCAATACATTAGACAAGAATTTATTGGGAACTTCTATGTGCTACATTGTGTTTAGCATTATGGCATTAAAAAAAAAAAAAGGTATTTAACCCAGTCTTTACCTTTGAGTTTCTCACACAATTATATGAATCAGAAAACCAAAGTTATAGATACATAAAAGGACTTGCAATTTGTAGGGAAATGACTAAATAAAAGTGTGCCTAAATTGAAGAATGCATTAATAGTAGAT
>NW_006921867.1:3803893-3809686 GCF_000298275.1 Orycteropus afer afer
AATCATTTTACTCATCACGTGGTATAGGTTATGCTTTGTTATTAGCTTCAAGAACTGACATTTACTTGTAATGAGTAGTACTGGCAACCCTGCACACAGCATAGTATAATTGAATGCAAATTTGTCTTTTAACAGACAAGACACTTATCAACAGTCGTTTATCACTCACAGAATAAACAGGACAGAGAAGAGTAGAATAGCAAACATCATCATCAAGCAATGTTCCCTGAAGTTAGGCTCCCATCCCCAAATGGGATGTTACAATCACAACCAAGTATTCTCCACTTTATACCATGGGTGAGAAACCCCAAAGTATCTCTCTCCTGGGGTTAATATACTAACTAACATGCTGCAATGATTATGTGCCAGGTAGCATGTACAGAAAGAGAATAGGGGAAGGAGATCAGAAAAGAAGGCTTCCCTGCTAACAAAGACACTACTTATTGCTCCCTGTTCAGGGTGTGTGACAATCAGGTGATTGACTATTCTAGACTTACTGGTGTCAGTGAACAAACCTTCGTTGTTTATCCTACTGAGATAGACAATGAATGTTTCAAGTCTCTCAGAGGGCAATCATATTCCTGTAAGGCACATACATTGTCTCCATTAGTAGTTATTATGTCCATTAGTAGAAACTCTTGTGGAGTGGTGGTTAAAGCACTCAGCTGCAACCAAAATGTCGTGGTTTGAACCCACCAATCACTCCATAGTAGAAAGATGTGGCAGTTTGCTTCTGTAAAGTTACAGTCTTAGAAATCCTATGGAGCCATTCTAGTCTGTCTTAATGGTGTTCATGTTCATTAGCAGTATAGAGATGACGGGGGATGCTGCAGCACACTTGGGCACCCAGCACAGCCCAGGTAGGCTAATTCCTCCACTAGATTTCCCTCTCCTTCCCCTAGGTCTAAGACTTCCATACCCTGCTGAACAATACCAGGCAGCAGGTAGCACTGGTTACAAGATTCTTGCCATAACAAATAACCTAGTCCAGAAAGCCTCCTTATCCCTGTAGGCCTGAGGTTCTCTTCCCTGGCACAGACACAGTGGAAAAGCCACTGGGGGTTGCCCCATAACAGGCTCCCAGCCAGGAAACACTCTCTGTCCTAAACAGACAAAAGAATCCTGCCACAATTAGTAGTTGGCGATGGAAGCTTTTTCTGTCACCACAAGCCTGAGACTTTCTTCTGTACAGGGAGCCATTAGGTGGACAGGTAGAACTGACAAGAGGAACATAGTCATAACAAGCAATATGGCCCACAACTATCTTTATAGACTTGAGACTTCCTTCCCCCATCCAGAAACATCTGCTTAGGCAGAATAGACCCTTTGGCCTTGACAGCCTGAGACTCTCCTCCTCTGCCCAGAGACATTGGAGCAGCTAGAGAGTACCAGTATGGGGATCCTGCCACAACAAGTAGCTCAGACTGGGAAAATCCTTTGCCCCCACAGTTCTGGGAATTATTCCCCACATCAACCAAAAGATACTTGATGGTTCGGCCTGTGGAACACCTTTTGCCTTCCTCAGGCAGTAAAATGAGGGATCAGCAAAGGCCCCAGCAGTATCACATAAACCAATCAAACCAAAATCACACTACAAAGGCTCTGAAAATTGACATATCCTTGGAGTCGTAGCCCACAAAGTAGTCTATGACTTGTGTACTTAACCTACATAGGATGAATTCCTGGCCCAATACAAGATTAAAATAGGATCCAACTCTCCATGCATAATTGACAATGTATCCAGGGTACCATTAAAAACAAACAAAAAAAAAACCCCACAATTTTAATAAGAACCCAGAAATTCACAACTAGAATGAGAAAAGATATCTATCTACTGATGCCATCACTGAAATGAATTCTATGTTAGAATTATCTAACAAGAATTTTAAAGCAGGTTTCATAAAAGTACTTAATTAAATATCTTGAAACATGAAAAACATAGGCAATCTCAACAAAAAATAGAAATGATAAAAGGAATATATAAACTGAAAAATAGAATAACCAAAATAGAAAAAAAGAAGAATCACAGCATGAAATCAATAGTAGAATGACGATGACAGAGAATGGAATTAGTGAACTTGAATTCATATCAATAGAAATTACCCAGTCTGAAGAACAAAGAGACTAAAGAATTTTTTTAAAAGTATCAGAAACTTTTGGTACAATAACAAAAGATCCAATATTTCTATCATTGAAGGAGAACGGAAAGGGAGTGTAGCTTACCAAAATATTACTAAACGAATGGCTAAAAATTTCCCAAATTTTGCAAGATACAAACCTATATATGAAAAAAGCTGAATGATCCCCTGACCCAATAAACATAAAGAAACCCATGCTGATACATACCATAATTAAAATTATGAATGCTAAAGTCAAGGAAAAATACCTTGAAGACAGCCAGAGAGAAATGACACATTGCATATAAGGAGACACCAATATAAGTGGCATTGATTACTGAAACCATGGAGGACAGAAGGAAGTGGCACAACATGTTTCATGTGCTCAAAATATCTATGAAACTCTCTTTTAGGAATGAAGGGGCAATAAATACATTTTCAGTTGAAGGGAAACTGAAATAATTTGTCATAAGCATAATTACCCTTAAAGATTCATCAAAGAATTTGTGCTGAGTTTAAAGAAGCCAATCTCAAATAGATGCATACTGCTTGTTTCCATATATATAATATTTGTGAAATAATTATAGAGATAGAAAATGGATTAGTAGTTACTAGTGTACAGGAAAGGAGGGGAAGTGGTGGGTGTAGATATAAAAGTGTAGCACAAGGAGTCTTGCGGTGATTTAAGTACCTTGATTGTGGTGATGTTTATATGAAGCTACATCTGTGATAAAATTGAGTAGAACTATAAGAACGCATACAAATACAAATGACTGCATGTCTAACTGCCTAACTGCTGAACTCTGAAGAAACTTTGTTTTGTTTTGCAAAATCTAATTTATTGAGTGAGGATGCATGAAAGCTAGGCGGTGCTCCTCTGGACATTTATTTTTAACATGACTGTGAATTTACAGTTGTTTCAAATTAAGTATTTTTTTTTTAAATAGACTTGGTTCAATTCTTTAGAACCTGGTCTTAATATATTTAATATTAAAGGAGCTCTGGTAGTGTAGTGTTTAGGGCATTTGACTGCTAACCAAAAAGTAGTTGGTTTGAATCCAACAACTGTTCCATGGAAAAAAGATAAGGCAGTCTGCTTCCATAAAGATTTACAGCCTTGGAAACCCAATGGGGGTCATTTACTGAGATTTTTTTTTATTTATAATATTAATAGTGAGAGAAATATAAAATTGTTCCTTTATCTTTGGCCAACTGTGAAGAAAAGATATGCTTTTGGTCATATTGTTACTGTTCTTCATTACCATTGAGTCAGTTCCAACTCATGGTGACCTTATGTATGACAGAACAAAATGTTCCCCAGTTCTGCGCCATCTTCAGGATTGCTGGTATGTTCGAGCCGTTTGTTATGACTATCCTGTCAGTCCATCTCACTGAAGGTTTCCCTCATTTCTTGGCCATCGGCTTTACCGAATATTATGTCGTTTGCTAAAAAAAAAAAAAAAAAAACCCTCACTGCCATCAAGTCATTTCTGCACAGCAATTCCCACTGGGTTTCCAAGACTGTAAATCTATATAGAAGCAGACTGCCTCATCTTTCTTCTGTGGAGTAGATGATGGGTTTAAATTACTGATCTTTTGGTTAGCAGTCAAATTTTTCATAATGACATTTCCAAAGTAAGCAAGTTGAATGAAGCCTTGTCATCCTTGCTTCTAAGTAACCTGGTTGTATTTATTTTAAGTCTGATTTAGTCATTCTTTTGGCAATTCAGTGTTCTTTGCCATCATCATAATTCAAACACATAAATTCTTCCGTTTTCCTTATCTGTTGTCCAGCTTTCACATGCCCACAAGGCAATTGAAAGGATCATGGCTTGGATACTGAGATACACCTCAGTAATCAAAATGATGTATTTGCTTTCTAAAACTTTAAAGAGGTCTTTTGAAGCAGATTTGCTCAATGCAAAATGTTGTTTAATTTGTTGACTGCTACTTCCCTGGATGTTGCTTGTTGATTTAAGTAGAATAAGCTTGTCGACAACTTTAAATTCTTCTTCATTTATCATGATGTTGCTTATCAGTCCAGTTGACAAGATTTTTATATTCTTCATGTTCAAGTGTAATTCATACTGGAGACTATAATCTTTCACCTTCATCAGTAAGTGCTTCAAATCATCTTCATTCTTGGCAAGTGTTTTGGTTACCACATGCCACTCTAACAGAAATACCACAGGTGGAATGGCTTTAACAAACAAGAGTTTTGGAGGCTAGAAATCCAAGCTCAAAGTGTCAGGCTTTAGGGGCTAGATGAAAGCCCCTAGACCTTGGGCTTCAGTTCTGCCTCTTGCTCCTGGCCCCATGGAGCTGGAGGTATCTCTTCACTCAACAGCTGCTGGCTGCTGAAGCTGACAAACCCAAGGTGAACAAGTGAAATTGCACAGTTCCAAAATTATCAAAGCACAAGGCAAGTCTATTAACAGTCCCAAGATTGAGAGATGACAATGGCAGGCTACTGAATGACAACTCGGCCACATGCAGCATTCAAGCATGCCAAAAACTGTAGACCATTCCCAAAGCTTCTCCTTATATAATGGAAGCAGACCACATCCCTAGAGCAGCTACTCAGCTGCTCACATCAGATTCCATAATGGAGTTGATTGTCAGTCTCATCATGGGGAATAACTACCACCAGCTGCCCAGCCACTTAAAACCAGGCCCAGCCACGTTGGCACATAAGCTTAACTACTAGAGCAAGCAAAGTTGTGTCACCTGCATATCATAGGTTGTTAATGAGTCTTCCTCCAAATCCTGATGCCACATTCTTATTTATATAGTTTGGAAATCTCGGATTGTTTTTTTTTTCAGCAGAAAGACTACATAAATAAAGTGATGAGGTGAGATAAATCCAAAATTATGACTAGATTAGCCCAAATTTGTTATTACTATTAAGAAGAAAATATTGGGAAAATGCCCACACCAATAATGTGATAAATAATACCATCATGAACACAAAGTATATTTTCGACAAAAGACATATAATAGATTTTACTTTACATTTCACTTTGTAAGAACATCACTGGTTTGGTTGGTTGACTTTAGCTGGAAAGATTCACAGAAGGCAACTTAAGAAATGCTAATCCAACTTCAGGTGTTCAAATAAACAATTTGTGCTTTCTTGACTTTGGGGCTTCATGGTTCAATAAAATTTTAAACAAGCTACCATTCAGATGGGAGCTCTGTAACAGTGCCAAAGGCACTTGGCTGCTAACCAGAAGGCTGGTGGTTCAAACCCATTAGCCACTCCTCGGAAGGAAGATGGGGCAATCTACTTCCATAGTGATACTGCCTCGGAAACCCAAGGAGGGGTCGCTATGAATCGGGTCCAACTCCACGGCACATAACAACAACAACAAACTATTCAGACACTGACCTTGACTTGCCATCTTCTTACTTTGCTAAATAGGACTCTTACCATCTTTAATTTCATTAAAAAAAAAAAGACATATATCAGGACAGGGATCAGTTTATCAGTTAGAAGGATCTGGTCACAGAATTTTATAAAGTAGAATAAATTTAGTTTGTTGTTGTTGTTGTAAGGTGATGTCAAGTTTTCTCTGACTCATAATAACCCCATGTACAACAGAACAAAACAATGCCCAGTCTTGTGCTTAGCTTTGTAAAAACAGACCAAATACTTAAATTAAAATAAATTAAGGTA
>NW_006921867.1:3810208-3814749 GCF_000298275.1 Orycteropus afer afer
GCCTCCTGGAGGCAGAACTCTCTCTGACTCCTGGTGGAGGAAGACGTGCTGCTGAAAGAGACATGGGCTCCTGAGACATGCGCTGCCTGGGAAAGAGATGCAAGAGACACGCATTGCTGAGTGAGACACCAAGGGACCAGCACTGCTGAGAAAGAGACTGTGAGAGACTGCTGGGTGAGGGACGGTGGGCTGGAAGAGAGATTGAGCATTTTTCCTGAACCTGAATTGTAGCCTGTGGTGCTTCCCTAATAAACCCCATAATCTGTGAGCTCTGTGTGGCCATTGCAGTGAATTATAGAACCCAGGAGAGAGGTGGTGGGTGCTTTGGGAGGAACGGTTGGAGAAAGGGCTGGAGGGAGGCAGCATGTCTGGCCTTGTAGGAATAGGCCTTGGGTTACTGCTGGTAATCCTGTCTTTCTCTTGTGGGATTAGAGGAGGTCAGAACATGTGGCCTCTGTGCCATTTTTGCAATATCCCATTTTATGTACATTAACTTGAAATTTGCAACTATAAAATATCTCTTATTTTTATTATTATAATTGTGGTTTGAATAAAAGTTTACAGAGCAAATTAGTTTTCCACTCAATTTTTACACATTTTATTTAGTGACATCAGTTGCAGTCCACCCAATGTAACAACGCTTTTCCTACTTCCTCCCTCGGTACCCTGTTTCCATTCATCCTTCTTGCCTGCCCCTTCAGGCTTTCTGCACTTTGTTTTTGGGCCAATACTACCCTTTTGGTGTCATATGGTTGAATTTTCTGATAAGTACCTTCCTTATAGGTGTTATTGTTCACTTTATAGGCTTGTCTGTTTTTTGGTTGAAAGGTTATCACCTGGAGTGGGTTAGCTCTGGGTTAGTTCCAGATTTGAATGGTCTTTAAAGGTCATACTCTCAGGGGATATCTGTAATGTTGATGAGCTTGATATCAAAAAAGTCACATAATTTTATAGTTTCACATCATAAATATAATGTCTAGTGTTATTAGTAGGACTGGCTGACAGCAAAAGATATGTATATCCATGTAAAAATAGACACATGCTTGTATGTACGGAATATATATGTATGTGAGTACATGTCATATACTTTTCCATTGGTAAACTTTTATTTTAATGTTTTCCCAATTTTCTAAGAAGCTAACACTCAATATTTCTTTCTCATTCCTATATTTGCTTTTGGGCCAGTTTCATTGGTATCAGGATGTTTTTTATTTAGATCAAGTCTCACTAGAGGAATAATTGATCCATTTGAATTATGGTGTTGATCAACAACAGTGAATATACCATGGTCTCCCAGAAGAATAAGCAAGTCTGTCTTCGAAGAAGTGCAGCCAGTATAGTCCTTAGAAGTGAAGATGGCAAGACTTCATCTCACACACTTTGGACACATTACCAGGAGGAACCAGTCCCTGGAGAAGGACATCATGTTTGGTAAACTAGAAGGTCAGCAAAAAAGAGAAATTCTGTCAACGAAATGGATCGACACAGTGGCTATGACAGTGGGTTCAAACATAGCAACAATTTTGATGATGGTGCAGGACTGGGCAGTGTTTCCTTCTGTTGTACGTCAGGTCACTGGGAGTCGGAACCAACTTGTGGAACCCAACAATGACAACAAAATCTCACTTATCCAAGTAACGCAGTCCCCCAAAATCCCACTTCTTTAAAACACTTCCTAAGTATCAAAATGCCCACATTAATCTGTCCACTTTCTGGCCTTCTCTAATACTAATTGCATATATCTCAAGTGATGGAACATAATTATTCTCACCCTGTCCTAGAAAGGATTTGCGTGACACATGTTCATATAATATTTTAAAAATAAAAATAACGGACATTTCATAAACAATAAGGCCTAGCTTCTTGTTGAGTCTTCTACATGCATTATTTCACTCATTCCTTGCAACAGCCCCCCACTTAGTCTATTTTGCAGATTGAAACAAACAAGATATAACATATTTAAATAAATTATCCAGGTGACTCAGCCAGTCAGTAGTAGAGCTAGAATTTAAACCAGGTTATCTGACTCCAATGATTCCCTGCATGTGGTAAAAAATTAGCATACTTAGTTGCTAAGATAAGGTTAGCAGTTCAAGTCTAACTAGAGGCACTTGGGAAGAAAGGCCTGTCAATCTACTTCTGAAAAACTCAGCCAATGAATACCCCATGGAGGATAATTCTACCTTGCCTCACATGGGGTCATCATGAGTTGGAATCAATTCAACAGCAATTAGATATAATTTTAAAGGTATAATCTTCACCAGCATGCACTGCTAATTTTAAGGGTTCCATTGGAGCAAACCTTGTTTTCTAACCCACGGTTATGAATATCAGAACCCATCAGTGAAATTGGAGACAGAGTTAATACGTTGTAAGACCAAAATTTTGATGACTAGTACCAAAAATTCTTTTTCAAGTAGGTATCAGTGTTTATATAATTATTATACAACTATTTATCTCAAAAACCTCAAATCATAGGCATTTATTATAGTTAATGAATTTGTACATGCAGTTCTCTAATTTTCTTCCTGATGGATTTCCTGTATTACAGCTTATCCTGTAAATTCATAACAAATTAACCTTGTGAAAAACCTATTTATTTTGTGAATTCCTCTCTTGCCCATATAACTCTAACATGTGTCTCATTTGCATGTAATCACATTCAGACCCATTGATACTTCAGGCCATCTTGGGTCCCACCTCATTGCTCAATGCTCCCCAAGCAAGATGAGCTTTCAAAATCTTTTCAGCTTGATATTTTTATAGCGATCAATCATCATTAGTACTGATTTGGTGAATATCAGTAGAGGAGTCCTTGTGTCGTGCAAATGGTTAAGTGCTCAACCACTAGCCAAAAGGTTGGTGGCACCTCAGAGGCCCTTGGGAAGACACACCTGGAGGTCTGCTGCCATAAGTTCACAGACCTGAAAAGCCTACAGAGCACAGTTCTACTCTGAGCACAATGAGTTGCCATGACTCAAAACTGACTCCACAGCAACTAGTAACAACAGTATCTATAGAACATATAAAGTTTAATGGAAAGAACATTTAGTCACAAAATGTTAATAGGATTGACATGGGGATATTAGGCTAATCGTATAAACTCTGAACTTCCATTTTTCATTAAGAGGGAGACTACATTAGAGGATTTCTAACATACTATTTAATGTCATAGACCAAAAATTTCAGGCAACTGAATCTTCATCTAACTTGTATTTATTTTATATTCTCTTATATACACTTGAAAATGTGAATCCATATACAACCACTGAATTACCATAATGAGATTCGTCTCTTGGCACTGTTATTAAGATTGAGAATTTTTGTTATTGATGGACAGAGCTGTGGCATTGTAAGCAATATTTCTTATTATATTGCTTTTGTTGAAGTTAGTAAGTAGCGTAATCCTGAATCCAAAATAAAATGTGGAGCCATACAAATTGCCTCTCATATTTACAGAGGGCAGGCATGCATATTACTTCACATTATGCATAACTGAGGTTGTAAAATACTGCTGTAGTGTTTTGATGATTCAACATTTAGGGTGATGTTGACAGAGAATGCCACTATACAGCATATGCTAATTGCATATGGCTTCATATGGGCTCTTAACAGTATCAAAATGTGAATCTTTTAGGATAGGGACAAGGCCATTTTTTTTCTTTGCCACTGAATACAAGAAGTTCAAAATTCTGGATGGTAGAAAGGGATATAATTTGATATTTGAACTCAAGAACAGGATTAGATTAGTTAGAGATGCAGCAATATTTGCAAGGTCTGTATGACCTTTACATAACATGATCTACTGAAACCTGTTTTTCCAAATGTTTACATGTACGCACATTGACATTTAGACTGAAAACAATGGGATATAAATCCTCTCATTAAGAATGGTGCCATTGACTGATTGTTATTCTTGAAGCAATGTTGTCCTTTTTCTTGCATGATAAATGCTTCTTTGAACAACAACAACAAAAAACTATTGCTATTTATAAAATGCATCCTGTGGAGATTGTAACCAAGGTTAGAGGTATCATATTTGAACTTTAATTTAGACAAGTTTAAAATATGTCACAACAGGGCCACTGATTGATATTACAAACAGTACGCTCTTCTGGGTTTAGCCTGGGCTGAAGTGATAGAGGACAACCAAAAAAAACAATCCTGTTACCATTAAGTCAATTCCACATCATAGTGACACTGTAAGGCAGAGTAGAACTGGCCCATAGGATTATCTAGGCTATAATCTTTACAGAAGCAGAATGCCACATTTTTCTCCTATGGATCGATTTGTGGTTTAGACCAGCCAACTTTCTAGTTAGCAACTGAGCACTTAACTACTGTGTTACCAGGGCTCTTTTGGATGGCAAGCAGTTACCTTTATTGCTTATTAATATCTCTGGATAATGTTTATAGGTGGGAGATGCTGATAGAATCGTTCAGATTGTGCAGCCAATCATTAAGTGGATGTTTAAAGAATGTCAGATATTGTGCCATTTGTTAGGAATACACTGGCGAAGAAACAGTTTTTGTCCTCAGGG
>NW_006921867.1:3815253-3817403 GCF_000298275.1 Orycteropus afer afer
TCTTAATTATTTCTGGATTTGCCTATTCCAAGCAAGAGTAAGTAGCTAAAGTTTGTCTCTGATCTTTCTCTTTGCATGCTTTTGTGTTCCTAAAATCCAATGTCATCTTTTTTTAGGAATATTAACTTGTACACTCACCCTTAGTTGAACTCCTTTAGGTAATCCATACTAACCTAATTATTATCCCATATTTCCCAATAAAACAAATCTGATTTGTCTTTGTGAGATTACCTCATCAATATCGTTTGCATTACCAAAATCAAAACAAACAAAACTCACTGCCATTGAGTCGATTCCAACTCATAGCGATCCCCATTGGGTTTCTGAGGTGGTAAATCTTTACAGAAGTAGATTGCCCAGTCTTCCTTCTGCGGAATGGCTGGTGCATCTGAACTGTCAAACTTCTGGTTAGCAGTCAAATGCTTTAGGCACTGTGCCACCAGAGCTCCTTATATTTCGGATTAAACTCCCTGCCATTGAGTAGCTTCAACTCATAGGGACCCCTCCTTGTGTTTCTGGGGCAGTGTCTCTATGGAGTTAGATTGCCCAGTCTTCCTTCTCAGGAGTGGCTGGCAGGTATGAGCTGCCAACCTTCTGCTTAGCAGTCAAATGCCTTAGGCACTACACCACCAGAGCTCCCATATTTTGCATTAGGTTGTTGTGCTATCAAGTCATCTCCGACTCATAGTGAACTTATGTACAACAAAACGAAACACTACCCAGTCCTGTGCCAGCCTCATGATCCCTACTATACCTGAGCCAGTTGCTGAAGCCACCGTGTCAATCCATCTTTTGAGGGCTTTCCCTCTGTTCTGGTTACCTAGTGCGACTCTAACAAGACTATACCACAAATGAGATGGTCTTAACAAACAGTTTATTCTCTGACAGTTTGGAGACTTTAAGTCCAAGTTCAAAGTGACAGGCTCTAGCGGCTGGGTGAAAGCCCCTCAACCTTGGGGTTCAGCTCTGCCTCCTGCTCCCAGGTCACTGGAGCTAGAGCCTTTTCTTCACTCAGACAGCTGCTAGCTGCTGAGACTGACAAGCCCAAGGTTGACAAATAAAAAGTCACAGTCCCAATATTACCAAACCACACAGCAGGCCATTAATTCAAGTCCATTGTAAGTCCCAAGGCCGGCAGAGCATGGCAGGCTGCTAAACTACGACATGGCTACATGCAGGGTCCAAGTATTCCATAAGCTAGAGACCATTCCCAAAGCTGCTGATTATATACAGGAAGCAGACCACATACCCAAAGGTAGCAACTCAGCTGCTCACAGTAGATTCCACCATGTAGTTGATTACCAGTCTCATCATGGGGAATACCATATCCAGCTGCTCAGCCACTCAACCAGGCCTAGCCAAGTTGACACAAAAACATAATCATCACACTCTTTTTCATCGACCCTCCACTTTACCAAGCATGAAATCCTTCTCCAGAGAATGGTCCTTTCTAACAAGATGACCAAAGTAGGTAAAATGGAGTCTGGCCATCCTCGCTTCTAAGGAGTATTTCAGCTGCACTTCTTCCTGGACAGATTTGTTAGTTCTTTTAGCAGTCCATGGTACTTTCAACATTCTTTACCAACACCACAACTCAAAAGCATGAGCTCTTCTTCAATCTTCCTTATTCATTGTCCAGCTCTCAAATGTATATGAGATGATTGGAAATACCATGGCTTGGGTTAGGCACATCTTAGTCTTCAAAGAGATATCGTTGCTCTTCAGCACTTGAAAAATATCTTTTGCAACAGATTTTCCCAACGCAATATGTCTTTTGATCTCTTGACTGCTACTTCCATTTGTGTTGATTGTAGAACCAAGTAATATGAAGTCTTTGACAACTTCTATCTTGTCTCCATTGATCGTGATGCTGCTTATTGGTCCAATTGTGAGGATTTCTGTTTTCTTTATGTTGAAGTGTAATGCATAATGTAGACTCTAGTCTTTAATCTTCATCAGTAAGTGCTCTAAGTCATCCTCACTTTCAGCAAGCAATGCTGTGTCGTCTGCATGTTGTGAGTTGTTAATAAGCCTTCCTCCAAACCTGATGCCACATTCTTCTTCTTATAGTCCAGCTTCTCAGATTCTTTGCTCAGAACACAGATTGAATAAGTATGGTGAAAGGATACAACCCTGACACTCTCCCTTCC
>NW_006921867.1:3818965-3820607 GCF_000298275.1 Orycteropus afer afer
AGCTGTTGTTTGTGTTCTTGAAGAAAGGTATTTGCAATGAATAAGTCATTGGTCTTGAAAAATTCTATCATGCAATCTCCAAGACCCTGTTTTCCAACTACTGGTGATTCTTCCTTGTTTCCAAATTTTGCATTCCAATCACCAGAAAATTAACACATTTTGATTGCATGTTTGGTCAATTTCAGACTATAGAAGTTGGAAAAAATCTTAAATTTCCTCATCTTTGGCTTTGGTGGTTGGTGCATAAATTTGAATAATAGTAATATTAACTAGTTGTCCTTGTAGGTGTAGGGATATATTCCTGTCACTGACAGCATTGTACTTCAGGATAGATCTTGAAACATTCTTTGTGATAATGAATGCCATATCATTCCCGGCATAGTAGATCATATGGTTGTCTGATTCAAAGTGGCCAAGACCAGTCCATTTCAGTTCACTAATACTTAGGATATTAATATTTATATGTTCCATTTCATTTTTGACAACTTTGTATTTTCCTAGATTCATATTTCATACATTCCATGTTCCAATTATTAATGGATGTTTGCAGGTGTTTCTTCTTATCTTGAATTATGCCACATTAGCAAAAGGAGGTCCTCAAAGCTTTACTCCATCCACATCATTAAGGTCAGCTCTATTCTGATGAGGCAGATATTTCCTAGTCATATTTTGAGTGCCTTCCCACCTGAGGGGCTCATCTTCTGGCACTATTATCAGATAATGTTTCAGGGCTATTTTTCAATAATATCTCAGACAGTTTTTCACCGCTATTCATAAGGTTTTCACTGGCCTGAATGCATTAGATACCAGTATTTAATTTGAGAAATTTATCTGTGATAAAGAAACCCTCAATTTGCCTCTTAAAGAAAGGGCACGTGTAATTGTCTCAATTATATTTTTTTCTTACTTGTGTACTTACCATTTCTTTCTTCAGTTTAGAATATAGTTTCTTTTCCACTCATCTGGTCAGTATTCATGTTCTGACACATATTGTTGAATTTTTTGTTATGCTTTTATACCTAATGTCTCATCAAATAGAGTAATTTTCTTCAGAGTAGGCATTGTTTGATAGCAAGATAAATAAGTAATTCCTTCCAGTATTTAGAATAATGTTTGATATATGTTGGGCATTTGATAAATAATTGCTTTTTGCAATTTTAGGTAAAAATTGTTATCAATAACCCTTTAGACTTTTAATAATTCAGGCTTATAAAAGATTAAATAATAAGCAATAATAGTAAATAACAATAAAACTGAAGGTTTGTTTGTCCCAAGAATTCTTTAAGACTTTTAACATTTAAAAGCAAAAAAATATATAAAATTAATTTGGAAACTAGGCAAATATTGGAAATATAACTTGTCAATATTAACAATGAATTCCATAAAATGCTATGTAGTTATTTCATGTTCAATAAATATTCACTGATATATTATGCAATTGCTATGTTACTTTTGAAGCAGCTCTGGTAGCATAGTGCCAACAGCACTTGACTGCTACCAGAAGGCGGGTGGTTCAAACCCACCAGTTACTCCTCAGAAGGAAGGTTGAGCAATTTACTTCCATAATGACACTGCCTTGGAAACCCAAGGAGGGGTCACTATGAGTTGGATCTGACCCAACAGCAGTAAGTTTTTTTTTTGT
>NW_006921867.1:3821052-3823015 GCF_000298275.1 Orycteropus afer afer
CCCTGACTCATAGCGACCCCTCCTTGGGTTTCCGAGGCAGTATCACTACGGAAGTAGGATTGCCCAACCTTCCTTCCGAGGAGTGGCTGGTGGTCGATACTCTTAGAACGTGCTAAAAATTTCAAGCTGAGGACAGGTGTTATTAGATGAATTTTGCTTTGATCTAGTTTCTTCCCAGTTCCTGAGCTGAGGCTTCCCCTTCCCAATCTTACCAATGTCTGTTGTGGGGGAGTTTATTGTAATCTTTCCAAGTCACTGAAGAATTAGGAGAGACCACAGGGACAATTCAGTTGAGGCTCCAGAGAGAATCCACATACTGTCCTCAGCCCTGGTGAGAAAGGTGGCTTTCTCTATGGGGTCTGTGGACAAGGAGATAGGAGATAGTCAATCTTTCTTTGTTTTCTTTCCTATTTTATTGCTTCAAGATAACTCTGTGCCTTAATTGACTTTGACCTACCCTTTTGGTTATCAGAAGCATGTTTAGGAATTGTTTTTTAAATGTCTATTTACTGTTTCTTGATATTTTCAAACCAGTAAAATAATAATTTTATTTTCCTTGAATACCTGTTAATGATGTGTCGAAAAGTAAGGACTGGGAAGTGGGATAAGAAAGGTACAAAGATAAAAACTTCAAGCATTACCTTATTAGATAAGTAAACCAAGTATTGTGTTGATAAGAGCAGGGCAAACAAAACATTGTCTCTTTAAATCACACATAGCTTCTCTCCATTTGGTGATAATTTTAAAGCTATATTAAAGAAAATCATATGGAGCTAGCTCATTTTATATATAAAACGAATGCTTGACATCCCCAAAGTATATGTCCCAAGACCTTTTCAAATCTCTAAATTTGCAAATATCACTAAAGCATATAATTCCACTCATAAAATGCAGTAAAGTATAACTGAACAATTACAGAGACCTCATCAGACCCTTAATGATTATATAAACTCAAGTCATTTATAAAGCTATTAAAATAAAATCTATCATTAAAAGAAGTCCCACACTGCATTCATTACATCACCCTCATATAATTTTTAACGATGAATTCACCTGAATTTGAAATTTCCAAGGGGTGAAAAATGATAGTTGCTAAAATACAAGCCCTGCATGTTTTCTCTGAAATAGGCTACATTTTGTTTGTGCTTAACAGTTTGTTTCTTGTTGTTGTTAAGTGCCATCAAGTCAGCACCAACTCATAGTGACCCTACGTATAACAGAATGAAATGCTACCCGGTCTTGTGCCAGCTTCCCAACCCTTGCTATACCTGAGCCCATCATTGCAGCCACTGTGTGACTCCATTTCCTTGAGGGTTTTCTCCTTTTTCTCTGAACCTCCACTTTACCAAGCATGATATCCTTCTCCAGAAATTCTAACATCATGACCCAAGTAGGTGAGACAAAATCTAGTCATTCTCGCTTCCAAGGGACATTTTGGCTGCTCTTCTTCCAGTTCATGTTTGTTCATTCCTCTGGCATTTTCAACATTCTTCTGTTCATTCTTAGCATTCTTTGCCAACACTATAATTCAAAGGCATCAACTCTTTTTCTGTCTTCCTTATTCATTGTCCCATTTGAAAATGCCATGGCCTAACCCAAACCCCACCTTAGTCTTCAAAGTCACTTCTTTGTTCTTCAACACTTTGAAGAAGTCTTTTGCAACTTATTTTCCCAGTGCAATATAATGTCTGATTTTTTGACTGCTGCTTCCTTGGATGTTGATTGTGGATCCAACTAAAATGAAATCTTTGACAACTTCAATATTTTCTCCATTTATTGTGATCCAGTCATGAGGATTTTTCGTTATCTTTATGTTGAATATAATCCATTCTGCAGATTGTAGTTTTTAATCTTCATCAGTAAGTGCCTCAAGTCATCTTCACTTTCAGCGAGCAAGGTTGGATCATCTGCATAACACAGGTTGTTAATGAGCCTTCCTACAATCCTGATGCTGCATTCTTCT
>NW_006921867.1:3823260-3824652 GCF_000298275.1 Orycteropus afer afer
TAATTTGTTATGATCCAGTCTAATGCATTTGGATAGTTAATAAAACATAAGTAAACATCTTTCTGATATTCTTTGTTTTCAGCCAAGTTCCATCTGACATTAACAATGTTATCTCTTATTGCACATCATCTTCTGAATCTTGCTTGCATTTCTGGAAGTTCTCTGTCACTATACTGCTGCAAAAGTTTTTGAATTATCTTAAGCAAAGTTTTACTTCCATGTGACATTAATGATATTGTCGATTATTTCACATTCTGTTGGATCATCTTATTTGGAATGTTGTTGTTGTTGTTGTTAGGTGTCGTTGAGTCATCTCTGACTCATAGCAACCCTATGCACAGCAGAACAAAACACTACCCAGTCCTGAGCAAGCTCCATGATTCTTGCTATACTTGAGCCTATCGCCACTGCCACCATGTCGATCCATCTCCTTGAGGGCCTTCCTCTCTTTCATCGACCCTCCACCTTACCAAGCATGACATCCTTCTCCAGAGCGTGGTCCCTTCTGACAACATGACCAAAGTATGTGAGACGAAGTCTGGCCATTCTTGCCTCCAAGGAGCATTCTGGCTGCACTTTCTCCAGGACAGAACTTTTAGTTCTTTTAGCAGTCCACAGTGCTTTCAGCATTCTTTGCCAACAGCATAGCTCAAAAGCATCAATTCTTCTTCGGTCTTCTGTATTCATTGTCCAGCTCTCACATGCATATATTGTTGTTGTTGTTATGTGCCGGTGAGGTAATTGAAAATATCATGGCTTGTGTCAGGCACACCTTAGTCCTCAAGGAGACATATTTGCTCTTCAGCACTTCAAAGAGGTCCCTTGCAGCCATTCGCCCAGTGCTATACATCATCTGATGTCCTGACTGCTGCTTGCACTGGCATCGATTGCAAAATCAAGCAATATGAAGTCTTTGAATTTTTCGATCTTTTCTCCATTTATCATAATGTTGCCGATAGGACCAGTTTGTGAGGATTTTTGTTTTCTTTATATTGAGATGTAATCCATACAGTATTCTTCAATCTTCATCAGTAAGTACTTCAAGTCATCCTCACTTTCAGCAAGTAAACTTTTGTCGACAGCATATCACAGGTTGTTAATAATTCTTCCTCCAAACTTAATGGCACATTCTTCTTCATATAGTCCAGCTTCTCGGATTATTTGCTCAGGATATAGATTTAATAAGTATGGTGAAAGGTTACAACACTGACACACTCCCTTCATAATTTTAAACCATGTAATGTTCTCTTTTTCTGTTTGAATGACAGCCTCCTGGTCTATGTACCGGTTCCTCATGAGTACAAGTAATGTTTCAGAATTCCCATTCTTTGCAACATTATCCACAGTTTGTTATGATCCACACAATCAAATGCTTTTGCATAGTCAATAAAA
>NW_006921867.1:3824918-3831370 GCF_000298275.1 Orycteropus afer afer
ACTTCTTCTTTCATTACCATTGGTTCTTGAACATATGTGATCTCCTGAAATGGATGAAGATAGACCAGGTCTTTTTGGTACAGTCTCTGTGTATTCCTTCCATCTTCTTTTGATGTTTCCTGCATCATTCAGTATTTTGCCCATAGAATCTTTCAATATTGCAATTCGAGGCTTAAATTTTTTCCTCAGTTCTTTCAGCTTGAGAAATGCTGAGCGTGTTCTTCCCTTTTGGTTTTCTGACTCCAGGTCTTTGCACATTTCATTATAATAATTGGCTTTACCTGCTCAAGCTCCTCTTTGAAACCTTCTGTTCAGTTCTTTTATATTGTCATTTTTTCCATTTGCTTTAGCTATTCTCTGCTTAGGAGCAACTTTCAGAGTCTCTTCTGGCATCCATTTTGGTCTTTTCTTTCTTTCTCATCTTCTTAATGATCTCTTGCTTTCTTCATGGATGAGGCTCTTGATGTCATCCTACAGTTCTTCTGGTTTTTGGTCATTGGTGTTCAATGCATCTAATCTATTCTTTAAATGGTCTCTAAATTCTGGAAGGGTATATTCAAGGTCTTATTTTGGCTCTCATGGACTTGTTTTAATTGTCTTCAACTTCAAGTTGAACTTGCATATGAGCAGTTGTTGGTCTGTTCCACAATCAGTCCTGGCCTTGTTTTGTCTGAAGATATTGAACTTTTCCATCTCCTCTTGCCACAGATATAGTCAATCTGATTCTTGTGTACTCCATCTGCCAAAGTCCACGAGTATAGACACCGTTTGTGTTGTTGAAGAAAGGTATTTGCAAAGAATAAGTTGTTGGTCTTGCAAAATTCTATCATGCAATCTCCAGCGTTATTTCTGTCACCAAGGCCAAATTTTCCAACTACTGGTGATTCTTCTTTGTTTCTAACGTTCACATTCTAATCACTGGTGATAAACAACACACTTGATAGGTTATTCAGTCAATTTCAGACTGCAGAAGTTGATAAAAGTCTTCAATTTCCTCAGCTTTGGCTTTGGTGGTTGGTGCGTAAATTTGAATAATAGTAGTATTAACAGGTCTTCCTTGTAGGCATATGGATATTATCCTATCACTGACAGCATTGTACTTCAGGACATATCTTCAGACATCTTTTGTGATGATGAATGCTGCACCATTCCTCTTCAATTTGTCATTCCCAGCATAGTAGATCATACGGTTGTCTGATTCAAAATGCCTAAAACCCATCCATTTCAGCTCACTAATGCCTAGGATATCAGTCTTTATACGTTCCATTTCATTTTTGGACAACATCCAATGTTCCTAATTTCGTACTTTGTACATTCTGTGTTCCGATTATTAATGGATGTTTGCCGCTGTTTCTCCTCAATTTGAGTCATGCCATTCCAGCAAATGGAGGTCCTCAAAGCTTTACCTTATCCATATGAGTAAGGCTGATTTTACACTAATAATGCAGCTCTTTCCCAGTCATATATTGAGTGCCTTCCAACCCAAGGGGCTAGTCTTCCTGCACTGTTTTGGACAATGTTTCTGAGCTATTAATAAAGTTGCCCATTAATGTATCAGACAGTGTTTCTCTGCTATTCATAATGTCTTCCCTGGCCAATTTTTGAGAAGTGAATGGCTTCCTCCTTCTTCCTAGTCTATCTTAGTCTGTAAGCTGCATTGAAACCTGTGCACCATGTGCAACTCTACTGGCATCTGAAACACCAGTTGCAGACCTTTCAAGCCTCAGAGCAATGTACAAGCCCCACAGGATGACAAACTGACAGAAAAGTTTGTCTCCCTTAGCTGTTGGAAACCTCTGTGCCCTCCCCTTGCCTAATTACTACCCGGAACCTGCCACTTTGTGGTCCCTGGGCGCTCCCTCCCTTTCCTGTTTCTAAGGGGCTTGAGGCCTAGCCTTGCCTCCCACCACTTTTTACCTGGATATTTTTGGAATAGGGTACAGATATTTATGTCTTCCTGTCATTTGGCCAGATAGCTCTCTTCCAAATTATTTGGCATAGACAAGTGTCTCCAGTGCTGTGTCCATTTGTTGAAACATCTCAATGGGTATTCTAGGACCCTTGTTTTTTGCCAATTCCTTCAGCACAGCTTCAACTTCTTTCAGTGCCATTCGTTCTTTATCATATGCCACCTCCTGAAATAGCTCAATATCAACCAGTTTTTTTGTACAGTATTCTTTCCATCTTCTTTTGCTGCTTCTTGCATAATTCAATATTTTGCCCATAGAATCCTTCAGCTTGAGAATTGCTGAGCATATTCTTCCCTTTTGGTTTTCTAACTCCAGGTTTTTGCATATTTCATTATAATACTTTACTTTGTCTTCTTGACCTGCCCTGTGAAATCAGCTCTTTTATATCAACAATTTATCTTTTTGCTTTAGCTACTCTCCAGTTGCAGACTCTCTTCTGACATCTCTTTTGTTTTTTTCTTCCTTTCCTGTCTTCTTAATGATTTTTTGCTTTCTTCATGTATGATGTTCTTGATGTCATCCCACAACTCCTCTGGTTTTCAATCATTGGTGTCCAATAGATCAAGTCCATTCTTCAGATTGTCTCTAAATTCAGGAGGGATATAATCAAGATCTTATTTTGGCTCTCATGGACTTGTTTTAATTTTCTTCAGCTTCAACTTGAACTTGCATATGGGTAATTGGTGATCTTTCTGTTTCACAGTCAGCTTGTGGCCTTGTTTTTGCTGACAATATTGAGCTTTTTTGTGGCCTCTTTCCACTGATGCAGTTGATCTGACTCCTGTGTATTCCATCTGGCAAGGTCCAATGAATAAGCTATCGGTCTTGCAAAATTATATCATGCAATCTCCAGCATCATTTCTATCACCAAGACCATGTTTTCCAACCACTGATGAGTTTTGTTTGTTTCCACATTTTGTATTCCAATCACCAGTAATAATCAATACATCTTGATTGTGTGTTTGATGAATTTCAGACTGCAAAAATTGGTAAAAATGCTCAATTTCTTCTTCTTTGGCTTTAGTTGTTGGTGTGTAAATTTGAGTAATAGTAATATTTATTGGTCTTCCTTGTAGGCATATGGATATATTATCACTGACAGCATTGTTCTTCAGGATATATCTTGAAACATTCTTTTTTGATGATGAATGCAGTGCCATTCCTCTTCAATTTGTTTCTTTTTATCTCCTTTTTATTTGATGAGCTGTTTCTTCTTAAGTAGAAAAAATTCAATGGCAATCTGATCTTCCATGTTCCTTTTTATGGGAATAAAAATGTTTCCTAAAATTCTTCACTCAACTCATGCTCAGATAAGGTTGGTTCTGTGGCTACACTGGCACATCACTTACTTGTCACTTGATGAAAATATATATCCCAGACCTGTTTTTCTCCAAAAACCTGTAGCCATTAATAATACATTTGTTGATTCTCACTATCTTCTTTCTGGCTAACTACTCTTTCCAATTTCAAAAAACATATGCTCCTACTTAATTTGGTAATGAACACTGCATTTTAATCAGATTTATACCTTGTCATTTTGTTAGCTTTTTGCTGTTTTTTGTTTTGTTTTGTTTTTTGTGAAGAACACAATGGAGTTGTGTCACTTAAAAAACCCATGTGCTTATACACTATCTTCTCACTTATATGAAATAAGCAAATACGTACAAATAAAAAATTAGTGGATACAAAATATTGGAAGGAGGGGGAAAAGGAAGTTTATGCTTATGGGACATTTAGTTCATTTTACCAGTTGTGGAATAATTTGAAAAAGAATAGTGAGAATGGTTACACAAGTTGAAGAATGCATTAATGTCAAGGAATTATACATGTAGAAATTGTTGAATTGCTGTTTTTTATTCATATTTTCACCACAGTAAAAAGAAATCTAAGCTCTTGCTGAATTCAGTGTTTCATTTTTAATCATCCCAAATTTCTAGTTTGCTGAGTCAATGATTTACTTTGTAAAATGCTTCATTTTCTCTACCTTTCTATTGCTAACTTTATCAGCTGTCTTTGGGATACAGACATTGGAAAAATGACAGAGAGATGGATATTATGTTTTTCTCAAAAGAGGAAAGTTTGCTTAACATCAGAGAATCACTGCCTATACAAAGATCAGGGGAGGTTTAGGCTGCTTTGAGATAAGAAAGCTGGAGGTTCATCTTGGATCCCTCAAGAATATCAATATTGTACATATGGTAGAACTTCAATATCTCTCAAGAATAGTCCAATCCATCACAGTTAAAGCCATAATGCCAAGGGTAAACTTTTCTGAGAAAAAGCTGACTAAATAATTCAGTTGCTTATAAAGCACTAATATTTGGTTCTAAAAGAGCTGTCAATATCATGTATATTTATTTTATGTTAAGTTAAAGCTATGTTACTGATTAAGCTTATACTAAAGCCAGGAATTTTAACTAAGAGTACTATTAATATGGTATCTCAGGACTTGAAGTGTTTTTTATCTGAAAAATATGACATACAAATTTATGTCCTTATGTGTTTTGTTTGACTCACATTGGTATTTTCAGCTTATTTTATATCTTGAATATTTTTTATCTGAATCTTGAAATGAAATGTTGGAATTTAATACAGCTTTGTTGATGTTGTTGCATCTTTCTTTAAATTAACAATATCTTATTGGATATTCTATTTCTAAAGTGCCCTGGGGTTTCAACTACAATGAAAAATGAAGAAATAAGAGATATTTATATAAATTCTCAGTAGTTTTATAAGAATAAACCCACAAAGAGCCTATGGAAAAATGTTAGTTTTATTTTCAGTTATAGCAAATAATAATAATAATAATATTTTGCTAGCTTCTAATAAGTATTGTTGGAAGGAAGATGTGGCAATCTACTTGCATAGTGATACTGCCTCGGAAACCCAAGGAGGGGTCACTAGGAGTCAGGTCCGACTCGACGGCATTTAACAACAACAACAACAATAAGTATTGTAAGTTATTTTTCTACAATGGCACCTTTTGAGTTTTGAAGTATGCTTGGAAATCCATCACCATTCTCAATAAGAGTACCTCATTGGTTTCATCTATACCTGTGTCTGTCAGAACCTAGGCACACTGAATACAGACTAGCCCAATGTAAGGTGGATTCTCTGAGGGAAATAGAAAATTCCTAGACTTAGCTGAAAGACTTCCTAAATTTCATAGGTCAATGGTATGTCAAGGCATTATATGATCTGAACTATGTAGACTATCCTAGTTGTCATACTAAGAATGTGTTGTCTTATCTCAATTAAGCATAGATTCCTTCCTAATCTTTGCATAATCTTTCCTTGTTCTTAGATTCCCTTCTTCATTTTCTAGGCCTCTCTGATTGCAAGTCCCTGTGATTTCATAATTTAGGCATTAATTTTAATTAAATGCATTATGAAATTATTTTCCAAGTAATAATCAATTTCTGTGCTAGGATACCAAGCCTATACTTCTATGTTGCTATTGCTGTTAATTGTTCTGGAGTTTAGTCCAACTCGTGGCAACCTTATGCATAACATAACAAAACCTTTGTTCAGTCTTGTGCTTTCTTCATAACCATTGGTATGTTTGAGTCCATTGCTTTGGCTACTGTCAATCCATCTCAAGGAGCTCTGGTGATGCAGTGGTTAAAGTATTCAGCTGCTAACCAAAAGTTCAGTGGTTCAAACCCACAAGCTACTCTGTGGAAGGAAGATGAGGGTTTCCTTGTTTCACTGATCCTTTCCATTACCAAGCATGAAGTTCTGTTCTAGCAATTGGTCTTTACTGATGATATGTCCAAAGTAAGTAAGCCAGTCTCATTATCCTCACTTCTAAAGAACATTCTAGTTGTATTACTTCTAAGAATAGAAGTTCTTTCTTCCAGAAGATTTGTTCTAGTCAATATTCTTTGCAGACACCAAACTTCAAATGCATCAGTTCTTCTTCTGCCTTACTTTTTCATTGTCCAGCTCTCACATGCATCTGAGGCAATTGAAAATGCCATTCCTTGGATAAAGTGCATCATAGCAGTCATCAAAGTGACATCATTGTTTTTCAAAACTTTAAAGAGTTCTTTTGTAGCAAACTACCATAGCTCTGCCCATCTCTTGCAATTTACTATACCAATCAAGAAAATCTAATTTGTTCCTTATTTATTTCAATGTTAATTATTTGAAAATTGATTATTTTAAGGGTTTCTTCCAATCAATATACATTTTTTTAAAAATTCCCTTTAGATATTAAGTTGCAATTGGCCATCTAGATGCAACAATGGGTCTCTCCTCATGCAGAGCAAAGAAGACTGAAGAAAACAAAAAATGTATGGAACCAATTAGTCCAAATGACTGGAACACCATGTGATTCTCAGCCTATAAGACTGTGAGACTGGAAGAACTAGATGGTGCCCAACTACCACTGTCATCCACTCGGAGGGAGACCTATGTAGGAGATCATGGATAGAGTAAGAGAACAATATGGAACAAAACTCAAAAATCATTTAAAAAAAA
>NW_006921867.1:3834435-3835126 GCF_000298275.1 Orycteropus afer afer
TATTAATATTAACTAATTAATATTACTGCTTTCCTTAAGTCTGTGACCATCTTCCCAAATGACTAAAGACAAATATATACATGAAAAGGTAATTATCAACAAAGAAAAAGAATAAATTCATAGAAAGCAAGAATCTGTAGCTCAAAACCAATTAGCTCAAAACCCATAGCTCAGAAAATAAAAGGGAGTAAGTTTACATAAGGAAAAAAATGACAAAAAAAAATACATCTTTGTAACTGTCACAAGGTCATTTGTGAATCTAAAATAATGTATGTTGACGGGTTGTTCTTGCTGTCGGTTGCTGAAAGATGACTCTCCAGTGTTGCCTTTTACAAAGAAAGCAAGTACATACCAAACACACAGCCTAGGTAAACAGTGTGTGCTCTCAACTACTAACCTAAAGATTGTGGTTTGAACCCACCCAGAAGCTTATTGGAAGAAAAGTCTGAAAATCTTTTTAAAGTTTAAGCCAAAAAGAAAGAAAAAGAAACAACCCTTTATGGATCAGTTTTACTCTTTAACAGTGGAGTAGCAATGAGTTGTGATCCACTTAGCATCAGAGGGTTTGTGTGTGTGTGTGTGTGAATAAGGCATGAATAAAGAATTCACCAGTGGAAGCAGCAATCAAGAAATCAAATGACCATCAAGCTCAACTGGCATAACATACTATACAAAACATTGTTCCACCTCC
>NW_006921867.1:3836271-3837499 GCF_000298275.1 Orycteropus afer afer
TGAAGGCTGCACAATTAATAAGGAAGACTTAAGAAGAGGTGATGCTTTTGAGTTGTGGTATTGGTGAAGAATAATGAAAGTACCATGGACTGCCAGAAGAACTAAGAAATCTGTCTTGGAAGAAGTGCAGCCAGAATGCTCCTTAGAAGAAAAAATGATCAGACTTTGTCTCACCTACTTTGGTCATGGTGTCAGAAGGAACCATTCCCTGGAGAAAGATACCATGCTTGGTAGAGTGAAGGGTCAGCGGAAAAAGGGAAGGCCCTCAACAAGATGGATTGACACAGTGGCTGCCACGATGGGCTCAGGTATGGGAAGGATTGTAACGTTGGTGCAGGATGGACAGTGTTTCATTCTGTTGTCCATAGGGTCACGATGAGTTGGAACCCATTCAATGGCACCTAACAACAACAACAAAGAATTTTCAAATTAACATGGTATCATTTGGGTTATTATCAAATATTTTGAACACACAGAAATGGACAGACAATAATAAAACATTTGCCATACTTGCTCTTAGAATGTTTCTATCAGTTTATTTAATCGATAAATTTAATTTATTTACCAACTTGCAACAGTGGTGTGTGCATCCCTTATTTTTCACATCCTCATCAACTTGATGCTGACACCTTTAATCTTCCCTCAATCTGATGACTGTGAAATTATATTGCACACTAATCTACTTTTCTACGATTAATGGATCTTTTATGTTCCTTGGAGTTTTTATTTTCATTTGCTCTTGTATGAATTCTTTGTCAGGTCCTTTGTTAATTTTTCACTTCAGGAATGGATGCATTTATTGTTGTCTCTAAAAATATTAAATTTTCTTTTTCCTTTTCAGCTTCAGATCTATTAATGAACCTGGAATTCATTTTTAGTACAGTGTGAGGTATTTTTTTATTTTCTTTCTGAATAAACAGTTACCACAGAATTATTTAAATTATCCATATTTTCCATATACATCTGTTGTGCCACATTTATTGTGTATAAAGTTAAATATAAGCATATTTAACTTTCCTGTCCTATTCTTTATAGTCAATTCCTGTCCCACCAGCACACATCAATTACTGTAGATCCATAGTCAGTCTTTGCATATGGCAAGGTAGTGTACCCCTATTTTCTTTATCTCAGAATTTTCTTAGAAATCTCCAGTTCTTTGTTTGCCATATTTATTTTAGGTAAAACTTATTTAAAAAAAAAAAAAACAAAACTCACTGCTGTCAAGTCA
>NW_006921867.1:3837738-3840452 GCF_000298275.1 Orycteropus afer afer
TAGTATTTTATTTAACTTAATTTGTTGAGAAGAGATATTTGTATTTTACCTTTTAAAAATTTAATCATACCATATTATATCGATTGCTCCTAATATTAATAAAAATGCATCTAAAGCTCTAGCTTCACTTTTCCTCTTGCTGAAGTGTATCCCTCAGTAATTCTTTCAGTGAGCATAAGAAGGTAATTATCTTTATTAGTTATTGTTTGTCTGAAAGTGTTTTGAATAAGAGTCATGTACACATGTCTTGGTTTGTAGATTTTTTTCATGTTATCTTGTTGACCTTATTACTTCATTATTTTCTTACCTCTGTTGTGGCTGATTAGAGCTCTTGAACAGTCTAATAGGCACTTCTTTAAATTCAACCTGTATCCTGTGTTCTGGATGAGATTTTCATTGTTATCTTCTAAGTCACTAATGTAATGTTCTTGTTCAATCTAGGTATTTTATTCTATTCATTTTTCAATTGTTACATTAATCACATTTGTCATTTCCAATTTGTAGTATTCTTTTTCTTTTCAATAGCCAATTGTTTAGCTCAATTTTTATCTGCTTTTCGCTTATAATTTCTTCGGATTTTTTAATTGGATTTTACCTTTAATTTTCACTGTTTAGCTTCCTAAACATATTCTTTTAAAGGATTTTTCAGACATTTCTCTTAGAATAATTTCATCTAGACTAAATCTACAATTCAAAGAGCTCTGGTGGAGCAGTCCTAAGGCATTTGACTGCTAAACAGAAGGTTGATGGTTCAAACCTTCCTTCCACAGAAGGAAGATGGGGCAATCTACTTCTGTAAAGATTTACCACCTCAGAAACTCAACGGGGCTCGCTATGAGTTGGAATCAACTCAATAGCAGTGAGTTATTTTTTTTAAATCCACAAGTCAGTCATTGTGGTGGTGGTATCCACGGTTGTCTGCCTTTCTTAGGCCTATATTTATTCACAGTTTTCTGAATAATTTGGAGTGGAAGAGTTGGCTTTTATTGGCATTGTCATTTGTATTTCTTTTCCTCTCTTTCTCCCTCCCCATCTACCACTTTACTCTTGCTCCCACCTGAACCCTAGACTTAAACATCTAGATATAGATATTCTATTGATATTTGTGGATTCCTGAGTTGTGGTCATTGTTAGAGACATTGAGAATACAGTATTCGAGTAGTTCATATTGAGTTGCTTCTGTTTTCATAATGTGTTTTTTTCTTCCCAGTTCCCAGTTCTCTAGTTTTCTGTAAAGGCAGAGTCTCAGGTCAGCAAGATTTTCAAGAAATTTCTCCTTTTAAGAATGAATGCTGGTTGGACCTGTACCTTAACCTGTGGCTTTAAGCAGTGATCTTAACTCTGGTTCCCACCTTACAAGTAGACTCAATGATAGAGCTTAAATGTGAGGTCACTGTCAGTCTAGAGAAAAGACCCTATCAGAAGTAAAATTATTATGTCTCATTCATAGAGGTGCCAACCTTGTGTCTAATCTCTGCTGTTCCTGTGTTTTCATCTTTGTATATCTCTGTCATTGCTCTGTATTTTAACCCTTTCAAGACCAAATTATTTTTTGCTTTGAATGTTTTGTTGAAACCATGTGCTTTCATTAATGGAAGACATTGTGAATGAAATTCAAATAATTTTTTGTGATAATATTGATTTTGATCTTGTTATTGGGATACATATGTCCCAGGGGTCTCTGGTGCTGGGGTTGGTGGGATGAGGCCTGTTTTTTTCAGATTCATGCAGTTACATAGGTCTCAGATGACAATATGCACTAAAAGTGGGATAGCAGCTTAACTTGAGAAAGTGGAAAATATATAAGTGCACTATAAGTTCTATGAGTCATGAAAGGGCTAAACAGATAATATGTGTCAAGGAATGAAATCGTGAGAGGATCATGTGGTTTGTATTTATTCTCCTGGTAGTCATTAACTTCAGGAAGCCAATTAAATTAAAATTCATATTCAGCAAATACTGTGTGCATATGTGTGTCTAGTGCCCTGGTAGCAAAACAGTTGTGCACTCAGTTGCTAACTAAAAGGCTAGCAGTCCAAACACACCAGCCACTTTGTGAGAGAAAAGACTTAGGAAAAGCCTAGGAAACCCTATGGGGCAGTGCTCTGTCCTATAGAGTTGATATGAGTCACAATGCACTTGCCACACAACAACAAATGTATATAGGGAGTTCTGGTGACATAGTGAGTAAAGCATTTGGTTGCTAACCAGAAGGTCCTTGGTTCACACCCACCAGCTGATCTGCCAGAGGAAGATAAGGCAATTTACTTCTGGAAAAATCTACAGCCTTAGAATCCTAATGTAGGATACACACATACACACACACGTCTGTATGTATATAAGGAGCTCTGGTAGTATAGTGGTTAAGGCATTTGGCTGCTAAGCAGAATATCGGTGTTTTGAATCCACTAGCTACTCCACAGAAGAAAGATGAGGCATTCTGCTTCTGTCAAAATTGACAGCCTTGAAAATCCAATGGAGGTCGCTATGAGTCTGAAACGAGTCAATGACAGTGGGTTTATACAGACATAGTTACATGGATTTCAAAGTAAATCAACTGCCATCCAGTGGATTGAAACCATAGCAACCCATGTGTTACAAAGTAGAATTACTGACTAGGGGTTTCTTGGCTCTAAAATTTACAGAAGCAGAAATTGAGATCTTTCTTCCATGGTGCCACTGGATGGGTTCAAACTGCTAAACATTAGGCTAGT
>NW_006921867.1:3840822-3849857 GCF_000298275.1 Orycteropus afer afer
TTAAAATAGATAAATCTTGCTTAAATTCTTCTCCTTTATGCTTCCCAAACCATTTGTTCCCCCATTAAAGCTGCATTTTAGCTGCTATTTTTATGCATCTACATCATCCTCTAGAATATAAGCTCTTGAGGACTAGGACTGTGTGTATAGTTTTATTGTTGTCATTGTAATTTTCTAGCATAATCTTGGCAACTGATTGCCTGATGTCTGGCAATTAGTCCCATAAGTGTTAATCAAATTAATAATTATTTAGAGGGCATGCAAGCTTAGATGTAATTTCTGTATGGGCTGTGCCTTGCATACTGCCTGTCATAAAATAAGCAGGCAATAAATATTTTTCCATAAATGAGTATATAAAGTGATGAGCACAGGGAAACAGAATGGATTCTCTAAGAATATATAACAGCAAACTAATCTCATTTCATTTTGATAGGCTTTCATATTAAGCTGAGACAAAATTGTTTTCTCAATTCTCAGTGAGTCATTTGATAAATTTCCTAATAATATTGATATAAATATAACAAAGTGTGGATATAATTGTCTACAATTCCAAACAATAATGATTATCTCTTAAAGAGCTACTGACATGATTCAGAGATTAGTATTTTTCTCTTGCCATTCCCCTGCTTTCAATGCTTTCATGGTCTTTTCAGAATATACAACCTGAAGATTTGTTCAGTAAGGCAGTGCTGTTGCCTACATTGTTGAAAAGTAAGTTGATGGAAGAATATGAAAATGCTGTTCTTAGGTTTTGGGGAGTATACCATGTTTCCTGAGGAAAGAGAAAAATATTCCTATATGAAAGCAATATTATTACTATTATTATTATTTATTGTAAGAGCTTGTTTTGCATTCAACATTACATGTACATTTAGTTTCATTCCCCATTTACCATGTCCATCTCTAACCCAGTCTCCTCCCCTCCCTACCCTGTAACCCTCGCTCTGTGCCCCTCATATTTATGCACTCCTGTTTGTCCTGCATTTCCACAGTTTCAATGTTGATCCTCTGGTGTCCCATATTGCTCTAAGGGATGTATTTCTATACAGTATGTGGGTGCGGCATCCTGGGTTGAGTGGTCTGCGTGTACATCTTGTTAACTATTGGGCTGAGAGCCCGCCCCTGGGGGTGCGTTTTATTCCAGGCACAGAATGTATCCCCAGGGCCATAGTATTGGGGGTCTCACAGTTTCATCTGACCAGTAATTCTGGTCATTATTGAAAGTAATATTATTGTTATTTTACAAAGTGCTTACTAGGGGGAAAAAAAGCATGTGTCAACACAGTTCTTAAAACATGACTAGTATGATATCATATGTTCATGAGTGTTCAAATATTCCTTTGGAAGTACTTATCTTTGAACATATACATTTAAATAAGATTTGTCTATATAGTAGTATTTTGTTTTTCCCTTCTGTTTATATTTAACATGATCATTAATTCTACCTAGCATCATTCTGGCTGCTTTTCAAAGCCTCACACATGCTTGATAATTTGTCACTTATTCCTAATACAGTATCTTACAAAAGTCTAGCGAGTTCTGTCCTAGCATGGGTCTTAATTGAATATGTGCTACATAACAGAATTAAATTCAGAACAAACTATCCGTGGGAGATGAGCCTTTAGTTATGAGCAAAACTGCAGTGGGATTGACTGTGTAAAGATGGGAAAATGATGACAGCAAAGGGCCTTGGAATATCTTTTTAAAAATCTTTTATTGTGTTTTGGTGAAAGTTTATGCAGAAAAATAGGTTTCCATTTAATAACTACATAAATTATTCAGTGACATTGATTACAGTTTTTATAATGTGTCAACATTGTCATCAATTCCATTTGGATGTTTCATTTCCAGTAATCTGGGTACCTTGTCTCCTTACCCTTTCATCTTTGGCTTTAGAGTAATTGCTGACCATACAGTCTTCTAAAGATGATATTCTACTTACTTATTATATTCTTTATTTTGAAATATTTTATGATAGAACTATATAAAGGCTATCAGGGCATCCTGGACAAAAGTAGAGAATGGCATCTCTAGGTCCATCTGCTCCCAACATTTTGGTATTCATTTAGTCATCACTTCACCATAAAAGTGATAAAGAACTTCAGAGAAATGTTTCTATCATCTTTCCCCAGTTTGTTAAAGAAATCTTTGAAATTAGTTCTCGAAGAACAATTAGGACAATGATGATAATGTTGAAAAATGATATCAAAATGTTCAGCAAATTTTCAATTTTGAGTTTGTGCAAAACAATTTCTAAAAGCACAACTTTTCTTGATGTTATGGTAACTGATCATTTAGTTTTCAGTGCAGTTAGTCCTTAGATGACTGTATGAAAATATTGTGAAACATTTGATATACGCTCCAAACTGGATTACTTTTGTTTAGTTATATCAGTGAAATAAATGACATTGTGTAAAACATTATAGCAGATCTTTTAGAGTGAGTTGACTGGATGACAGTCCAGTTATTCATAGTTCAGTCTCTCTCAATATAGAATGTAATGAGCCATAATGCTATTATTTTTCACTTTAGAAATTTAATGTTGTATTTTGCACAATTCTTCAAATATCATGCATAAAACATTTGTGCTGAAACAATAGTGAATTGTATATTCATAATGTCGTTAGGCACCAACAGTCTAATAACCATAGAGAACAATGGAAAATTTTTCTCAGACTTTTGGAAACTGGCAACAGGAAGAACTGCTATGTGATAGGCCCTATGGCTACAGACCATTCTGGCTGAATTGGCAGATATGGTGTTGATCCTTGGTGCAGGTGGGAATTTTATAAATGCAGTGAAACAGGGTTATGGCATCTTAAGTAATAGGGTGAATCTGTTTTACTCAGCTTGAGTATCCACTAGGGAAAAAAATATCATTCCTCTGAGTGTGAATTGACCACTAACTAAAACTAAAGGAGGGCTAGAACCTTGGAGGAATAATGACTATGCAAAATGGGATATTGAAGGAGAACATGTAAAGAACCTAATCAAAAATAACCAAACGCACTGCCATAGAGTCAATTCCGATTCATAGCAACCCCCATTGGGTTTCCACGGTAGTAAATCTTTACAGAAGTAGATTGCCCAGTCTTCCTTCTGCAGAGTGGCTGCTGGGTTGAACTGCCAACCTTCTGGTTAGCAAATACTTTTGGCACTGCACCACCAGAGCTCCTTATGAAAAGAACAAATTCCTTGCATTTACTTCTAATATGGTATAACTTAATTTCATCAGCATGATTACTAATTTTGCTTCCAAATATTAATAACAAAAAAGCAAAGCTTAAGAATTGAAGGAGAAGGACGCTTCATTGAATATTTAAGAATGTATATGTGGCACTGGACAAGTAAGGATAAATTTATCTCTTGGAATGAGCCACCACTGAAAGAACAGTTCTGTCAGGTAATGCCACTTACTCTCCTTATTAACATACAAAGCAATTCTGTTGGATCACTTAGCATGGTGAGCTTATTAGGAAAATCACATTGGCTAGATCAAATAACTCCTCTGACCTTTCTAAATGAAAATAGCATGATATTAAAAATAATCGGTAGGAGGACTATTTCTACCCACAAAATTGTCTTTTGCAATCTTGAGAAGAAACTTTTATTTTTTATTTTGGGACCACAGACATTTTTTGTGTGTCTTACCCCCTCCAAAATTAAAGGGAATGAAAATGGGATTTACATTCAATGCAAATAGTGCTTCCTTCCTGTGGTGTTTCTCAGAAATGGATACATTTTCCCACCTTGGTTCCAGAAACCTCTTGATCACACCAAAAGAGCAGTTATACCTTTTTGAAAATAAGAAGATTGCAGGTAAGTTACCATAAGATCTCTAAATTTTTGCACATCAAATATGGATGTGTTTAAGATGTGCTATTCAGTTAAATATTTATAAAGAGGCTGAAGACATCTAAATGTGACTCGGGACCATAGTCTTTGGGGTTTCAACAATCATTTTATTAATGCCATACAGGAAACTCTTTAATATGAAATAATAGTCAAATTAATAGTAGTATGCATAGACAAATATCATAGTATTTATATTTTATTAAAAACTAATCATTTCATTTTCCAGTAATTAATTAAGAAAATCTAGACTGGCTACTTTATAGTAAGTTACATTAATATTCATATATTGTCTCAAATATATGGTAACTCAAACTACCTGTTAGTTAAGATGAAATATAAATGAGAGAATTTATGAACTGTTCATGTCTGAAATCTAAAATGAAAATTTGAATACATTTGTCTTCACAGATATATGACAGCTATACAGTCTCTGTTGAAAAGTCAGTTTCTATTTTAAATCAAGATGTAGATATTGTTTATGATTAATTTAAAATATAAGCATGATACCTCCTCTCATCCTAGAAGAGAATGAAAAGATTTTGAAGGGTTTTTATTAATCACATAAATTGGAGGCCATACTTCCTTAGGGAAAAATAAGCCTTAATATTGAGAGAAATGTAGCCATGCTTGGGGCTTGCATGGGGTTATTGTCAAACTAAAGCCTCATTCCTTTGCTTTCTGTAGCTGTTGAAAACTTCTTCTTAAACATCCAGCACTATCCGTTATTTGACATTATAACATGACAACTCAACATTCTGTCCTTTAATCGCACCTGATAAATTTGTCTGCATTTTAATATAAATATATGATAAGAAAGTATGTGGCTTTATATACATAATGTAGGGTGCTGACTAGTATATGTAGAGAAAATTAATTAGACAACTCTTGAAACATAATATTTATGTTTAGTATATAAATATGTAAAAAAGACTTTCCCTTGATTGCAGGTGCAAATACTAGCAAGTGTAACTGAGCTTGTGAGACTATCAAGAAACCAAAGTATGTACAAAATCAAAGCTCTCTCTCAAACACTTGATTAAACTGTCAATTGTATAAAAGTAAAATCCTGCCTAAGTTCTTTAATTTTTCTTCCCTAGTACATATAATCACCAATAAGTTAGTCTTTAGATAATAACCATTTAATATTCACAGGCATATGATCATATAACCTTACAAGTAAGTACTGAGAGAATGGCAATGAGAGGAGAAGTTAATCAGTGTTCTTTCTTAGAGTATGAGAACATTGTCTTTTCAATCCAAAGTACTAAGCATAGATTGAGGTTCTTAATGCTACCTATCATATATTACAAGGGTTCTGGTAGCATATTTCCTAAGGCAGGTTACTGCTAACCAGAAGGCTGGTGGTTCAAACCCATCAGCCACTCCTTGGAAAGAAGGTAGAGCAATCTCCTTCTATAGTGATACTGCCTTGGAAACCCAAGGAGGATGGGTCTCTGTGAATAAGATATGACCCTACGGCAGTGGGTTTGGTTTTAGATTTGTCATATGTTACACAGGTATTAGAGGTTTTGAATGCTATTTATCATATATTACACAGGTCTCTGCTGCTAGAAACATTACCTTAGAAGAGAGGAGATGTATATGGTCTGATTGTGAAATAAGTACAACCTACTTTGGTGATAGCTAACATAATAAAAATCACTAAAAGGAATGTGCTATTATATCAAATTACATGTGTGTTGTGTGGTGTGGTGTGGCATTACATGAAATCAAATAAGTAAACAAATTAAATGATTTAATTAAAGGAAGAATTCTTGAAGGTAGGCCACAGAAAATAAAAATTTTAGAATTGAGTTTGCTTTGAGAGATCACTTGTTTACAGACGACCAAATTAGGAGGAATAGGCAGTGAAGGGTTAAGCGACTTACCTAAAGCCCTGAAGTTGTTGAAGCATCAAAACCAGATGCAAGAATATATGGCAGGCCTTAAAAATTAGCAAAACCTTTCCAACCCACAAAATAATGCATAAATATATAGAATAATGTGTAAGAGTAACAGAATGGTATAATTGAACAAATTCATAAGGCTCCATTTTTTAAGTTAATCTGCTGCTTAAGAAAAGAAGTAATTCAAATAACTTTCAGGTTATTAAATGACTTATTCTGGTCATGTAAAAATTATAAACATATCAGTATACTATAAGTTAGTAAAAGGAGATGAATAACAAAAAGTGAAAGAAATATGAAATTTTTAATGTAATCAAAACCTTGACACAAAATCTGATTTTGTTTCCACATCATGTCTACATTTTGAAGCTTTCAAACCAAATTTCAATAGTATTATTTTATCTATTCATCAAAACAACCAATCTATATAATATTTAGATTTCAGTGTGTGCTGATGGCTGTTTTATGCTTAGATGTTTTTTTTTTTTCTTTTTGAAAATCATCACATAAAATGTTGTTGTTGTTGTTGTTATGTGTCATCTCCAACTCATAGCGACCTCATGTACAACAGAATGAAACACTGCCCAGTCTTGTGCAGCCTCACAATCCCCACTATACCTGAGCCCATCACTGCAGCCACCATGTCAATATATCTTCTTGAAGGCCTTTCCCTTCTTTGCTTTACCAAGCATGACATCCTTCTCCAGAGAATGGTCCCTTCTGACAACGTGACCAAAGTAGGTGAGATGAACTCTGGCTATTCTCATTTCCAAGGAGCATTCCAGCTGCACTTCTTCAAGGACAGGTTTGTTAGTTGTTTTAGCAGTCCATGGTACTTTCAGCATTCTTCGCCAACAACACAACTCAAAAATATCAACTCTTCTTCAGTCTTCCTTATTCATTGTCCAGCTTTCACATGCATAGGAGGCAATTGAAAATACCATGCCTTGAGTAGGCACATCTTAGTCTTCAAGGAGATATCGTTACACTTTAGCACTCGAAAGAAGTCTTTTGCAACAGAATTGCCCAATGCAATATGTCTTTTGATGTCTTGACTGCTGATTCCATTCTTGTTGATTGTAGAACCAAGTAATATAAAGTTATTGAAATAATGAACCTTAAAATTGTTGACTATTGCAGCAGTTTGCAAATGATTTTGTATCATCTCCTCCTTAAATAGAGACTACATTACCAAAATACATATTCAAATATGTATGTAAATGAAAGTCCTAAAGTTAACAACTGAGAACTGTTCTTCCCTAAGATACCTGCAAATATTTGATAACTGTTTTGGCATATACCCACTCTACTCCAATCTCCTATTTTTGGGTAATGAAAAATGATTTAGAATTGAATGTAATCTTCTCAGTTTGATATATCACATCTTTTTATAAGTGCATGATATTTTATTATACTTTTAAGAGAAATTTTTCAAAAGTCATTCTAAAATCTTCTAAGTTGTAACAAAAAGAAAAGAAATCCAATGTAAAAAATTAGTGAAAGTTTAGGCTAAAAAAAAAAAAAAAAAAAAAAAAAAAAAAAAAAAACCTTGTGAGGAGAAATAAAGTAAATTTACATGCAATTAAGCATCACTAATGCTCCTCTCACTTACTCATTCACTGCCGTCAAGTTGGATCCAACTCACAGCAACCCCTCCTTGGGTTTGTGAGGCAGTATCACTACAGAAGTAGATTGCCCAATCTTCCTTCCAAAGAGTGGCTGGTGGGTTTGAACCACCAGCCTTCTGGTTAGTAGTCAAATGCCTTAGGGACTATGCTACCAGAGCTTCTAAATTAGATAAAAACTAACTAAAATTAATAAATAAGAATGAGGATTTGTAAATATGGCTTTAGTGTATTATGGATTTGTCAGTTTCCTTGAGTAGAGGACCATTGAAGAAGTTGGTATTTTTACTTTCTCACCACTGACATTTGTAGTGAAATGTCAAGATGCCATTGGAATGATAACACTTAAGTGGGGGACTTTATTTAAAATCCTTACAGCTTTTCTATTGCCAGGTACCCATGCCCTATTTTTATGGATCAAAAGTACCTAACCATATATTGTTCCTCAGTTTAATTTACAGCACCTCGATAATCCTCACTACTTTAAAAAGCATTCATTGACGATTTCTTTCATCAGCACTGACATGTTAATCTTGACTCTTTTGAGCATTAATAAAATAGAGTGAATATTACTTCCATGATGAATTCTTCCAGTTTTCTTTCTGTAGATCTTGTCTTTCTATGGTTCTCTAGTTCTATTATATCTGTAGATATGATTCATATCTTCATTAATCAGCAGTTTTTTATCAAGACCCAACATGCCTTAAGAAATTTTAAATAAACTTCCATTCATTAGGCTTGCTCCCTATCAAACTTTTAATTAAATTATTATTCAAAGTATGAACTTGATATTCACATACCAGAATTAGTACAAGTGTGGTTGCTCAATAGGAGACTTATTTGATGCTCACTCCTGTGGGGTGGTTGGTGGGTTCAAAGTGCTGCCCTTTTGGTTGGCAGTTGAACACTTAACCACTGCACCATTAGCATAAAATATCCATGACTTCTTAAGGACATGTTCTTCATCATGCCAACATAACTATCACACGGTTTAAAAACAAGGATGTAGAATACCAGTTTTGAGATGTCTCACCCGTTAGTGGGAGTAATCAGTTCTCAATTTGCAAACTTGAAGAATAAATAAAGAATTGTGGAGAACAGAGACAAAGCAGATGAATGACTGCTATTGAGGAGAAAGATGTAGGCAAATTATGGTGGCCATGGTTGGCAGCTTGAATTAAAGAAGGCAAGTGGGATGGCCAGATATGACACACAGAAGAAAGGAAATATTTGAAATAAAAATGTGAATACCTCTCCTTGGTAGATACCTTGATATGTTTGTTTCTTTGTTTTGCTTTCTTATAAATAATATCAAAATGGTTGACTGGCTTTTCCTCTTCCATTCGTTTCCTCATATAAAGTGTTTCTTTGCACCATGACTCTTGAATACTAGAAAATAGTGTATCTTGTGTCAGCATCACGATATGTATTTCTATTCATAAGAGAAAAATTGAAACTCTTTTTCCAAGCTAAATTAGAGATTCAAACTAACATTTTATCAAATTATTTTATAGTTGCTGTAGAGTCAGTCCTGACTCGTGGCGCCTGGCAACCTCATATGTATCAGACTAGAATCGTGCTCCATGCTCCATAGGGCCGTCAATGACACATTTCTTTGGAGGTAGATCACTAGGCTTTTCTTCCAAAG
>NW_006921867.1:3849982-3853718 GCF_000298275.1 Orycteropus afer afer
CCAGCCTTCTGGTTAGCAGTCAAGTGCCTTAGGCACTATGTCACCAGAGCTCCTTCGGGTAGACTCAAATTGCCAACCTTTCTATTAACAGCTAAGATCATCAAACATTGGCAGCACCCAGGGACTCCTTCCCCAACTAGAAAGATCACACATCAATGATTGATTCCTTTTTGCTCACGTGTTAATCTAATCAAAATCCACTCATTTTATTTTTTTTTCTGGGATTCCTTCAGGTTATTTATTTTTCTCAAAATGTGTCACGCATAAACCACCTGCAGCATCACCCTAGTTAGAATTTCTGTGGAGACAAATTACTGATACTATTCAAATTATCTGCTACTTTACCTTCCTCTAAAACCTGGATTTGTCATATATCTACTGCATAAAGAACCATAGTAAATCTAGTTTTGAAATAGAAGTGTGTCATTTCATGTAGAAAAGAGTACAGAAATAATTTGCCTATGATTGGTTTAAGCATATTTAATACGTGATTTGTCATATATATATATGCTTATATGTACATGTGACCTCATACAAAGAGTACACGTTTACATGTGTATATTATGTATATATGTGTGCGTGTGTATTATAGATTGTTTAACTACCCTATGGCATATAATACCTACGTGAAAAAAGAAATACACCAACACAAAACACTTTGGATGGGTTTTAGCAGTACGATGTCAAGAGAAACAAAAAGTCCTGTGATATGACACACTGCATGATATATACCGTTTTCATAAAGTCAAAGACACTTAAATGGAAAAATGCACTCTTTAGGAATATGTGTATACAGATGTGTGTGCATGTGTGTATGTCTAACAAAACTTATATTAAAAATGATTCAAAATTATGTTAGCTCATGGAGAAATATGGGAGATGAATGTAGAAGGATAATATAATTAGATGCTCAAGTTTATTGCCTTTGTTTGGGTTGGTACGTTTGCAGGTGTGTGTTACATTGTTAAAAATAACTAACCACAAAATGGAAAGGCAGAGCAAGTGTGCAATATGAAAAAAAAAAAAAAGAAAAGAAAACCTCATTGCCATCCACTCAATTCCAACTCATAGCGACCCCTCCTTGGTTTTCCGAGGCGGTATTTCTACAGAAATAAATTACCCAGTCTTCTTTCCAAGAAGTGGCCATGGGTTTGAACTGCTAGCTTTCTGGTTAGCACTCAAATGCCTTAGGCACTATGCCAGCAGAACTCTGGTAGCTAGTGCTTAAGGTAGTTGACTGCTAATCAGAAGGCTGGTGGTTCAAACCCATCAGCCACTTCTCGGAAGGAAAGCTGGGCAATCTACTTCCATAGTGATATCGCCTCAGAAACTCAAGGGGGGGTCACTACGAGTCGGGTCTGATTTGACGGCCCATAACAACAACAATTATTATAAATAAAGTACCAATCAAACCAAGTGTATGTGCATCGTTATGATATAAATGCAGTGGAAATATATTGACAATAATGGCTATGTAATTTGGGGTTTAGATTAAAGTACTAACAAAGAGCAGTTCTTTTCACTTTGTATAGAAAGTTACTTTCATACATACAACATGCACATTTTTATTAACGATGAGATCATAGAAGCATATGATGTAATAAAACCAACTCTATGTTTTATGTAATATTCCAACTGGCTGACTGTGTTTTCTTCTTTCATTCTATTATAGTTTTATTTACACCTGTTGAATTTCTCTTATTGGTCGAGTATTTGGCACCTAGTATGTAACAAATATAATTTTCATTTATATATTATTATTTTGTTGTTGAAAATTATTTATCTGATCCTAAACCATGGGTCAATATATCCATTTCTGAATTATGTTTCAGCCAAAAGCTAAGAAAGTATGTGAGAAAAGGGTTTTATATTATTATCTATAGATTTATGGTACACTGTACAATACTTATCTTTTAATTTTGTGTATAAATTTCAATTTATATAATTTTTCTCTCCTTGTTTCATAATTATGTCAAAAATAAGCAGAATTCTAATACATATTCCTGTAGTTGATGTATATATTTGAGAGTGGCTGTATTCACGAATATCATTTTCTAATGTCTAAAGTTGCTGTTTATAAAAAGACTGACCGTTTTCTCATTAAAAATAAAATGTGAGTTCAAAAATAAAGGAATAAACAAAAAAATTAAGTACAAAGCTCATACCTTTTTAAAAGCTTTTTTAAAATAAAACATAATAGTGATGGTAATTATACCATAAGAGGAAAATGAAAAATAAGGATTTGGAGATCAAAGTTGAAAGTTAGCTATCATAGAAAATGTTTAGAATATATGTTATTCTTGTCCATTGTGAGCATACATCTTGTTGTTGTTGTTATGTGCCGTCGAGTTGGACCCAACTCACAGTAACCCCTCCTTGGGTTTCCAAGGCAGTATCACTACAGAAGTAGATTGCCCCGTCTTTCTTCTCAGGAGTGGTTGGTAGGTTTGAACCACCAGCCTTCTGGTTAACAGTCAAATGCCTTAGGCACTATGCTACCAGAGCTCCTGAGTCTACATCTTACAGGATGGTAATTACATGTATTTATACAGGATGGCCACAAAAATGAATACTTTGCAAAAATGGCTTCACTGAAGAGCAAATTTCAATTTAGTAACTCTTATTATAATCGGTTATGTAAATTATTTTAGATTAGTTGATTATTGTGGTATATTGATGAAATGCAATTTTAATGCCACCTAATTTAATTAAGCAGCATAAAAATGTTGATGATATTTGCTAGTTCTTAAATATAAGGCATGTATATCTATAACTGTATTTAAAACAACTTCAGGATGAGTCGTGTATTTTTTAATATCATAAATAATTAACTCAAATAGCTTGAAAGAAAATATCTCTCTTTAGAGCTGAAGTCTTTAAGAAATTTTAGCTACATTAAATAGTTAAACCAGCTTTCGATTTAATAATAACAATTTATTCCTTAAATACTATAATTGGTTTTATAGCAGAAAAAAAATATACAGTATCATTTTTAAGTATATTTATCATTCTTCAAAAGTTATATGGAGTGAAAGAGTTAAATATCTTCCAGGGGTTATACTAACATTCTTTATGCTTCAGCTTAAAAAGAAAGGTATTAAGTAAAGTCATATTAAATAAAGCAATTAGTCCAAGGGTCTGATGGACCACGGGAACCTCACCCTTCACGACCCTGAGACCAGAAGAACCAGATGGTGCCCGGCTACCAATGCCAACCACTTGGAAAGGCATCAGAATTGGAGATTCTGGATGGAGTGGGAGGAAAAATTTAAAGCCAAATTCAAAAACACGAAAGTGACAAAAATTTCTGGTCGGGTAGAGACTGGTGAAGCCCCGAAGATAATGGCCCCAGGTTATCCTTTGGGCTTGGAATTAGAACCACTTCCATGGATTTGCTCTCAGCCAAATAGTAAAAAGGTCTATGAGCAGAACACTTACCTCAGGGAGTTGCACCCCTTAGATCAATCAACTGTGAGAGATCAGAAGGCCAGCATTCGCATGGGGTGGGAAGCTGGACAGACAAGAATGCATAGATAAGAAGGACACACAAGGAAGGGGTAGTCACAGGACGGGATGGGAGGAGAGTTGTTTATTGTTGGGGTTGTAATTGGTGCCACGAAACCAAATGTGCATGAACTTTTGAGAGTAAAACAAATCTGCTTTGTAAATTTGCACCCAAATTACAATTTTTAAAAAAATTACGAAAAGTGTTTCCCTGAAGAAAAATATCTTTTTA
>NW_006921867.1:3853851-3854984 GCF_000298275.1 Orycteropus afer afer
ATATTTTTATTTAAGAAGAATGAATACATATCAGTACTGATGGGATCTCAGTATTATTTACCAGGCATGGACTTTTGATGCAATGTCATTTGCTATTACCATTTCCTTATCTTGGATATTACAGATTAAAATTTTGGTTAACCTGTCAACTTCTGGCTGTGTTACTTACATAACTTAGTAAGAATATAGATGTGATGTACACTGAGTATTGCCCCCATGCTACCTTTAGTTAAAAAAGAAGAAGAATTGATATAAGATTGGAAAAAAATCATGGTCCATGAGGAATGACTCATTTATCATTCAGTGTTAATGGAGTAATTTAAGGCTTTGTTTAAGCACTAAAACATAATTTTAGAATTAGGATAATTTATCTAATTGCATTTAGTGACTGACAGAGTGATTCTTCGTTGTGAATTTTAAGAATGGCTGTTGGGCAATCCTACTTCCGTAGTGATACTGCCTCGGAAACCCAAGGAGGGGTCGCTATGAGTCGGGGCCGACTCGACGGCACATAACAACAACAACAACAACTGGAGACATTGGTATAAATTTTTTCATTCATGTTGTTAATGACAACAGAATTCACTCTCCCTAGTGTAAGCAATAAAGGAAACATTAAAGATATTAGGAAACTCAAAGCTCTAGGAAGGCAAAAGGATCAGATTTGGTAACATAGTGGAGGGAAACATAGCCAGGAAGCAGTAATATCATTGGCTCTTTGTAAGTGAAATACCTCTGCTGCAACTGTTGGGTAATCCACCCTGATCATGCTCAGGACTAGATGACAGACCATATGCCACAGCAACCCTGGAGGCCCAGATGCCTCCTACTACATTCACCAGAAGATTACATTAAAGGTCACTGCCTGAGGCTGCTCAGTGCTACATTCTAATATATTTCGCTGGCATTGAATCAGTATTCCACCTTGAAAGAGCAAAGTTTGAATCTGACTGTCTCTATCCAGTGTAGTGTGAGTATTTCAAAGATATTCAGCCATGGCAAATGGAGGCTTTCTACTACCTTTAATTAACAGATATATTAAACATTTCCATTTGGAACCCAGACAGAAGAGCAGTCAGCCCCAGGGTTACAGGTGAAGAGAGATAACTCAGGGACGCCCAGAGTAGCAGGCC
>NW_006921867.1:3857161-3860339 GCF_000298275.1 Orycteropus afer afer
GAAAGAGGGGGAGGCCTTCAACGAGATGGATTGATACGGTGGCTGCGATGATGGGCTCAAGTATAGCAGGGATTGTGGGGCTGGCCGGGATCGGGCAGTGTTTCGTTCTGCTGTGCATGAGGTCGCTATGAGTCAGAAACAACTCGACGGCACTTAACAACAACAACAACATTAAACATTTGTTCCAGTTTTTCTAACGTTCAATTCTTTCAGTAGTAAGGTAACATTTTATTATAGAATAACATTTTCTACATAAACCCTAAAACCAGAGAAATCTACATTTTCAGTGTTGCAGTGTTTCTAGGTGCAGAAACTAGACTTGAAATCTTTGTTCTTCCTCCCCCCATTGTGAACAAGTACATTTAGTTTGGGGTTTTGAAGTTCCCAATGTCAGCATAAGCCACATTTTCAAACATTCAAAAGCTTTGTTGTGTTATTCATGCACTTCAAAATATGCAAGATGTTGAGAATTTCCCTAGGGACATTGAAATCACTCAGAATTCACCAAAAAAAAAGTTGGAAAATTACAAATATTACTTCTGTGGTACAAAGCAGCTTCTGTACTCACTTAAACAGAGAATCTAGCATTTGCATGTAATTCAGTTAGAATTTGCAATTGTTTTGGCCAGCCAACTCTCTAGACTTTTGCTCACACTTGGAAAGCATCACAAAACATTCATCACATCAAAAGTAAGTAGGACAGAGAGAGAATGCTAGTATAACATAACAGAGAATAGATCTGTTTTGCCTTCTAAATGTTCCTTTGTTTCATTGATCAGTGAAAATACAAAAAGATAGTTTTCACGAATCATCATCAATGAAAAAGAAATATATTCAACATTTGTGGTTTTGCTAATTTCTCTTGACTTTTCTTCAATAAGCAGAATATTTTAATTTACAATCTAACTTACTGCCTGTTTTTTCCCAGTAATTGAATCTTCGTGCAAGAAACATGGTTTTTTTTTTTTTTTTTTTTTTTTTGGTACTTTCTCACATCACTGAAAAAAAAAAAAAAACTGCCATTGCCAACACATAGTGACCCCATTTTGGGTTTCCAAGGCGGTAAATCTTTATGCAGAGTGGCTGGTCAGTTCGAACCGAACCACCAACCTTCTAGTTAGCAGTCAAATGCCTTAGGCGCTATGCCACCAGAACTCCTTTAGTCATGCATATGTTGGCTCCCTGAGTTGTACACATGGTGAAGTACCTAACCACTAAGGTTGGAGGCTAAAACTCACTCAAAGATGCCTGGAAAGGCAGGTTGGCATCTGCTTTTAAAACATCACAGCCTTGAAAACCCTAAGGAACAGTTCTACTCTGTACACATGGGGTCACTGTTTGTCCGAATCAACTCAATGGCAACTAATGACAACACTTAATGTGTTACATGGTTAAAGTGTTAATAATTAGTGACCATGTTAAATAAACTGGGATTATCAGAATATACTAGTTAAAAAACAATGTGGAAGGAACACAAATCTATTTTTATAAAGTACATTACGAAAAAAAAAAAAAGAAACCTAATGAAAGTTGAGCTACTTCCTCAGGAAAAAATCATCTTTTCTTCATGAGTTGAAGGGGAAAAATCACATTTCTGCAAACAACATATACAAATATACAAATAATGTGTTTTTGTGCATGGTGTCAGGAAGCGTATGCCAAAATGTTGTGTTTGCCTCCATTTCTAATAATACATTTCAAAAAGTTATTTAACTCATGCGAATATGTTGATCATTTGTTTTTGAAAACTTTTTTTTTTTTTTTTTTTTTGGCTTGGCATGAACACACTAGAGCTTGCCAATATACTTTAATTGTGTAGCAAGTTATAAGATGAAGCTGCCTTTGGATTCTGTCAGGTCACATTAAAATACTTAAATTGGATATATCCTTTCATTTTCTTTTCAAACATTAGGTAAGCTCAGGTGTGATCAAGAAAACTGTGTTCCTATAAACAGGATTGATTCTAATATATTCTTTATTAGTCTTTGAAGGAAGTAAATTGTCAGACCTTGACCACTCTGTTCCAAAACAGCTGATAAAATCAATTTATTCTACAATGGACCATTTTAGGAAACAACAAACCAAGCTAAAGTGTAATTTTAAGCCAAATGATCAAAGTTTGTAACTCATAGTATAAATAGCTTGAGCTGAACCCAAACCTTTAAAAAATATAATAATTTTTCTATCTTACAGTTATTTAATTTAATTAGGTTTGACTAAACTAGCCTGACTACAAGCTTACATAGTTCTGAGCAAATTGACAACTGTGTGAAGTACTTATTTCAGATTTTTTTCATGATCATCATCATTTGCCATCATCATACTTTAAAAATTATACAAAAAAACTAAACTCCAAATTCACTGTCATCAAGTCAATTCTAACTCATAGTGATCCTCACTGGGTTTCCAAACCTGTCAATCTTTATAGAAGCGAACTGCTTCATCATTCTTCCTCAGAGCAGCTGGTGGTTCAAACCACTGACCTTTTGATTAGCAGCTAAATGTTTTAACCTCTACACCACTTTGTTGTTGTTGTTATGTGCCGTTGAGTCGGCCCCGACTCACAGTGACCCCTCCTTGGGTTTCCGAGGCAGTATCACTACGGAAGTAGGATTGCCCAACCTTCCTTCCGAGGAGTGGCTGGTGGGTTTGAACCGCCAGCCGTCTGGTTAGCAGGCAAGTGACTTAGCCACTACGCTACCAGAGCTCCTACACCACTAGAGCTCCTTAAAAATTATACAAGCAGCAGGAAATGTTTGATTTTGCTGATTTTCTCACTCATTCACATGATCCACCTTCTATAATCAAATATCCACTATCCACACCAGTGTTTAGCAGAAGTATGGCAATTCAAAAATAAAACTAAAAGTTTTAAGGAAAGAATAATTTGAATTAGACTTGTCATCACTTTACATTTTAATTCACTCATGAATCTAATCGGAGCTCATAGAAATTAGCAGATCATTATGAAATATCTTTTGAGATAATAAAGAAATAAATCTATGGGTTTCCACACACTTTCATTTTAATGTTCAACTTGTGTCTTAGGTTGGGTTCTACAGAGAAGTAAAAGTGTTGTTGTTGTTGTTGTTTGCCATCGAGTTGGCCCCGACTCATAGCAACCCCTCCTTGGGTTTCCGAGGCAGTATCACTATGGAAGTAGGATTGCCCAACCTTC
>NW_006921867.1:3860590-3864909 GCF_000298275.1 Orycteropus afer afer
GACTCATAGCAACCCCCCTTTGGGGTTCTGAGGCAGTATCACTACGGAAGTAGATTGCCCCATCTTTCTTCTGAGGAGTGACTGGTGGGTTTGAACCACCAGCCTTCTGGTTAGCAGGCAAGTGCCTTAGCCACTACGCTACCAGGCTGCCAAATCCCAAGTCCATGGGTCAGTTGTCAGGCTGGAGGTTTCTCCTGACTCACCTAGCTAGCTCCAGGGGCTGACAAACCCAAGACTGGCAGGCAGTAGAGCAGGCTGCTGGCTTTGTAGGGTGACAAATCCAAGATCAGTAGGTAACTTTGGTTCACAGGTTTGGAAGTCTACTATTCCAAAATTGGCAGGCAATACATCAAGCCACTGGTTCAAGTTCAAGAACTGGAGGTCAGATGATGATGAGACAGATGTAGCATCCAGATTGAGCAAAAAGCCAGAGAGCTTTGCCAGGATGTCCATATATATTAGAAGCAGGCCACATCCTTGTGGAAACTCCCTTTCAACTGATTGGCTGCTCATAACAGATCTCATCATGGATGGAATTGCATTATAGCTGATCTCATCATGGGGGATGACTAACATAACTGCTAAACCACTGAGAATCATTGCCTAGCAAAGCTGACATACAACCTTAACTCTCATAGCTTAGTTCATAGTTACTCCTCTGCCCCATGTCACAATTAGAAAATAGCAGTTGGAAGGAAGGTTGGGCAATCTACTTCTGTAGTGATACTGCCTTGGAAACCCAAGGAGGGGTCGCTTTGAGTCAAGTCCGACTCGATGGTACACAACAACAAAAACAACAACAATCACCTGGAATCTGAATCACCTGGATTTTTGTTCATTTTCAGATCCAGATCCAGTAGGTTTAGAATGTTTCAGAGATTCAGTATTTTTAACAAGCTCCCGTATGATTGTGATGCTGTTGCTGTGCATAGCAAAAGTATAGATAATTTTTTCAATAATGATGGATAAATTTTTGATAAATGTTGCTTAAGTCATAGAATTTTGAATTATCATCTGGTAATCTTATTATGATAGTACAGAGCACTGAGATTGAAGTTGAACATAGCAGGATGCAAAATATCACTTCTAAATTTGGACAGATTTCATAACTCAATGAATCTGTTTCCATGTATGAAAAATGTGAATAAAAATACCTACATAATACTGGCTGGATGCATGTATTAAACTACAAGAAGCATCTAAAATGCCTCAATTGCCATGCAAGTTTACAAGTACCACATTCCTTCTATATATCTCCAGGTTTATTTCTATGACTCTGAGTGCATGTATGTCTGTGTATAATTTCTTTCTCATCTAGAGCACCTTCAATCCCAAAGTGTTCATGAAAGTTATAACAAAGCAAAAAGAAGTGGTCTTCAAAATTGTAAAATGCATGGGTTCAAATAAGTACAGGCTTCAAAGTGTATTCATCAGTGGACTTTTTATCTGCTACATTTCATACACCTGGTTATGGCTTATGGGAGAATTTCTAATTTGGATCCCTTTCCAAGTGACACATCTTATTGCCTAGCAAATGATAGTCTCAAGAAGGAATGGATTTGTTCCTGCTGAAAATTTTGTCACGGGATAATTTTCATGTTATGGGAATGAAAATTCATTTGAAACTGGCTGGCAGGTTAGGTTGAAATCAATTCAAGAAATATGAATCTCTTTAGGTAACCATTATGATTAGTTTAAAAGAACTGTGTAGACTAATTATAGATACCATGCTGTGTTTTTGTGTGTGTGATTCATATGCTGATTTAGCTTTTATTACAGAATTTTAAAATAGAGGAATGAAATTATTTTAATTGATATGAAATTGTAGAAAATTTATCAAAATAAAGGAACAGATACTTATATTTTTGTATAAAACATGCCATATATCACAAAACACTCAAAAATTAAATAGTGAGTTCTGTTTTTTTGTTTTGTTTTGTTTTAAACTCCCATGCCTAATTAGTATTAGAAATGAATGGCCATGTCCTCTGGTCAGAATAGTATTCAGTGTATTCTTACATTTGGTTGTTATTTTCTGGTGATTTGAAAAGTCTATTTCACAAAGTTCTGGGGAACAAAACATAAATAAAATAAAAAACATATTTCATAGCATTGGGAAACTCTTAAACTGCCTCAAAAGTAATGAGCTGTTTCATAGTCTACAACTGTTTCCCTCATTTTTCTTTTTCAGAAATTGGGCTGAGGTAGTCCATTCTTACTTAGAAGTATTCTGGCTTCAAGTTCATTTGATAAATACACAATTTAAGAGACATTGGTATCTGCTTGTTGTGTTAAACTTCCTTCTTTCTGTCAGAGATACATGGAAAATATGTTGAGAAAACCCCCTTTTACTAGATGAGACACATTCAGTGATACCACAAATATATGTAAGTGGAAGGATAATAACTCTTCAACTTCCCCTTCCCTACAGTTTGGCCATGCAGAGTTTTTGCTAGGACAGAGAATGGGAAATCTTCACCAAGAATCCCTTCAAAGAGGTTACAGGAGATTGATTGTCCTGCCCTTGAGCAGCCTTGAGGTTACTAGCTATGTAACTTAGCCTCAGTTTTATTGTTACTTGCTGTTTGAGTTGGCTCCAACTCATTGTGACACCATGTCAAACCGAATAAAATGCGGCCTGGTCCTGTGCCACTTTCATAATCATTGGTAGGGTCGAATCCATAGTTCCAGCCACTGAGTATTTCAAGTGCGTTCTGACAGGGTACTCATCTTGCTGTACTACATGGAACACTCTTCTGTTGCGATTCATAGAGTTTTCATTGACTATTATTTGGATGTAGATCACCAGTCCTTCCTTCCTTCCTAGTCTGTCTTAGTCTGTAATTCTGCTGAAACCTGTCCACCATGGGTGACCCTGCTGGTATTTGCAATACCAGTGCCGTAACTTCCAGCATCCCAGCAACAAGTAAGCCACCACAAACTGCCAGCCTCAATTACACCATCTGTAAACTGCTGTTAAAAAATAATCTCTATGTAATGGAGTTACTATGAAGATTAAATTGCCATATTTCATTGAATCTAAGTCAGCATCAATTATATGATGCACCATTATTTTATGTACTACTAAAGAAACAAAGATTTAAAAAAACCTAACCTTAACTCCTAAATTATAAATGCATAAACGTTATTGATTTCAGTCATACTCTGGTTTCAGAAATGCTAAAATGTGAAATGTGTGCATGTTACAATCAATAAAATATATAATAGATAATACTGATAACGCATTTAGATTCCTGCCTGGAATATAATAAGTGTTCAAAGTTAGCTATTAGGGTGTTCAATTTTCCTGAAGGAAAATAGTCATGCCTGTGTTGAAAATGGAGACATTTTAGAAGGTAGGAACATAGCCTTCAATAGGAAAAAGCAAGGCTAAGAACTGAAACATATGTACAGTTAAATTGTTTGGTATTTTCTGTTGCACAACAGAAAGGTGAAAGCTATTTTAGTGTACATTGTTGCAACCCTCCCTCATTAATTTTAGTTCACTCTAGTTACCTTTGCACTCAACTCTCTGTTATTCCTACAGAACTCCTAATGATGTAGTTGTGAGTACTAGAAGGGAAGAAGTGTGTGATCTTCACATTCAGCTTTACAGCTTTGAGTTGAATTCCAGACAAATGAACAGTAGCACAGTAGGAAGGACCAGGAGTTCCACATGGTGACAAGCTTGGTAGTGAGCAGAGGCCTGCATGGGTGCATCCCTGAGAGCACCCAGAGGAATCCAACATCAGGGAGATGGCTGCCTAGTGGACATCTAACTTAGGAGTAAATGTTAGTGAGGGGGACATTTTCCCCAATATTCTAGACAAGAGAGATCATTGCATTGCAGAAGAGACTAATGCTTAGGTCACATTTTGCTCTTGTTGCCACTGAGTCAGCTCCAACTCATAGGCACCTTATATATAACACAACAAAGCATTGCCCAGTCCTGCACTATCTCCAGTCCCCATCTTTCATGTTTGAGCCAATTGTTAAGGCTGTTTGGTCAACCTATCTCATTGAGGATTTCCCTTGTTTTTATTGACCCTCAAATTTACCAAACATGATGTCTTTCTCTAGTGATTAGTCTTTCCAATCACATAGATGATGAAATTTCAAGATAGCATTAAAAATCAAGACCATTTCAACACATTTATAGTATTTCCTCACTTAAAAGAATGCATTTTTTCACATTCTATCATTTCAGAAAGAAAAATGAACAATGTTGTTGTTGTTGTTAAGTGCCGTCGAGTCATTTCCGACTCATAGCGACCCCATGCACAGCAGAACGAAACACTGCCCGATCCCACGCCAGCCCC
>NW_006921867.1:3866884-3870116 GCF_000298275.1 Orycteropus afer afer
TGCAAAATTCTACCATACGAGTTCCAGCATTATTTCTGTCACCAAGGCCAAATTTTCCAACTACCAGTGATTCTTTTTTGTTTCCAACTTTTGCATTCCAATCACCAGTGATAATTAACTCTTAAATTAAATTAAAGAATGCATTTTTTCACATTCTATCATTTCAGAAAGAAAAATGAACAATAGTAATATTTTAAAACTAAATTCCTAATAATTATATACAAGTTACTATTCTATGTGGCATATTCTATATTTATAATTCTAGGAATTAGGTACAGGTACGAGTATTCACAATTATTTGAGAGTTAAGGAAACTGAGATATAGAAAAGTTATTTTTCCAAGGTGTCTCTCACACACGTACACACACATACACTTATCTATTTAAGTGACACAGGTAGGCAAAGTCCATAATCCTAACCATTATACTCTCATACAATTTAATAAGAACCTAGGATATATGTTCCTTCCTAAAAGCTGGTGCTAAGCCAACGGTGCCTCTGAAACTTGATGGTAGTTGAAAGTTTAGGAAATCTACATGGTGGTTTAGTAGTGCTTACAGTCCAATTCTAGTCTACCTTCCTGCATTCAGGGACCAGTGATGTGCTGTATAGGGTGGTGGCAAGGAGCATGGGCATTGGTCTCTGGCCTGCGTTTTGAGTCCCAGCAGTGAAACAAGCTGAATTAACTTGATTAGGTCTTTTTTTGTTATTGCTGTTTAATTAAACATTTTATTTTGAGACAATTATAAATTCACATGCAATTATTAAAATTGCATGCGATTCATTTAACCTTTACACAGTTACCTAGTTACCTACTTACTTCCCAGCTCACATCTTACAAACTGTAATACAATATCATAACTAGGATATTCATATTGATACATTCCACTTACTGCATTCAGATTTCCCAAGTTTTACTTGTATTCACCTGTGGAGGGTGGGAAAGAGGGTGTATTTATTTCAAAGCAACTTTATCACATATGTGAAAAATCTTGTATCCACCACCACAGTCAGTATACAGATCAGCTGCATAATCACAAGGATTTATCCTGTTGCCCTTTTATAAAAAGACCCATGTTCTTCCCTTTCAACCTCCCAATCCTATTCTGTGACATTTTCTGTTCTTCATGTCTCTAATTTTGTCATTTCAAAAATATTATATATATATATATATATATATATATATATATATATATATATATATATATATATATATAAGACACACACACACACACACAGGAGCTCTGGTAGCATAGTGCCTAAGGCACTTGACTGCTAACCAGAAGGCTGGTGGTTCAAACCCACCAACCACTCCTCGGAATGAAGATGGGCAATCTACTTCCGTAGTGATACTGCCTTGGAAACCCAAGGATGGGTCGCTATGAGTCGGGTCTGACTTGAGGGCACATAACAACAACATATACATACACATAACAGCAACATATACATACACATACACACACACACTTGGCCTCACACAATATGTAACCCTTTGGAATTGACTTTTTTCACTTGGCACAATTTCCTTGAAAATAATACAAATTGTTGCATGTAATAATACTTTGTTACATTTATTCCTGAATAGTAGTCCGTGCTATGGAAATCCCACAGTTTGTTTAAATACTCACTGATGAGAGACAGTTTGATTGTTTGCTGTTTGGAGCTATTACAAATACAGCTGTTATGAACACTCATGTACAGGTTTTAAGTATGGACATAAATTTTCATTTCTCTGGGATAAATCCCCAGGAGTGCAACTGGTAGGTCATATAATAAGTTAATGTTTAGTTGTATTTTTTTGTTTTTAAAGAAACTATGAAACTGTTTTCCAGAATGGCTGTTGCATTGTTCATTCCCACCAGTGTCTGAGTGATTCAGCTTCTCCATGACCTTGTCAGTACTTGGGATTGTCACTATTTTTTATTTTACCTATTCTGATAGATGTGTGGTGATACCTCAGTGTCTTTTTAATTTGCATTTTCCTAATGATTAATAATGTTGAACATCTCTTTTTCTTTTTTTTTAATATATTTTTTTCATTGTTCTTTGGGTGTAAGTTTACAGAGCTGGGTTTGTTTTACATTCAACATTAAATGTACATTTAGTTTCACTCCCCATTTACCATCCCCAACTCTAACTCAGTCTCCTCCCCTCCCTGTCCAGTAACCCACCCCCTGTGTCCCTCATAGTTTTGTACTCCTCTGTGTCCTGCATGTCCTCTGTGGGAATGTTGCCCCTCTGGTGCCCAATGGACAATTGCTCCAAGGGACGAACTTCCATAGAATAGGTGGATGTGTCACCCTGGGTTAAGTGGTCTGCATGTACATCTTGTTCACTATTGGGCTGAGAGCCAACCCCTGGGAGTGAGTTTTATTCCAGGCCCAGAATGTGTCCCAGGGCCATAGTATTGGGGATCTCACCAGACCCCATCCAACCAGTAATTCTGGTCATTATTGAGTTTTTGGATTTTGTTCCACGTTTTTCCTCACACTCAATCCAGGATCTCCAGATTTGATCCTCTCCTGAGTGGTCGGCATTGGTAGCCGGGCACCATCCAGTTCTCCTGGTCTCGAGGGCCATCATGTCCTAGGGATGATTGCTTCCAAATGCCCTTTTTTTTTTTTTTTTGCACTCTTCATTGCTTTCGACACTAGGAGATCATTAGGTGCATCTTAGATGGCTGCTTGAAAGCTTTTAAGAGCCCAGTCGCTACTCACCAATGAAGGATGAGGAACAAGACTTATGTATTTTGTTGTGCCAGTTGAGTCTGGTGTCCACCAGTACTATGGTCCTGAGTTGGTAGATCCATTGGATATCTTTCCCACAGTGTTTGGCTGTCTGTGAGGGATTACTCTATGCCTGTCTTCTGTTGTTTCTGTAAGGTTTGTAGGTATTTTGTATCACTGGTATCTGTGCAAGATTATCCTACACTGAATCTATCCTTGGTCTAGACTATACTCCTGTTCACTGACCTCCATCTGACCTTCTCAGTTGGTTATGTGTGTATCTGTAGCCTGGTGTTTTGTGTTAATGGTAATGCAGTATTGTGGATATAACTGGTTGGTATTAGCATCTGTCATCTATATCTTATGTGCACAATTTGGTATCCTCCCTTTTCCTAATGCTATCATGGTAGTCACAGACTCTTTTTATACCATCCCTCCCCTTACCCACATCAGCATGTGGCCCCCAACTAGCCTGAAATTAATCCTTCCCCATGAACATCTCTTTT
>NW_006921867.1:3870216-3874002 GCF_000298275.1 Orycteropus afer afer
ATTTCATAATGTATTTTTTTTTAATTTTACTTCTTAGTTTTATGAGTACTCTAGTCACTAGTTCTTGGTTATACATGTGGCTTACAAATATTGTTTCTCCATTCTATGCCTTTTTATACTGTCCTAATCTTAGCATGGTCTTTTGTCAGGCAGGTCTTTCATTTTAATGAGGTCCAAGTGCCATATGATCAGGTGTTTTGTTTATTTTTAGAAATTGTGCTTTTGTTCTGAAGCAAAAATAAACAAACTCTTTTCCTAGGTCACAGAAATTTTCTCCTATATATTTTTCTCTAACAGATTTATCGTTTTATGTTTTGCATTTACTCTGTGTGCATTTTTAGCTAATTTTTGTATAAATTGTGAGACTTCACTCGAGGCCATTACATTTTGTGTTTATTTTGGAGCTGGTTATTTGTTTAGTCTTATATAAATGTTTACTTGCTTCCACATCATTTGTTGAAAAAGTTATTCTTCCTCCACTGAACTGTTCTTGTACCTTTGTCAACAGTCAATTGGACCTTATTTGTTTAGGTCTATTTCTGGGCTCACTATTACAATGATCTATGTGTTGATTCCTCTTCCAAGTCCACATTATTTTGATTGTTGTAGCTATTTGTTGTTGTGTGCTGTCAAGTCCATTCTGACCTACAGTGATCCTGCATCACAGTGTAGAACTGCCCCCATGGGGTTTCCTAGACTGTGAACTAAAATGGGAGCAGATTTTCAGGTCTTTATTCCCTCCAAGTGACTGGTAGATTAGAACCCTTGACATTTCAGTTAGTAGCTGAGAGCTTAACCATTGTGCAAGCAGGGCTCCTTTCATAACTCTATGTTGTTGTTGTTATGTGCCGTCGAGTTCCTTTCATAACTATATAGTAAGTCTTAGTATTGGGTAGAGTGTTTCCTTCCAATTTATTCTTTGTCAAGGTTGTTGTAGCTATTATAGAATGTATACTTTTCCATATACATTTTAGAATAAACTTGTCTATATTTATAAATAATTCTATTGGAATTTTCAAATTTTCATGGAATTCAGACATTCAGAGCCATGGAGCCTGGACGAATCCCTGAAATTATTGCCCTGAGATAATCTTTCAAACTTAAGCCAAAAATCTCACCTGAAGTCTTCTTAAAACCAAACAGTAGTTTAGCTTAACTAGTAAAGAATGTCTGCCTTATGTTCTTTTAAGAACTATCTACATGAGATTAAATTGACAGTAGCAACTAGAAAGGGAGATAAGAACCATCTGGAGCAATGAGTTTATGTTAATGGGGGAGGAACAATTCAGAAAGGGTGAGTGAGTATGGCTGAACAGTTTAAGAATGTAATCAATGTCACTGAGTAGTACAAGTAGAAATTGTTGAACTGGTGTATATTCTGCTGTGCATATTCTCAAAACATCAACCAAAAGTAAAATAAATTATTAAAAAAAATCTGTTGGTATTTTGATAGGCATTGCATTATAGCTATAGATTAATATGGGGAAAATTTCCATCTTTACTATGTGAAGACTTCCAATCCATTAACACAGTTTCTACATCCAATATTTTTCATTCTTGATTTCTTTCATTTTATTACACTTTGTAACAGTTCTTTGTAATGTGGTTAGGTTGTATTTTCATATTTCTCATACACCTAAAATGGTATTATTATCTGTTATGCACAAAGAAAGGGAAATCAACAAAGGATCCAAAGCCAGAGTTTTGAAAGGAAGCACATTAGCAATATTTAAAGGACTATAACTAAATATACATCATATGTGTATAATGTTGGAATAATTTTAAATGATAAGGCTATAATTGTTTATAGAGGAATTTATAGAGGTCTATAATTTTTTATGGATGCAAAACATATTTTTAATTATATTTAACTCATGCATCAGTGTGTTTTTTTTTAATTTCTCTCCTTTAGCTTACAGTTTTATGATATACATAAAATGAAGACTGGTCCTTGCTTATATACTAAATTAACCAATACTCCTTGTATTATAAAATGGGTGACAAATTAATTAGGAAGGGCTAAGTGTTCTAAACTTAGAAATGAACAAGGAATGAATTTTGAAGTAACTGAAAACATTAAAGGGATTATTTTAGAAAAACGGGGAAGGTATTGAGTCATTTTTCCCATGTATTCAATTATTTAACATAATTTCAAATATTCGGGTTAGTACAGCTTCACAGATAATAAACTGAAAAATATAGGTTTGGTGACTAAGATATGTCTATAAGTTTCACAAGTGTATTGGTATGGAGAAACAAACAAAAAAATGACCACTTATGCCTCTCCTTCTCACAGGGATCCTTATGTGTTGAAATTTTACATCTCCTATAAAGGCATGTATTTCTAAACTTTTTTTTTTTTGGTATCTCTTTAGTAAAAAATTAGTAAATAAGCTAATTTATGAGCACTGAGGTCAGAAAAAAGCAACAAGTTGGAATCAGGCAATTTAGTGCTCTGCATATTTTCACTATTGCTAGATGGCAACTAACAACAACAAATAACGCATTTCAGTAGCCATGTGTTTGCATAGGAGCATAAGAACATTACCCAAATTTGATATGTTACTAAGAATCAATTTTAGGTTAGTTTTATGAACCTAGAACTTAAGAGTGGCTTGTGTATGTGTGGGAATGACATATGCATACACACAGACTCACTCACGTGCACACTGTTAAGGATTTGACCATTTAGCAGAGTACGTTGCCAGCAGGTGAAATGGTATGTGATTCTTTGAGTAAATTACAAGAGATTCCACATTGCTTCAACCTTCATTTCTTGAGGAGTGCATAATCAATCTACAAATCTTGATGGAGCTGCCAAACTTGATCTTAAGTTCTAATAAGTGCTTTATATTAAGAAAGACCAGGCAGAGGAACAGACTCTCCTTCTGCCACCTTTCTAGAGATAAATGCTGGAAAAAATGGGGTAAAAAGGGGTAAGACTGTAAAAAAAACACATGCACACACACACAAACATGATCAGATCTACAAACATGAAAAATATGGTTTGTTTATACACGCAAACACACATAAACACACTTTATTAAAGTAACTGTAAATCCCCTTTATTTTCTCCTTTATACTTTATTACTTCAAAGGGAAAAGCTATTGATTTTTCTTATCTCCCTGTATCAGTCAAGAGTCAGGCAAGGAAAAGAATACGAAACAGAATGTTCAATAGACCACAATAAATGGACTACTTTCAGAGGTGTAGTCAGGTTTAAAGGAACTAAGAAGGGATATCGAGGCATCTTGAGACTACCAGCAGTATGGGGTGATGATCCACCCACCTACCAAGTGTGAAGGGGCTAGTGAAGGAAGTATCATTTCTAAATCCAGTAAGAGATGTAACAATGAAAGAAGAGATTCTTAACAGAATAGTCAAGGCAGTAAAGTGCCATTTAATATTGTCTGTTATGGACTATTATATTTGTAGTTCATAAACTTATAAACTACCATATTCCCATTCCATAAGCACACTCATAAACTGGCAATAACTAGAGAATATAGTTTAGAGTATATAGCATATGTGGGTTCCATGGTGACACAAATTGTTTGTATTCAACTACTGTATTTTTATGCAAATAACATGCCCTCTACATTTTTTTTTTGCCAGCCACACCATCCTCTCCCCCAGGTATTCTCTAACATATGCTATGCTGATTATTATTATGTTGTTGTTGTTGTTATATGCCGTCGAGTTGGCCCCGACTCATAGCGACCCCTCCTTGGGTTTCTGAGGCAGTATCACTACGGAAGTAGGATTGCCCAACCTTCCTTCCGAGG
>NW_006921867.1:3875082-3879397 GCF_000298275.1 Orycteropus afer afer
TAAAAAAATAATAATAAATGCACACACACACACACACACAAACTAGCACACATATATAAAACCTACATTTAGAAATTATGAAGACTTCTCAATACCCCAAATAAAGCTAAAACCTAAAGCTAACTCTGAAAAATCCACTATAAGATATGCATTTCTTTTTAAATGTTTATGGAAATATGAATGCTTTACATTTTGAGACATCAATTGAATCCAATATACGTTAGGAATATTTTAAGTAATAATGTTTGATGGAGGTTAAATGGCATTTTTCAAGTAACCAATGTTCAGAATTTTACCTTTTTTTTTTTAATCAAACAGAACTTTGGTACATAGACCAATGGAAAGCATTTTTTTTTTTTAATACTTCTTTAAATTCAGGTAATTTTTTAAAACTTCATGTAAAGTCAAGTAAAATACTTTGTGTGATTTCCATAACCGTTTCCCATTTTCAGGCTTCAGTGACTAAATATATATGGTTTATGGGATTCAGCAAAATTTCTGACTCAAATTAGAAATGTTCATTATTTCTGTGTTTTCTTTTTTTTTTTTTTTTTCCTTCATTTTTTAAAAGGGCTCTGTAGTGAGGTCTTCAAAACAGGATGTTACTAAAATGAAGACTCGGTGTCTCTCTGTGTCGAAAAAGAGCAGAGTAAAATAGTACATGCAGCCTCATCTGCAGCACAAGTTCTCTCGAACCTTCTCTTCCTTCTCTCTAGGAACAAATTTGTCATAAAGCTCATGAAGTTGTACCTTTAGCCTTTCGATTTCACAGAACCTTTCAAAGGTAATAGTAAAGCTTCCATGTAGCTATGTGCTTCAAAATTTTGCAAAACTGTAGACACATTTTTTGTTGTTGTTGTTAGTTACCATTGAGTCAGATCCAAGGTATAATGACTCCATGTGTAACAGAGCAAAACTTTGCCAGGCCCAGAGCCATCTTCATGATCACACCCAACCAATGCCAAACCCACTGCCATTATATTGATTCTGACTCATAGTGACCCCCATTAGATTTCCAAGGCTGTAAATCTTCACAGAAGCAAACTGCCTCATCTTTCTTCCACTGAGCCACTTGTGGGTTCAAATCACTGACCTTTTCATTAGCAGCCAAATGCCTTAACCATTATACCACCAGAGGTCCTGCCTTAACTATTGTTGTTGTTGTTATGTGCTGTCAAGTCGGACCCAACTCATAGGGACCCCTCCTTGGGTTTCCGAGGCAATATCACTTTGGAAGTAGATTGCCCCATCTTCCTTCCGAGGAGTGGCGGTGGCTTTGAACCACCAGCCTTCTGGTTAGCAGTCAAGTGCCTTAGGCACTACGCTACCAGAGCTCTACCACCTTAATCCCATTCTTGGTGCCATTGTGCATTTCAAGTGCCTTACAAAGTAGGAGGCTTATCTTCCAGCACTATATCACAGTATCTTGTGATCCAAAGTATTTTCATTATCTAATTTTTGGAAGTAATTCAACAGAACTTTATAATACAGAGTCTGTCTTATCCTGTATGCTCTGCTGAAAACTGTCCACCATCGATAGCCCTGCTGGTTTTTGAAATCCTGGTGACATAACTTCCCATATCATATTAACACACAGGCCACCACAGTACAACAAACTGATGAGTTGTAGCCTCAAACTTTAGGTCCCAGAAACTGGATCCACTACTCTCATCCTTTGTTTCTCAACATGACCCACTCAACCTCGACAATAACCTCAACAGGTTGAAAATTTAGCTATGCTATGGGAAAACAGGGTGATTATTAAGAGTGTAGCAAATATTCTAATGTGTAGGGAATTTTCACTTTCACTTTAAAAAAAAAGATACTAGAAAAATATTTTTAGTCAAGCCTAGAAGTTTGCTGAAACTGCAATCTAAATGTCATCCACAAAGATTTATATTGTTTCTACACAGTAATAACTCAGTCCACGATTTCAATAAATATACTTGTGAAAAGTTTTTGAACATTAAATAATAAGAAAGTGACCTTTAGGGTCTGTTTTTCCAAGACTCTACACATTTTCTTCAAGAGGCTTAAAGTTCTTATCTATGATTTCTAGCTACGTGGAACTGATGTTTGGTTTAATTATAACCTTATCACACTAATCTTTTATAGCAAAGGGGAGCAACGACAACTGTACATGCATCATCACTGCCATCTAATCTCCATTAGACGTCACAATGTTTTTATCCTTATATTTCTTTGTGTGCATATATGTCCATGTCCAACATTAGGGCTCTGTAGACTTGGGCCTGCAGGCCAAATCGAGCCTGTTAACCCTTTTTTTTTTGAAATTTAATTACATATTTCATTGAAGCTAAGGATAGATTCAAATGCATTTGTAAGAAATAATGCAGAGATTCTATGTACCATTTACCCAGCATGCACTCCCTACCCCATGATAAGATACCACAAAACTATAGCCCATGATCACAACTAGGATATTGACATTAGTACAAAAAGATACAGAATATTTTTATCACCACAAGGATGCTTCATGCTGCCTTTCCATGGCTACCTCTGCTTCCTTCCTGACCTCTTCTACTCTTTCATCCCTGGCAATCACTAATCGGATCTCCATTTTGCATTTTTGTCATTTTCCAAATGTTATGTGTGTGGAATCATGCATTATGTAAAACTTTGGAATTGGCTTTGATCACTTAGTATAACTCTCTGGAAATTCATTCAGGCTGTTTCCTATACCAATAGTTTGTTCTTTTCCATTCTATGGTATGGGAATCCCACAGTTTGCAATTCACCTGTTGATGGACATTTAAGCTGTTTCCAGTTTCTGACTACTGCACATATAACTGCTATGAACATCCATGTACATGTTTTTATGAACACTTTTGTTTGTTTGTTTTAATTTCTCTGGAATATCTGACCAGGAGTGAAATTGCTGGGTTGTATGAAAGTTGAATGTTTAGTTTTTTCAAGAAGCTGTCAAACTGTTTTCTAGAGAAGCTTTAGTATTTTTGATTCCTACCAACAATGCATAAGTGATCCATTCTATCAGCATTCTTGCCAGCATTTGGTGTTGTCACTATTTTTTTTTAATTTCCTCATTCTGACAAGTGGTAATACTGAGCATTTTGATAGTGATAAATAACTCTTTGTGGTTTTAATTTGTTCTTCCAGAATGGTAAATGATATTGAAAATATTTTCATGTACTTATTTGCCATCTCTATATCAATTTGGTGAAATGTCTCTTCGTGTCTTTTACATATTTACTAATAGATTTTTCTCTTTTTTTTACCTTAGATTTATGAGAGTTCTTTTTTGAAGATAGCGGTCCTTGGTCAGATATGTGGTTTGCAATTTTTTTCTCCTAGTGGATAGATTAAAGAGCTCTGGTAATGAAGTGGTTGAAGCATTTGGCTGCTAACAAAAAGCTCAGTGGATCAAACCCACCAGCCGCTTCATGGAAGAGAGATAAGGCAGTCTGCTTCCATAAAGATTTACAGCCTTGCAGACCCAGTGTGGTTCCCTATGACTTGGAATCAATTCAATGGCAATTAGTTTGGTTTTATGGTTTGAATGTATAGCTTGCCTTTTCATCTAGTAAGCAGGGTCTTTTACAGTGTGGAAGTGTTTATTTTGTTCAAGTCCAATTTATCAATTTTTTTTTGTCTTATGGGCCATGCTATTAGAGTCAAATTTAAGAACCTCTCCTTGCCCTAGCTCCTGAAGATATTCTTTCACATATTTTTCTATAATTTTTATAATTTTGTATTGTATCTTTAAGTCTGTAATCTGTTTGTATAGGGTGTGAAATGTAAATCAAGGTTATTTATTTACTTAGCCTGTGGATGGCCACTTGTTCTAGCACCCACCATCTTTACAAAAGGATATCTTTGCTACATTGAATTGCTTTTGCACCTTTGTCAGAATCAATTGGGAATATTTGTGTGGGTCTGTTTCTGAGTTTTCTATTTTATTCCATTAATTGGTGTGTCTATCTCACTTCAAATACCACATGTCTTGGTTATTGTAGCTATATAATAAATCTGAAAATCTGGTAATTTTTCTACTTTATTCTTCCTTTTCAATATGGTGTAGTGCCTAAGGCACTTGACTGCTAACCAGAAGGCTGACAATTCAAACCCACCAGCCACTCCTCGGAAGGAAGGTTGGGCACTCTACTTACCTAGTGATACTTCCTCGGAAACCTAAGGAAGTGTCGCTATGAGTCAGATAAGACTTGATGGCAGTGTGTTGCATTGCATTTGCATTATTCTAGTTCTATTGACTTTCTTAAAAAAAAAAAAAAACTTTCCATATGCCCACTCTGTTGGGTGTGACCTCACCTGCTGG
>NW_006921867.1:3879497-3892487 GCF_000298275.1 Orycteropus afer afer
TGGTATAGTGCCTAAGGCATTTGACTGCTAACCAGAAGGCTGGTGGTTCAAACCCACTAGCCACTCCTCAGAAGGAAGACTGGGCAATCTACTTCCATTGAGACACTGCCTCAGAAACCCAAGGAGGGTTGCTATGAGTCAGATAAGACTTGACAGCAGTGTGTTGCATTGCATTTGCATTATTCTAGTTCTATTGACTTTCTTAAAAAAAAAAAAAAAAACTTTTTATTTTGATTTGAGTGAAAGTTTACAGAGCAAATTGGCTCTCCAGTCAACAATTCATGCACATTTTGTTTTGTGACATTGATTGCAATCCCCTAACTTTAACATCATTCTTCCCACTTCCTCTCTGTGTTTCCCATTTCCATTTGTCCTTCTTCCTTACCTCTTTATTCTTGGGCAAAAGCTGCTTTTTTGATCTTGTATGGTCAATTATTTGAAAGAATGTATACCTCTCTATCATTATTGTTTACTTTATAGGCCTCTCCATTGCTTTTCCATGTAAACTTTAGTACGATCTTGTGTATGTCTAAGGAAAAAAAATGCTGGAATTCTGTTAAAATTATATATAGATATCAATTTGGGTAAAATTGATGTCTTTATTATATTGAGTTCCAATCCATAAACATTTTAGATATTCTTTGATTTCTATTGTCAACATTCGTTGTTCTCAGCATACAAGTCATGTAATCTTTTGCAAGATTTACACCTATTTTGTTTTTTTGGTGAGATAATAAAGGAATTTGGGGTTTAAATTCCAGTGCCCATGTGTTCGTTGCTATTATCTAAAAATAAAATTGATGGTTATGTATTTATTTTTTATCCTATACCTTGCTGATCTCACTTATTAGATCTAGATTTTTTTTGCAGCTTCAATAGAATTTTCTGGGAGCTCTGGTGGCATAGTGCCTAAGGCATTTGACTGCTAATGAGAAGACTGGCAGTTCAAACCCACCAGTCATTCCTCAGAAGGATGACAGGGCAATCTACTTCTATAGAGATACTGCCTTGGAAACCCAAGGTGGGGTCACTATGAGTTGAATCTACTTGATGACAGTGAGTTTTGAGTTTTTTTGGTATGGGATTTTCTATGTCGATAATTATGCCTTCTGCAAACAGGGACAATTCTATTTCTTCTTTTCCAATATATATGGCTTCTTTTCCATTTCTTGCCTCATTGTATTGGGTAGAACATCCAACATTATGTTAAGTAAGAATGAATCATTGCCTTGTTCTCATTATCAGTGGAAAGCATTCAGTTTTCCACTATGAAGTATGAGGTTTCTTTGTTTTTAATATGCCTTTTATTAAATCAAGTAAGTTTCCACTTATTCCTGTTTATCTGAGACTATTTAACATCGATAGGTACTGAATTTTGTTGAAGGCTTTTCTAGCATCCACTGATAAGATCATGAGATTTTTCTTCTTTATTCTGCTAAATTTTCAGCCATTATTTCTTAGAATACTTGTGCAACATCACCCTCTTTCTCCTCACTTTCTGAGACTTAGATTAAATAAATGTTAATTTTTTGTTATCATTCCACAAGTCCTTTAAGCTCTCCTTCATCAATCTATTTTTTCTCTGTTGTTCAGTTTGTCAATTTCTGTTGTTCTGTCTTTCAGTTGACTTATGACTTCCTTTGTCCCCTCCATTTTGCTATTAAGCCCATTCATTGAGTTTTTTATATTGGTAATTGTAGTTTTCATTTCTAAACTTTTCATTTGGTTCTCCTAATCATCTTTTATTTATTTACTGAGATTTTTATTTACATGCTAATGATTCCTTTGATTAATTTGCTTCATATGTATCTGTAATTTCTAGTTTGAAGCATTTTCATAATGATACTTTTACAAATTTTTATCAGATAACTCTAACATGTATACTATCTTGATACTGGCATCTGGTGATTTTTTTTTTTTTTTAAACATTTACATTGACATCTTCCTGGTCATTTGTTTGATGATTGATTTTCAATTGAAATCTTGACATTTTGAGTATTGTGTTATGAGTCTCAAATTTCTTATTTAAATCTTTTTTTTTATCTGACTTCTGACACCACTCTGCTTTATCTGGCTACCTAACACCACTGCAGCATGAGAAAAGGGAGCATAGCTTTAGTATTGCCAGGTTTCCCACTTAGGCTCAATTAGCACTCCAGAGTGGGGTCTTGCTCATCACTGCTGGGTAGTTTGGAAGTTCTGGCTCCCCACCAGGACTCCACTGGAACTCCTCTGACTGGAGGACATAGGAGTTACTTGCTATTGCTCTCTGTACTAATAACATGTACAGGAGATGGTGAGGATAGAAGTCCTAATTCTCCCCTAGGCTTCCTCTGTCACTACCGTGGAGGAGGAAGGGAAGGCCATCTCATTACTTCTGGCTTAGGGTAGAAGTCTGGTAACCAAATTGTTTTCTACTGACACTATTTTATGAGAGGAGGGAGCTCTTTACTACTCAGCAGGGATGAAAGACTTGGCTTCTTACTAAGCTTTCTTTGACTCTAGTCAGGGACTTAAGGCACCACATTAAGGACTGGCTAGGGTGGAATACTAGGTGATCTACTTGACCTTTGCTGGATTGGATAGGAATGAGTCACAGTTTTTCTGTGGTGTTTGGCTCTTGTAGAGTAGGTATTGCCAAAAGTTTCTGTTTTCCTAGGCTTCCTGTATCCTTGTTATTTGGCTAGACAGAGTAAGCCTTTCTTAGAGCTTTTTTGTCTGTAGTCATTGATGTCTCCTGGTTGCCAGTTCTTCAGCCCCAATTCTGGGATACATGATACAAAAAGAAAAGCCAGAGAATTCACCATCATATTTTGCCTTGGTCCAGATATCTTTTGACCTTTCAGAGTTATATATATATGACTGACGTGGAAGCCCTCTCCCTATTTTGTAAATAAATTTTATTGGAATTGTTATTTTATAATAACACTCATTCATTTATGTATACGCCATTGCTGCTTTCATGCTATAATGACAGAGTTGAGTATTATGACAGAAACTTTATTTTCCAGAAAGCTAAAATACTTTTTTATCCATAGAAAATATTTCTCAATCCCTGTCCTCTATTGTTATATCTTAACTTGACAATTGAATATTTTTTTCCTTGTACTCTCGCTGAAAATGTCCCTTTTTTCCAAAATTAAATATATTCTTATTCATGTGCCTCCTTTCCCTATTGGTATTCATTTCCTCCCAAATTTTAAATCCTACTCATGATATACAGACTAAAAATTAATTTTAAAAAATAGTATTTTTGCCACCAAAAGATATCAACTAGACTATGTGGGACCAAGAACCTTGTGGAAAAGATTAGCAGATTTTGTGTTCATATACTCATTCTTTTCTTTGCTTTAAAATATAACACAGGATAGAATTCCATATTTCAATATAGTTAGAGAGTAGCTGATTTTTTTTTTTTTCATGTGACTGGAAAGTTTTATCTTCACCAGCAATAGATTGTCTTTTAGTTTGGGCATTTTTAACTCTAGAAAGTACAACATTAGAAGTCTCCAGTTTATCTGATGATTCTTTTTCAGCTTTTTTCCCGATTATTATAATAATAGATAAGAATCTGGAGATCTGAGCTATCTGTATGACCTTTGCCTGGAAATATATCTTTCAATTCATTCTGTACACAGAGTTCCAAGCCTCTTAGAAATGGTTTTTAATGAAAGGAAATAAGGGAAGTGCATTTCAGCATCTTGACCCCAGGAACACTCATTAGCCTACAATAGAGAGTGGGTAGAACATCCTGCTACACTGGAAGACTCTGCAATTTGACTGACTTCAAAAGATTCCTATGTGGAGAGCAGCTTTTACAAAATATTGTTCCAATTATCTTTCATTACAATCTTGTATGGTAGATATTGCACATGTTATTAACTTTAAAAGTTGGTCCCTCTACTTTCTACCTATTCTCAGATAAGAGTCTTCAAGTTTATTTGAGCTCATCAACTAGAAGTTGATAATAAAAAAAAAAAATTGTAGTTTATTTATTTATTTTAGTCGATGGAAAACAATTCTTTGAAAGGCAGGAACCAGGAGATATCTTGAATCTTAATGTAGAAAGTATAACCTAAATAAATATTTACTAAATACTTGCACATCCATTCCAAAGTATGATGTCATTATTTTAAATTAGATTTTGATACTGTGGTCATTCCACAGTTCCAAGGATAGAAAGGTTTTTTAACATGGCAAAGAGATTTGCTTGTACACCATCAAAGAATTCAGCCTTTGTTTTGTGTTTTGTGATTATTTGGGACCTAGATTCCTCTCTTCTTTCACCTTGCTTGTCATTTTTCTATTTTTTTCCCCTCTAGCTAGTATCATTGAACCCCTATTAGACACATTACACTTTTGAACATCAGGGATTTCAACATAAATAATAACCAATTAGATAATAATCAAGTTTGTAGCTTAGTAGAGAAAGTGTATTTATATTATTAGACCCAATTCCAAATAGTGGTGAGAAGAAGAAAAAGAAAAAAAAACTTCACAAAGATTAATCTAAAGGAAGCCCACATGGATGAAAAAAGAGACAGTATACAGCCAAGAGAGAAAAGATATTGGCATTGCAAGTAAAAGCAATGACATTCAGGCAACAGAATGATAGTTAATGTGGATGAAGTTATCAAAAATAGAAAACAAAACTCCTGTTTTGATGGAATTTGCATTCTAGCAGGTGAGACATAAATGAAACACGTTGTTAAGTTCCATTGAGTCAGTTCTAACTCGTAGTGACCCTATGTACAAAAGAATAAAACTGTCCCCAGTATGGTGCCATGCTCATAATCATTGTCATGCTTGAGCCCATTGTTTCAGCCATCTAGTTGAGGTTCTTCCTTTATTTGTTTGTTTCTTTGTTTGTTTATTTGCTGTCATTCTACCAAGAATGATGTCCTCCAGGGACTGAAAGCATATTGAAATTACATGAAACAAAGTCTCACCATCCTTTTTTCTAAGGAGCATTCTAGCTCTAGTTTTTATAAGATGGCATTGTTAGTTTTTCTGGCAGTCCATAGTATTCTACACCAACACCATAATTCAGACATATCATTTCTTCTTCAGTTTTCCTCATTCATTTTCCATCATTCCCATGTATATGAGGTGATTGCAAATACCATGATTAAGCACACCTTAGTCCTCAAGGTGACATCTTTGCTTTTTTTATATTTTAAAGAAATCTTTTGCAGAAGATTTGCCCAATAAAATATGTCATTTGATTTCGTGATTGCTACTTCCCTGGGTCCTTGATCATACACTATCTCCTGAAATGGTTAAATATCAACCCATCATTTTTGGTACAGTGTTTCTCTGTATTCATCCTATCTTCCTTTGATATCACATGCATCGTTCAATATTTTTCCCACAAAATCTTTCCATATTGAAACTCGAAAGTTGGATTTTTTTTCTTCAGTTCTTCTAGCTTGAGAAATGCTGAGTGTGTTCTTCCATTTTGTTTTTCAAACTTCAGTTATTTGAACATTTCATTATAATACTTTATTTTGTTTCCTTGAGGCATCCTTTGAAATTTTCTATTCAAGCTTTTTCACTTCATCATTTCTACCTTCTGCTCTATGTTCAAGAGCAAGTTTCAGAGTCTCTTCTGACATCCATTTTGGTCATTTCTTTCCTGTATTTTAAATGAATTTTTGCTATCACTGATAGCATTTTGTTTCAGAATAAGTCTTGAAATGTTCTTTTTTACCTTTAATGTGATGCCATCCTCTTCAATTTGTCAGTCGTAGCATAGGAGACTATATGATTGTTTAATTTACAATGAATGATACCAGTCAATTTCAGCTCACTAATGCCTAGGATATTGATCTTTATGCATTCTATTTCCTTTTTGACAACTTGCAATTTTTCTAGATTCATACTTCGTGCATTCTACATTCCGATTATAAATGGATTATTAATGTCAGTTGTCATACTGTGGTGGCTTATGTGTTGTTGTGATGCTGAAAGCTATGCCACTGGTATTTCAAATACCAGCTGGGTCACCCATGGTGGGCAGGTTTCAGCAGAGCTTCCAGACTAAGACAGATTAAGATGAAGGAATCAGTGGTCTAATTCTAAAATAATTGATCAATGAAAACCTTAAGAATAACGGCAAAACATTGTCTGATATAGTGCCAGAAGATGAGCCTCTCAGGTTGGAAGGTATTCCAAATACGACTGAGGAAGTGCTGCCTCCTCAAAGTAGAGTCAACCTTAATGAGGTGGAGGGAATAAAACTTTTAGGCCCTTCATTTGCTGGTATGGCATGACTTAAAATGAGAAGAAACAGTGGCAAATATCTATTAATATTTAATAAATATGTACCAAGTTTATTTATTAGAAATGCAACAAAAGAGCAAATCACCATGATAAGAAAACATATATGATGAGCTTTACATATAATCTGAGCTATAAAGTTAGGAAAATACATCAGTTAATTTTAGGGGAATTCAGAGAGTTATAATATAAGGTTGAAAATTAAGGCAAGGGGTAGATTGCAAAGGATCTATTCAACCCAGTAATATTTTCCACTGGGATATCACACTAATTCTGAGTTAGCACCTCCAGACTGATGTAATAGGGCTTAAATTACATTCTAATAATTTCATGTGTGTAAGCAAGCCTACTGCCCTGATCCTACCTCCACCATTTTATGCCACGCCATGTGCTACTCTTTGCTCTGCATGGCTTACGTCTTGATCTCTATCACTGGTGCCCCCTGCACTCTGGCTTTCAGCTAATTGGGAGGCACCAGTAGGAAAGCAGTGGGAAGATGAAAGAGGGGTCAAGTCATCTTTTTTCTCTCATTTCCTACTGCCTCAATAAAGTTCTGATACTGATTGTGATTTTTTATATCTACTCCTATGTTAGGAGGTCTGGTAGCATAGTGCCTAAGGCACTTGACTGCTAACCAGAAAGCTGGCGGTTCAAACCCACTAGCCACTCCTCGGAAGGAAGGTTGTGCAATCTACTTCCATAGTGATACTGCCTCGGCAACCCAAGGAGGGGTCGCTATGAGTCGGGTCCAACTCGACGCCACATAACAACAACAACAACAACTCCTACCTTATTTCCTCACCTGGCTTCAACAGGTCAGGAGGTGGAAATAACCTTCCACTTTCACTACTACCTGAGTAATTTACCACTGTATTTGTTACTATTGCCCTTCCTATATATCAATCCATAGTATTTGCATTAATTGTATTCTGTTAAATACTTTTAAGTCTAACACCTGTTTTCTGCCAGGACTTTGATACAGCAAGCAACACAAAATTATTAAATCATTTACTCATTCTTGTGTGTGTGTGTGTGTGTGTGTGTGTGTGATTTGGGTGAAGATTTACAGAGCAAATTCACTTTCCATACAGCAGCAATTCACATATACTTTGTTTCATGACATTGACCACAGTTTACCACAATGCAACAGTTCCCCTCCCACTTCCTCCCCATAGTTACCTCTTCCCTGTGTCCATCTCTCCATGGACTCCTGCCCCCTGAGCTGTGTCCCTGTGCATAAGCAGCTCTTCTTTCTCCCATGATTGTTCTCTCCAAGGAGAGTATCTACTTGAGGTAAATGTTCAACTCATATGCCTGTCTTTTGTTTGGCTGGAAACCACAGGTGTGAGTTCAATTCCAAACCTGAAGGGCAGTTAGGGGCCATACTCTCAGTGGTTCCAGCAGGCTCTATTGGACCAGTAAACCTGGTCCCTCCCCCCTTATTTTTCCTCCAAATGATTTTGAGTTTTGTTGCACATTGCTCTCCCTCTTTATCAAATATCTCCTACATAGATCCCTTTCCAAGGGGATGACAGTGGTAGCCTGGCACCATCTAGTTCTTCTGGTCTCATAGTCATATAGGCTGCAGATTGGATGGTGTACCAGTTACTAAGACTAATTGTTTCCATTACTTTTTGGTTTTCTTCATTCTTCTTCGCTCTGGACGAGGAGAGACCCATCATTGCATCTAGATGTCAGCTTGCTAGCTTTTAAGATCCCAGTCGCTACTCGCCAAAGCATTTACTCGTTCTTTAGCTCACTGATATCAATGACTTTAATTTTATTGTACTCATAATACCTATGTTTTATTCAGAAATATTTATGTTCCTGCATTCATTTTAACACATTTACATCCTAAAGTGTTTGAGGATCAATATAATAGATCATTATTTTCATAATACAAATAGATTGCTTTTTAATTTTACTTATATTTAGTAAGGGAGCTCTGGTAGCATAGTGGCTAAGACACTTGCCTGCTAACCAGACGGCTGGCGGTTCAAACCCACCAGCCACTCCTTGGAAGGAAGGTTGGGCAATCCTACTTCCGTAGTGATACTGCGTCAGAAAGCCAAGGAGGGGTCGCTATGAGTCGGGTTTGACTCGACGGCACATAACAACAACAACAACAACATATTTAGTAAGTAATGAATGTTCTCGGTCTTAATTTTAGATGAAGTACTGATATATAGGATCTGGTCTTGAAAACAATTTTCTTTGCAAGTTTCATAAAATTAATTGGCTATGGAAATGTGAATTCAGATGTGTCCTCTTTTTTGAGCAGTGGCTTTTTTTTTTTCCCCAGGCTGTGTGTGTGGGGGAGGTAGGGAAGATGGGAGATCTCAAAGTATGTGAATGAACTCACAAGGTTCCAGATTTACTATTTTAATGGTAATTAAAGTAATGCCAAAGCAAATTTAAATCATACACACAAAAAGAGAGAGAGAAAAGAAAAATGAATAGTTACCAATATGGGCTAGGTAAGGAATATGGATTTCCATCCTAAATTTGTAATACAAGACAGCAACCCTACCTTCATCTTGCACTAGAACAGTGTTAGAAAAGGCCAGTTAAAACACAAGATTGAAATAAGATTTAAAGTCTCACAATGCAAGATAAAATTCAACATAATACCCAACATTTCTAGGTTTCAATAAAAAATCTGTTACAAAGTCAAGAAGTTAAAAACTACAACTTGAATGAGAAATGACAATCAACAAGTCACCAACACCTAAATTACACTGATGATAGAATTATCCATCAAGTTTTTAAAGGAGTCACCATGAAATTAAGGCTTCAACCAGCAATTATAAACATGTTTGAAACAAATGAAAAACAAATAGTAGCGGGAAAGAAATACATGATGTAAAGAAGAACAAATTAAAGCTGAAAAATACTATAATCAAATTACAACTTAATGGATGAGCTCAACATCAGAAGGGATGGAACAGAAGAAAACAAAACTGTGACCTGGAAGAAAGAAAGAAACAGAAATCACCCAATTTCAAAAAGAAAGAAAATGAAGTACTATAGATGAGTAGATCCTCAGGGACATGTCAGAGTTTAACAAAAGAGATAAGATTCATGTCATCAGATTTTTGAAAGGAGACAAAAATAAAACAGGGTGTTACTGAACTAGTACATGGAATAATAATGGCTGAAAGACCCAAAATATGCATGCCTACACATTTTATAGTCAAAATTTGGAAAAGTAATGATAAATAAAAAATCTTGAAACCAGTGAAAGAGTAATGATAGTTTATCAGTAGGGAAAAAAAAGTTCAACTTATAGATTTCCAATGAGAAATGATGGAGGCCAGATTGAAGAGACATATTTTTTTGTGTGTGATGAAGCAAAAGAACTGTCGACTACTAGACAATGGAAGAGAAAGAAACACTTTCAAATCCATTTTACAAGGCCAGCAATACTCTGATACCCAAACCAGCACAGTACCCATATGTGTGTGTGTGTGTGTGTGTGTATGTGAGAAAGAGAAAAATACAGACCAATAGTTTTCATGAATATAAAAGACAAAATCCTTAACAGATTTTGATCTATTATATTAATAAGCTAAAGAAGAATACTCACATGATCATTTCAACTGATACAGAAAAGTAAAAAGCATTTGTCAAAATTTAACACCCTTTCATAATAAAAACTTTCAGAAAACTAGGAAGAAAGGAGGACCTCCTCAACTTGGTAAGAACACCTACAAAAATCCTATAGCTAGCATCATACTTAGTGATGAAAGATTGAATGCTTTCTTTCTAATATTCGGATCCTGAAATAAATCAAAGCCATAAATGCAGATAAATGCTGTGTTTGTGGATTGGAAGATTTAAGAAAAATATCAATATTTTTTCAATTTAATGGAATTACTATCAAAATCCCAGCAAAATGTTTTGTATATATAGAAAAGCACCAAATTGCTTAAACCTTAATTGTGTGTGTGTGTGTGTGTGTGTGTGTGTTTCTGGCCTCAGTGCCTATAAATTAGGAAATATTTCATTTGGATTTAAGTAAAGCAAAAATTTTAAAAACATCTAAGAAATGTATGATATTATGAAAGTTACAACATTTCAACAAGTAGGAATCACTGTGGAGAAGGGTGGCATAAATGAACCAAAAATGATTTTTCCCAAATGAATGAAGTTGTCAACTTTAAGTCTATTTCTATCCAGATTCTTATCCTGTGAGAGCATTAATCTTAATGCTTAAAAATATGTTAAATAATTTATTGAAAAGGGTATAACTCACTCCCTTCCCAATTTATCTAAAATAATGCCTTTAGGGCTTTTAGTTACTTAACATTTTATTCCTTATTCAATTTTAAGTTTAGCGTACTTGGCTCTTCCTAGTTAATTTGTTGTTCACTTTATGTCACAGGGATTATAAACAGGGACTTCAGTATATTACATGTATCATAAAACTGTAGGCTAAAGAAGAGTAATTTAAAAGAAGATGCTGATAAATTACTTTAATATAATAAAAATATGCTTCACATTCTTGAAAATTTATAGGTCTCCATAAATTACTCTATAAATAATTATAAGCTTATTATTAAATTATTTCAGCATCATACAAATATGAAGTATGTTTAGGTATAGATACTTAATTATTTTAATGTGCTTCTATTTCAAAGCTGTAGTTTTGGACCCTCTGATATTTTCTCTTTGTGCAATCAAATGCATAATAGAGAGTAATACCATTGTAGGCATATTAGAAATATGAAAAAAACAATCTAATCACAGTACAAAGCACCATTATGAAGCACAGCATGATGCAAGAAATAAAGACCTAAATATTAGAGAGATACTGTGTTAATGGATTGGGTTAACGATGTCAATTCTCCCCAAAATGATCTTGAATTGTAATACAGCTATCAAAACACAAACAAAATGTTTCTTAGACAAATATGTAGACTTATTTGTAAATAATCTTATTCCAAAATTTATACAGCAAGAAACAGCATCTAAATGTGCAAAAAAAAATTGAATAAAATAGGAGGCTTTACTCTACCCAATACTAAGGCTTACAACAGGTTATAATAATTAAGAAAATGTGCTGTTGGCAGGGGGATAGACACAAAGGTCGGTAGGACAGAGCTAATATCTCAGAAAAAGACTCACACCAATATACCCATTGATCTGATTTTGATAAAGGTACGAAAATAGTTCAATGGAGGAATGATTTCAACAAATGGTGTTAGAACAACTGGATATTAATAACAAAGTCTTTGTAATATTATGCTTGGTAAAGACTCACAGGTCAGAGCACCAAAAACACCATGCAAAAAAGAAAAAAAAAATCATTAAATTGGACTTCATTAAAATTAAAAACTTTTGCTCTACAAAAGACTCTGCTGAGAAAAATACGGAACAAACTCAAAAAAAAAAAAAAAAAAAAAAAGACCAGGGCAATCGGTCTGACAGAGACTGGTAGAACCCCAGAGACTATTGTCACCCTCTACAACCAAATCACCTCCTTAGCTCAACTTTCAGCCAAACAATAGGTATATGTGGTAAACAATAACAACAAGGAGACGTACATTCCTTAAAACAATCAACCATAGGAGATGAAATGGCTTTCAATTACTCGGGGATAAAGCTTAGAAGGCAGGAATGGATTGGAAAGAAAGACAAAGGGAAATGGTAACCATAGAGAGGAAGTGAGAAGAGTGAAGTTAAATTGTGGGAATTGCAATCAATGTCACTAAACAAAATGTGTATGAACTGTTGAACGGAAAACTAATTTACTCTGTAAACTTTCACTCAAATCACAATGAAAAGTTAAATAAATAAATAAAACTGTGGTTGCCCTTAAAAAAAAAAAAAAAAAAAGAAAAGTATTGAGAAGAAGAAAGGAAAGCTGCAGACTAAGAGAATCATATCTAGAATTTATAAAGAACTCTCAAAACCCAGCAGTCAAAAAAAGAAAGAAAGATATCCAATAAGAAAATGAGAAAAGGCATGAATAGACATTTCAAAGAAGAAAAAATTTAGTGGACGAATAAGCCCAAGAAAAGATGTTTAACGTCGCTAACCACTGTTATTTGCCATTGAATAGATTCTGACTCATGGAGACCCCATGTGCCAGAGTTCCATACTATTTTCAAGGCTGTGACCTTTCTGACATAACTCTAGGTGGGTTTGAACCACTAATCTTTGGCCAATAGTCAAACACTTAACCATTTGTGCTACCCAGGGACTCCTAACTTACCACTGTTGTTATTAGTTGCCATAGAGTCAATTCCATTGCCATAGAGTCATAGTATGCAGAGGAAAATGGCTCCATTGGATTTTTGAAACTCAGATATTTCTATTGCCAGGCCTTATTTCTGTGCTACTTCTGCTTGGGTTTGAACCATCAACAGGAAATGCAAACTAAGACCGTGATGAAATGTCTCTACACATTCATGACTAAAATAGAAAACGAAATATACAATTGAATAATGCCAAATCCTGGCAAAGCTATAGAGAAGCTGGATCATTCATTCATACGTTGCTGTTGGTTATGTAAATGGTATTGTTGTTGTTGTTATGTGCCATCGAGTCGGATGCAACTCACAGCGACCCCACCTTGGGTTTCTGAGGCAGTATCACTAGGGATACTAATGTCCATACGCCTACAAGGAAGACCCGTTAATATGACTGTTATTCAAATTTATGCCCCAACCACCAAAGCCAAAGATGAGGAAATTGAAGAATTTTATC
>NW_006921867.1:3894887-3895643 GCF_000298275.1 Orycteropus afer afer
GATGGATTGATATGGTGGCTGCGATGATGGGCTCAAGTATAGCAGGGATTGTGGGGCTGGCCGGGATCGGGCAGTGTTTCGTTCTGCTGTGCATGAGGTCACTATGAGTCAGAAACGACTCGATGGCACTTAACAACAACAATCACTAGGGAAGTAGATTGCCCCATCTTCCTTCTGAGGAGTGGCTGGTGGTATAACCTCTGGAAAATACTTTGACAGTTTGTTTTAAAAAATCAAACAGACAAAAAATAACACTAAACAAATGTTTACTATATTACCCAGAAATCGCAGCCCCGGGCATTCCTCCTAGAAAAATGAAAACTTCTGTTCACACAAAACACTGTTCACAGTTGTTTTCCAGGTTTATTTGTAATAGCTCCAAACTAGTAACAATATGTATGTTCTAAATTAATGAATAGTTCAACAAACTGTGGTTCCTCTGTACCATGGACAACTGCTCAGCAATGAAAGTAGAGTAGCTATCAATCCAGGCACCAAGTTTAATGGATCTCAAGGACACTATACTGAGTAAAAAAGTCATTTTTGAAAGATCACATGTTGTATGATTCCATTTATTAAGCTTTCCTGAAATGACAAACTATAGGGATGGGTGACAGATTATTGATTGCCAAGTTTTAGGGATGTTGGGGTGGTCAGTGTGAGTATAAAACAATCAAACTCACTGCTGTCGAGTTGAATCCGACTCATAGTGACCCCTCCTTGGGTTTCCGAGGCAGTATCACTACAGAAGTAGAT
>NW_006921867.1:3896088-3897678 GCF_000298275.1 Orycteropus afer afer
TATGAATAGCACAAAAACACTGTCTGATACATTACTGGGCAACTTCATGAATAGCTTGGAAACATTGTCCAACACAGTGTAGGAAGACAGGCCCCTTGGGTTGGAAGGCACCCCAAATAGGACTGGATTCAGAAGAGGATGTGGAATGAGGTATATCATTGCTGATGCCAGATGGATCTTGGCTCGAAATAAAGAATACCAGAAAGATGTTTAGTTGTGTTTTATTGACCATGCAAAAGCATTTGATTGTGTGGATCGTAACAAATTGTGGATAACTTTGAGAAGAATGGGAATTCCAGAACACTTAGTTGTACTCATGAAGAACCTGTACAGAGACCAGGAGGCTGTCGTTTGAACAGAAAAAGGGAACACCGTATGGTTTAAAATCAAGAAGAGAGTGTGTCAGGGTTGGATCCTTTCACCATACTTATTCAATCTGTATGCCGAGCAAATAATCCAAGAAGCTGGACTATATGAAGAAGAACGTGGCATCAGAATTGGAGGAAGAATCATTAACAACCTGTACCACGCTGATGACACAACTTTGCTTGCTGAAAGTGAGGATGACTTGAAGTACTTACTGATGAAGACTGAAGAATACAATTTGCAGTATAGATTACATGTCAATATAAAGAAAACAAAAACCTCACAACTGGACCTATAAGCAGCATCACGATAAATGGAGAAAAGATTGAAATTGTCAAAGACTTCACATTGCTTGGTTCTACAATCAATGCCAATTAAATAAAAAAAAGTGCTTTTTACACTTACCTAAGCAGTCATCAAACCTGTATTATTATTATTATTAGATATCTATTAGACATCAGATGACATATCGCACTGGGCAAATCAGCTGCAAAGGACCTCTTTCAAGTGCTGGAGAGCAAAGATGTCTCCTTGAGGACTAAGGTGCCCCTGACACAAGCCATGGCATTTTCAATTGCCTCATATGCATGTGAGAGCTGGACAATGAATAAGAAGGACTGAAGAAGAGTTGATGCTTTTGAGCTGTGGTGTTGGCAAAGAATGCTGAAAGTACCATGGCCTGCTAAAGGAACTAACAGGTCTTTCCTGGAGGAAGTGCAGCCAGAATGCTCCTTGGCAGCGAGAATGGCCAGACTTGTCTCACATACTTTGATCATGTTGTCAGAAGGGACCATTCCCTGTAGAAGGATGTCATGCTTGGTAAGGTAGAGGGTCGACAAAAGAGGGGAAGGCCCTTAACGAGGTGGATTGACACGGTGGCAGCAGGGATAGGCTCAAGTACAGCAAGACTCATGAAGCTGGCTCAGGACTGGGCGGTGTTTTGTTTTGCTGTCACTATGAGTCGGAGACGCCTTGATGGCACCTAACAATAACAAAAGCACTGTGAAAGAGAACTTTATGTTCATGCATGGCTGTGAATCTTGATAGAATTGGTGGTTTCACAAATTTGTATGTGTGATAAAATGGCATAGAACTATACATAAAAATTGGACCAATGTGAATGTCCTGGTTTTGATATTGTATTGTAGTTCTGTAACTTTGGGGGAAAACTGGGAGACAGGAACATGAGTCCTCTCTATACTATCTTTGCAACTTCTTGTGAGT
>NW_006921867.1:3897876-3899549 GCF_000298275.1 Orycteropus afer afer
TTATCTTTATAAGGGGCTCCTAACACCTACCAGAAGGAGCTCTGATGATGCAGTGTTTAAGGCATTCAGCTACTAACCAAAAGATAGCACTTCCAAACCACCAGCTGCTCCATGGAAGAAAGATGAGACAGTCTGCTTCCATAAAGATTTACAGTCTTGGAAACCCTATGGGACATTTCTACTCTGTCCTATATGACTTCTGTGAATCAGAATTGACTCGACAGCACCTAACAACAATAAAGTTGTAATTATTATGAGGTCTAAATTAGAGCGATACGTGACTATAAGCCACAGGTAAGTAGTGGAGAAGTCTGAACTGGAATTCACACCTTGTTTGGACTAAGAGCCCTGGTGCAATGGTTATGTGCTCAACTGCTAACCAAAAGGTCAGCAGCTTGTGTGAGAAAATCTGTCCCTGTAAACATTAGCAAAAAAGCCAAATCCATTGCTGTTGAGTTTATTCCAACTCACAGGGACCCTATAGGCAGAATAGAACTACTCTATAGGGTTTGCTGGGAGCTCTGGTAGCATAGTGGCTAAAGCACTTGACTGCTAACCAGAAGGCTGGTGGTTCACACCCACCAGCCACTCCTCGGAAGGAAGGCTGGGCAATCCTACTTCTGTAGTGATACTGCCTCGGAAACCCAAGGAGGGGTCACTATGAGTCGGGGCCGTCTCGACGGCACATAACAACAACAACAACAACATAGGGTTTGCTGGGGTAAAATCTTCATGGGAGCAGACCACTAGGTCTTTTCTCACACCTAGAGGCTGGTGACTTCAAACTGCAGACCTTTAAGTTAGAAGCTTAACCACTGCCCCATCAAGGCTACTTTCCCCATAAAGATTGTTGTTATTGCTGTCGAGTTGATTTGAACTCATAGCGACCCTATGTACAACAGAACAAAGCACTGCCCAATCCTGGGCCACCCTCGTAGTCTTTGCTGTGCTTGAGTCCATCATTGCAACCACTGTGTCTATCCCTTTTGTTGATGGTCTTCCCCTTTTGCACTGACCCTGTGATTTCCCTAGCACGATATCCTTCTCTAGGAACTGGTCCCTTCTGACAACATGGCAGGAGTATGAGAGATAGAGTCAGACCACTCTCACTTCTAAGGAGCATTCTGGCTGTACTTTATCCAAGACAGCTTTCTTTGTTATTCTAGCAGTCCAGGGTGCATTCAATAGTCTTCTCCAACGCCACAATTCAAGTGCATCAATAAAGATTTCAGCCCAGAAAACCCCATGAGGCAGTTCTACTCTGTTCTCTAGGGTCACTATGAGTAGGAATCTATAACAACAATAATAAATGTTTAGGCTAATTTTTCTATCATATACCTTTTGCTTTTTACACTAACCTAAGCAGTCATCAAACCTGTGTCATAAAACCTTAAGGGAAGTATAACCATTCCAAATAATGCAGAACTTTTTCTAGATTCCAAGTAATTTAATGATTATTGACTAAACCCAAAAGACATACATGATGTACCTGAGAGGCATTCAAATCTATCAGTGTTTGGTAATTTAGATGTTGCTTAGGACAAGTTTTGTTGTATTAGAAGCCACAGTTGTTTTTAGAATGAGGTTCTCAAACTTGAACATGTTGACTCCACCTCCCTCCTGATTTTCAAGGTCTGCTGATGCTTCTTTAATAATCACTGATAATACTGTAT
>NW_006921867.1:3899959-3904624 GCF_000298275.1 Orycteropus afer afer
ATATAAAAGACATAATTACTGTTAAGGTAAAAACCTTAATATATCAATTTTTCTATTTTTAATCTATAATTTGTTTCTGGGCCAAACAATTGAATATTTGTTGTAGAAATATGAGGGTCTCACTTTAATAATAGTACTATAAAAATACCCAACCAGCAGCAGCTAACTACAACAATATCAAGAAAAAATAATTTTAGCAGATGAATATAATTGCAAAAAGAATCTCTCTCTAAAGAGTCACCAATGGTTTCTATAAATATTGCACTCACCTGTTGCATTAAAAAATAATGATAAAGAAAAGAAGCAGCTTTTCATAGGCAAAGAATAATCTACAAGCATCTGGAAAATGACATATTATAACTGTATTCATTTAACACACAAGGAAACCTCTGTTGAGAGCTACTAAATGATTGATCTTTAACTTAATGTGCCGAAGAATGGTGTTTTAATAATTGTCACCAAAAAAATTGGAGAAATAGGAATTTATTAGTAAAGGAAGTGTATCGTAATCTAAGACTGAAATTTGACATTTTAGGAAGGTTTCTTTATTCCATTCTAAGAGTGCTCTTTATTGTAGCAGAAAACTTATCCCATGAGACCTACACACATTCTGCCTTCAGAGCTCAGCTCTACATTCTGCTGTTGCTTGTCTTATACAGACTGTTGCCATCATCAATACATGACTTTTGATTGGTTCCCAAGGGTAGAAATTAACTTTTATAGACAGTGGATATATAACGAATGCATAGATTATTCCAGGCCATTTTTTGTGTGTCTGTATAGTGAATTCTTAGTGTTGTTCAGAAGGGAGGCAGGAAACAAACAAACAATAAAAAGACCTTAAAAATCAATTCTGGTTCAGGATTATTTTCTGCTCTTTTATTTTATAAATTTGCATAAGAATAAAAGACAAAATTGTTACAGTTTTGTACTGTGCAGTTTTTGTGTTGGGAAGGCTTGGAAAGCAAGTGCTGTGTCCACTGTGCTATTCTGGCTTGTGATATTCATCAGAATACAGTTGAACATTATTTGAATTTGCAGGGCTTGCCATGCTGAAAGCACAACCTTATATGTAGTGTCCATGGGCAGACCTATTATGGGAAACCAACTTGAGAGAAAAGGCGGGTCACTTGCTTCTGCGCAGGTCCTGGAATTTGAAGTATCCAGGGGCCTCTACAGAATCCTGGCATCAGTTACTATGTTGACTCACTCAGTGTGGGGATCACTCACTCTCCCCCTCCAAGACTCAGTTCTTGGAGGCAATTACCTTCAGAGAGAAACGGATAGGAAAACTGAAGTGTTATTTTTTTAAAGCTGCTGAAGTTTATTGGTTTCTCATCGTTCCTAAACCTACTGGAGCAATAAATTTGGGAGAATTTTTTAACAAGATATTTATCTCTGCTCTGATACATACTTCTTTTCCAAATGCTTTGGTGGGAAGAAGTAGAGGAGTCTTGTAAGTACAAAGTAACTAACAATATTTTTTGCCATGGCTTAGCTTCTGATTTGTGACAAGCTCACTGATGAGCCAAACTGATTTTAAATTAGTATTGTAGTCAGTGAATAAGCATAAATGTTGTCTTAAATCTATCTATCTACCTACCTACATATATATGTATATATAGACATATACATATGAAGATGTACATGTTTCTCATTAGAAAAACTTTTCAATAGAAATGATGTAGAGTTTATGTATTTTCTTTGCAATTTTAATGTAACACATCTTTCTTATTTTAAGGAATTACTAAAGTAATAGAATATGCATCACTGGCTTTGAGTATTTGTAACAGACCACTTTGATTGCTGTAAATTAGTTTAGTATCTAAGTTGAATTAGTTTAGTATCTAACTTATTGATTATTTGATACTTCTGTATTTAGTAATGATTACATGTGGCGTAGTGACCTGACATTATCTTCTCAGTGAACTAATTGCTGTACAGAAATAAGGTGGGAGCCTGGAGTTTAGAAAATTGTATCTGGAAGATCATGGGAGAAAAGATTAAGAATAAAATAAATTGTAATAGAGAAATGGAGATTGGAAAAAGTATTGATAAGGATTTAATTAGAAAGTCCTTTCACCTATTGCATTTAGTATTATGAATGTTCTTTTTCTCTTGCACTTCATGAGAATTCCTTGAAATAATATGATCTATGCTGCCAAATTAACTACACACTCTCTTTTTGGGAAAACAACATAAAAGTGATGGACTTTCAATGATATTTTGCAGTAAGGTTACCAAAGTCAATGTCTTGTTTCATATCTATGATGACCTAGCTCTATAGGCAGGATTTTTTGTTTGATTTTTATTTAAAATACAACTTTTTTGTTTATTTTTAAGAAAGTCATATGATGACTGACACATTTCAAAATTAACTACTGTGAAAAGAGTAAAAATAATATTTGATGAGGACAGTATGTCCCAAAGAGATGGATGGAGACTTTTTTTTTTTTTTTTCCTGACTCTGACATGTGGATTCCGGTCATTCTAAAATAGATGTGAGGGCAATACCTATAATTAAGAATGAAAAAAGAAAAAAGGAATCTTTCTAAATAAGTAACTCATCAGAACTTCTGGCAAAAGAGTCAGAACAGAAATTTTACCATTGAGAAAAATTTCTAGAAATTAATCACTGTTGTTTATTAATTCACATTTGTTGCTACTAGATTTCAGTGTGACATTTATTTATACTGTTACCATATTTTATAAATTCATTTGATGAGCATCTGTATTGCTTTCTGATTGAAAATCATTCACTTGGTACAATTACATAAATACATATAACATATATTGTTTTTTGCATGTGCTCTAGATCTTTGTGTGTGGGGTGTGTGTGTGTGTGTATATTCATATGGCTGTGCATAAACTAATTATGAAAGAAAAGCAAAGATGCCACTCGGAAATGAAGCAAGTACAACCTACTCTCTACTTCGTCATGGATTTTTAAATAACTTTTTAATTTCTTAATTCAAATTTGAGGACAGTAACCTTTTGGGAATAGACCCTGTAGGACTTTATTATAGTGCATTTTAAAACCAGCAGGTAATGCTTATGCTACGTGACAGTGGGTTTGTTAAGAGAAAACAGAGACATTCACAGGGTTATGTTACACACTAAGTTTTACTGGTTAACAACATACTACTGTTTTGATGTAGTAACATTTGAGTCCAATTTGGAAAAAAAAAAAAAAAAAAGCCTAAGTTTGAAAAAGGCAGAAAGGTATAATTACATTTCCTTTTATTTTTAAAAACCAAAATAGTTACCCTTTAACAGAGGAGATCACTACCTGAACAAAAGTACTGTTTACTTTTGAGAATCATTTAAATAATGCATTGCTAATAATTATTCATACAATTCATTGCAAATATACATTTAACTCATTTTTAAATGATGCAAATTACATTGAGGTATAATAAAATCATCTTTTAAAATTTCATTTACAAAGTTTTAGGGGCATCTTACCTCTGTGAAAACGAGGGTGATGATCTAAATAGATTTTAATTTAATAAGAAGCTTTTGATGTTTCTTACATGGCATAGTTATAGGAAGGATAAAGAATTCCATGTAGATGTTCATCAAAACTTAAAAATAAAGTAAAATAAAACCTGTAAAGTGTTTTATGCAAATTTAATTTCTATAAGAAAAAAAAAAAAAAAGGTGTTGGTTGATGCTCTTCCAGCTAGACAATACTGAAATACATAGATTCAAAAGTTGAACAGAGATAATACTGCTTCTTCTTTAGTCTTGAAATTTTCATTTGAAATTCTTATACTATAAGCCACTTGCTGCATGTGAAACAAATTGCCAAGTTCTTAACCACTTGTGTGGTTTAATAAAAGAGATTAAAATCTTTGTTGTCTTGAAAAAGTCAGGGTGTTTTCTTTTTATTGTTATTATTACATTATCTTTCATCATGGCTTTATCGCATGAGTAAAACAAAGTGATTTTCCAAAGTATCTTTCTTCTTCTACCTTGTGCTGTAATATTTCTCTATCTTATTAAAAACGATTTATCATATTTTTCATTAAACTATTCCTTATTCCACTGTAAATACAACAAACATTATATTTTTGTTTATTTCTCAAGACATACACATTTAAATTACAGTACTAAGTTTCTGAAGAGATTAATTGAAAATTAATTGGAAATGAATATGTCTTTATAGAAAGATTATTTTTTGTTAATGTTTGTTATTTTCTATCTTAAACACACATTACCTTATTAAAGAATTAACCAAAAAGAGCAATGGTCTGTCTTCTGTCCAACAAAATATAACAAACCATGAAGGAAGGAGCAGATATGGGTTTTATGGGACCTAAAGCTATATAGGCTCATCAGAACTTCTGGCAAAAGAGTCAGAACAGAAATTTTACCATTGAGAAAAATTTCTAGAAATTAATCACTTCGTCTCACCTATTTTGGTCATGTTGTAAGAAGGGACCATTCCCTGGAGAAGGATGTCATGCTTGGTAGTGTGGAGGGTCAACGAAAGAGGGGGAGGCCTTCAACGAGATGGATTGATACAGTGGCTGCGATGATGGGCTCAAGTATAGCAAGGATTGTGGGGCTGGCGCGGGATCGGGCAGTGTTTCGTTCTGCTGTGCATGGGGTCGCTATGAGTCGGAAACGACTCGACGGCACTTAACAACAACAACAACAAAA
>NW_006921867.1:3905099-3912214 GCF_000298275.1 Orycteropus afer afer
ACATTCAGTTTTTGATTGGATTCAGAAGGAGACAATGGTTTTCTTAGGCAGTTGGTTCACATTGGACTATTTCGTTGGGAAGGACATGGATTTCAGTATTTAACCAATTTACATAGTAGAAAATATGGAGATGTTTTTGTTTGGGAAGCACATTGCATGCAGTATACTGACCAAAAACAAACAAGCACTGCCTGATCTTCATCTGTACTCCATTTGAAAACACCTATTAGTTAGTTTCTTAGAGTTTTCTTATAAAATATTGTTAGAATAATACTTCCTAACAGATATGTGGAGACCAAAAGTTCAATTCAATTTTAATGCACACATGAAAGTTAATATAACAAAGCTATGCAAACAAAAGCCAAAACTACCATCTATTCAACTGTGACTCATAGTAACCCTATAGCTTATTATTTAGCTGATCTTAGGGTTTTTGTACTTATGTCACACAGAGAGTTATCACTAAAATCTTTGTCAAATTTCAATTTTTACTTCTATTTAGTACACACAGTGAATGAATATTCCAGAAATTCTGAGTAGCCCTGCTGTTTGTGAATCATGCCTATGCAAACTATAGTTTGAAATTTAATAGCTAAAATGAGTTGGTTTAATTCTTTTTCAGAAAGTTGTAGTAAGAAAAACTTTCTCCACCCCCCCACAAATAATAATACTACATTATAATATTGAATGTGCCTTTTCAAACCAGATATATCACCCAAAGATTCTGGCACACTCTTACTCCGAGGGACACTACCTTTCTCTTTCTTCATTCAAGATTGCTGTCCTGAACATGGCCCTCAAAAAACTGGCTCCAGTGTTTCAGAGATACCTGAATTTCTAACAATGATTTCTGAACAGTAATTCTGATAGCGCTCAGGTTAATGGGGAAGAAGAAAGAAAGTGTCCCTGCTGGCTCATGCTTAAGGAGTCCACATCTCATGGCCACACAATTCCCACCTCACAGCCACTAATAAACCATGATTCTCCCACAGCTCACATCTTCCACTTCTTCTGACGTTTTAATAACTGCTTTCTACTCAATTATGCACTAAATTTGTGCATAAATCGGACATCACTCATACAAAATACCTGAGGGTAGCAATGAGGGATGGAATACAAAGAAATATTTTCTAAGCTCCTATCATCCCTATAGGTGATTTTGCATAGTGGATTTAATGATATTAAGCCTTCAGAAGACAAACAAGTGTTTCTAGCAGTCTAAATTGAGTTTGGAAATTCCTTCTTAGCCACCTTTATTATCTTTTGCCTGCTCCCTCAGTGTGTCACTTTCACTCATTATTATGTACCCCATATTTCACTAAGGTGAGGTGGGGGAATATTGACAATCATCCTTTAGCTTGATTGGAGTGACACTTTCATTGTCATGGTGATAAAGTGTTGCTGGCCACTGGTGGTATTTTCACTGTCCTAAAGCTAATCTTCTATAACTTTTAAATTAATAGTTAGATTTCATATAAATTTAAGGAAATAATTTTAATTAATTTAAAATAGAAAATCGGCTTTGCTGATAAGTCAATTTTGAAAGTTGAGGTGTATTTGAGCAAGTTTAAATTTTTGAATCTTGTTACAGTTAAAACAAACATTGGAGGGAAATTTTTGCCTTTATTCTTATTATTCAATTTTTTTTTTTACTTATTTTAATAGAAAATTTGGTTGATTTTTTTAGATATAAAGAATATTAAAATGCATTAGTAAGCCATTTAATAAATGTATAATGTTGAATAGCTGAATGGATTTTGGAAGGGGTTAGTGCAATTTTTAAAACATTTTTTAAAAATCAGATGTTTGAAATGTCATGCACTGAGTTATACTTTTAATAAATACTAAACCCATATATGGTCCTAACAAATGATAAATTTAGACATCCCAAAATAACATTTAGTCTTTTGCCAATTTATCATCAACTTTAGATGTATTTTCTCTCCACGACCTGGAACAATTTTATTGGTACAAACAACTGATACTAATTGAGCACAATTAGCAACATAGTGTCACATATTATGCCTAATTATGGGCAGATTATAGGAATTACTCTTTAAATGTTTTCACATTCTCCTTTGCTTTTTGATTTGTTTTAAATTGCTTTCCTCTCCCCCCTTTTTTGTCTAAGACTGTCATAGACTCAGGACTATAAAAGGGCATAAACATCAGTAGCTTTTTGCACATTCCTGGCACCCATCTTTATTTGCACACAACTTGTCTCCTCCTTTATCAGATTACAGCAGCAATACTACCTTAGCCCCAGCTAAGTGCTGACTTAAAGGGCACAGGAGTCAGCACACTGCAACAAGGGCAGATTTCAGCTTTGGAAACTCTGTGAGGTCAAATTAAAGAAATAAGAGAAAAATTATAGACTAGAACTGCCCAAGCAGTTTCATGAAAGCTGTGTAGTGGAGTAATTGATTTTTATGTTGATACTCAAGACAGCCATGCTAGAAATAAATTGATGACAAAGTGGGTTAAAATATTATCCAAGTGGTTAGGAAAGTGAAAAAATTATCTGTGAAAGTGGTGAGTCCCAATGGCTCCCATATATCAGAAAATAACTAGGAGGGAAAAGGGGGTGATTAGACACTAAACAATGCCGCAAGCAATGCTGGCATGTAGGTGGTTAACTGAAAGAGCTTACGGGAAGCTCAGACAGCTGGGGAATCCTGATTTAGTAGAGGCTTAAGGGCAGGGCAGGAGCCATGTGAACAGCTGCTGAAGAGCTAGAGGATTCCTTTGGATTAGGTGTACACGCCCTGTCTTTAATGGACTGTGTCAGAGAGCACGAAGTGTTATCACAGAGGTTCACTTAGCTCAAGCCTATGGATTTTATAGTGTTTTACTTTAAATACCTGGAAATAGATTTCTTCTCCAAACAAATCCAGAAAGAAAAATATCAAAAGAAGTGATTCCATAAAGTTTGTATTGCATCGATTTGGGTGACCATTGTTAAAAGAAGAAACGTATACCTCACAGTTTGTTATCCATTCATCCATTTAACAAATAAATACCGAGTGCTTACTTTCCATCACACACTATGCTATAATCTGGATACACTATCCTGAATGAGGGAACTCAGGGGGATATGCATATTAAGGAAATACATATAGAGGCACTATTTCAATTGCATTTGTGAAAAGGGCTATAGAATAGAGCACAAATAGTTAAAAGACTGTATAATAGTGTGACCTAAACTAGTCTTAGAAAATAAGTAGGGATTCCAAAGGGAATGGCATTCCAAGCAAGGTAAAGAAGTATGGGTGGAGAGGGCTGCTAAGGAGAAGAGAAGGAGAAAAACTATTCCAGTCAAGGGGAGCATCATGTGTAAAGGTTGAACTTGTTATGAAGAAAAGCCTAAAAGAAGATCAGCTTTCCTACAGTTTAGTGAGTGAGAGAAAGTGTGGAACCAGCATGCAACCAAAGCAGTGGGCTGGGATACAACCTCAGAGCCTTGGAGGTTATGTGGATGCTTTTTGCCTTTGTAGTATAAGATCAGTGGGTGGCCTTTTAAAGGTTTCAAGTAGAGAAGTGATATGGACATATTTATAATATTGACACATTTACATTTTTAGTAATAGAGCTCTGTTTCAAAAAGGGATTAGAAAGGTAGATAAAGGGCTGTCAATTATGAAGCTATTATTCTCCTCCTACCTGGAGAAGTTGATGTGGGCTTGAATGAGGATAGTAGAGATGAATGAACTAGATTAATTCAAGATTTGTTTATGAGATTGGTTTATGAGATGTGTTTATGAATAGGAATTGATATTGAATTGGAAGTGGTGACTTCTATGATATACAGAATTGGGTGAATAATGGTACCATTTGCTAAGGAAAAGTTTGGAAGGGAAGCTAGAATGATGGGAAAGGTTTCAGGTGTGAATGATGGATTTTTATTTTGTTCGTTGTTGTTATTTATATTGAGTATGTGGGTCTGGATATGGACCCTGAAGTCTAAAAGAGAAATCATGATTGATTAATGACTTAAATGTCTGAGCCATGGAGTTGATGAGACCAGCTAGGAAGTTCCTCCAGTAAGGAAGACATAAGGACCCCAGAAAAAATCAGAGAAGAAGCATCTTCATAGAGTACAGTGATGAAAGCCTAAGGAAAATACTATTTCTGTACAGAGGGCTGTTCTTTTCAATCGCAAATGTAATGACTTTGTGAATGAGAATCTCACTTACAGCACCAGGTGTCTTGATTTCCACAGTCTCTGCCATCTCTTTACCCCTAATGTCCTCTCCCATATTGCTATTTCTGTGAGATATCACCAAAATGTTGCCTTAGTAGTAAAGCTTCAATAAATATTTAAATTGTATAATGTATTCCACTTTTTCCTGTACTCTGCACTTCCTAAAAATACCTTCTTCGGAAACTCCATTTCAACTGAGTACTGTATAATGAAATGAGCCTTCAATATAAAACATTTATCATAGTCTGAATTTCAATTGCTCAGTCAGAGTTGTTAAGCAATATGAAAAATCATCCTTTAGAGAATACAGAATTGCATAGCTATGACGAGATAAGTTTACACATTATTTAATGCTATTTTAGTTAACATAGATGCTTATTGAAGAAATGTCTAGGATTTCTTGAAAACCATTAGTAAAACTGATTATTCCTAAATGTGCAAAAATGGTAAAAAAAAAAAAAAATACTCAGAAAACATTGACAATTTAGTTTAAATAAAACTAGAATTGTACTGAAGAGATGGAAGACATTTGAGTAATTGAAATTTAGTCATGGATGAGTGTTATATACTTAGCAGTTAGCTGTTGGAAGAAGGATTAATAGAATATTAATATGATATTGAAAGACTATTTTACTATTAGCGTTGTTTTGTGTGTGTATGTGTGTGTGTGTGTGTCTTGCTTGGAACTAAACATTGTTGAACACCAGCTGTGTTTATAAGTGTACAAATCTCTAAGTCAAAGAACACACACATATGTGCATATACCTATAACTACTATAATATGCCAAGAGAGTTATAAAACATGATACAAAGCAACCATAATGATTATTTATGGATAGTGTGATTTTGGAAGTATTCACTGAAGAATCCATGTTTATAAAGAGGCCTTAGAGTACAAGCATATGGAGATATGAATTGGAGGAAGAATGAAAGGAGCTATGATGCAAAGACAATGATTTATAGGCCATTAATTACCCTACATATAGAGTCACTGACAGTATGGACTTAGTGCTAGTTGTTCTTGAGTTGACTTTGAGTCATGGTGACCTTATATACAACAAAACAAAACTTTCCTGAGCCCTGTGTTATCCTCACAGTGGCCAGCATGTTCAAGTTCATTACTGGGGCTACAGTGCCAATTAATCTCACAAGGGTCTCCTACACCCTCATTGGCCCTCCACCTCACAAAACATGATGTAGTCCCTATTCCAGCAATTGATCTCTCCTGATAACTGTCCAAAGCAAGCGAGTCAGACAATATTCTGTTGTAATACCTAAGGCTTTCTTTGGCCAGTTTTCAGAAGTACATCACCAGACCTTTATTTCCAGTCTCTCTTAGTCTGAAAGATCCTCTGAAACCTTTCCACCTGGTATTTAAAATAAAAGTAGCACAACTTTGTATGTCACAGCAACATGCAAGCTACCACAGTAGGACAAACTGACAGATGGGTGGGGAAGTACTATTCTAGGTTCATGTAATGTTTAAAGACTTAGCATTTACCAAACCATTACTAAGTGTCAGGTAATTTTCTGAGCACTTCATATGCATCTCAGTTAATTCTCAAAATAACCCAAGGATATAGGGAAATATCATCATCCATATCTAACAGAAGATACTTAGGAACTGGAAGGTTTAGTAATTTATCTAAGGTGGTTCAGCTGGTACATGGTAAGGTTAGGAATTGAGCTGTAACAAATGGATTCGAGGTTCTTACCCAGGTAGCTGCTACAACCTCTCAGATTTTGACAGGCAGAGAAGGCTGTCTGTCAGAACTCTAGAAAACCCAAACCCAAACCAACCCTCTGCCATGAAGTTGATTTTGACTGATAGAGACACTTTAGGACAGAGTAAAACTGCCCCATAGGGTTTCCTTGGCTGTAAATCTTTATGGAAGCAGACTGCATCATCTTTCTCCCGTGGAGTGGCTGGTTGATTCAAACCACCGACATTTCGGTTGGCAGCCGAGTGCTTTAATCACTGTGACACCAGAGCTCCTTTCAGAACTCTAGAGAGGACAGAATAAAATATAAAATTGCAATTGCAGAAATTATAATATCTCCTACCAAGAACTAAATATGATCCATTGAGAAAGCTCTTTATAAAAACTCAAAATTGTTGATTTGTTTATCAAAAGACAATAGAAGTTGCCACTTTATAATTTCTTAGATTAAAAACTGGGATGTCCTGAATAACTTTACATCCCTTTCTGTCCCACTCTCTTCAGGGAGCCTAGCTATGATGATCCATCACAGATCATTTGCTTCTGTATTTTATTCCTATCTTAATCTTCTTACTGAGTGAACCAGAAAAAGAGCAAAGTACAGAACTAATATAGCCCTTGATCTGATTGTAATCATCTCTACCAACTTCCTCAGAGGGAGCTCACTAGTTCTTAATGCATTTCAGTTATGTGCAAGCAACTTTACTGTTGTTGTTGTTGTTGTTGTTGTTACGTGCCGTGGAGTCGGACCCGAATCATAGCGACCCCTCCTTGGGTTTCCGAGGCAGTATCACTATGGAAGTAGATTGCTTCATCTTCTTCCAAGGAGTGGCTGGTGGGTTTTGAACCGCCAGCCTTCTGGTTAGCAGTCAAGTGCCTTAGGCACTAAGCTACCAGAGCTCCTAGCAACCTTATTAGATGAACAGAAAACTGAGAGTTGGGGCTACAAGAGTGAGGATTAATAATGTAAGGAAAACTTTTACATAGATTAATATGGCATTTAATGACAATCAGAAATACTAATTTGATTAGTATTTAGCATAAATATTTTTTCATTTAAATTACCATTATTGCCACAGCTTTTTACATGGGCAAACTAATTTTTCTTCCTTGTTAGATAGGTATCCACAGTGTTGTTGTGTATGGTTGTATATATGTATGTAAATTACACTATACAATTTTAGAGTGCACCA
>NW_006921867.1:3912529-3913843 GCF_000298275.1 Orycteropus afer afer
GATCAGAAATAATATTGAGAATGATATTTTTTGAATTCATAAGTTATTATACCCTCATTCATCTCACCCAGAAGTATATACCAGTGGCCTCACTAAGAGAGTGCAGTGAGTGCAGAAAACGCTGGGTGACACTGTCAGAGGGGGTGACACCAAAATGATTGCCTATAAAATTTTTGTGAAATGTTTCACCAGACATGTATTATTTTTATGAAAATATCTTTATATACAAACAAGGAAGACCAGTGTGGTATAGAGAATTACAAAGTATGGCTTTTCTAGCCATAGTCTTTGTAACCCCCACCAGATTGGGGGGAGGGGAGACCATGCATATATGTGTCAGCTTGCCTAGGCAGCTGGTAGTAGTTATTCCCTATAATGAGACTGGCAATGAACTCCGTGGTAGAATTTGCCATCAACAACTGAGTCGCTGCTCTTAAACACCTGATTGCCAGAATCATCCACCTGAGATATTTTTGTTGGAGCAGCACTAAGCAGTCTTCTGGGAAAGTTCACTTTCTCAGGTGTGTAGAACTCTGATGTTGGGATTGGTTAGTTTTGCCACTCTTCCAGGCTTAAAATGAACCCTCCTAGAGGCAGAGGAAGGAGTTCTGTGGCATAGTGCCTAAGGTTAGTGACTGCTAACCTGAAGGTTGGCAGTACAAACATACCAGCCACTCTGTGAAGGGAAGACTGGGCAATCTACTTCTGTAAAGATTTACCACCTCGGAAACCCAAAGGAGGTCACTATGAGTTGGAATTAACTCGATGGCAGTGTTTTGGTTTTGAGAGGCAGAGGGGAAATCTCACTGCCAGCTGAGAGAGATGCCCAACTGAGAGAGATGCCTGGCTGAGCGACAATGGCAGTGAAACTCCAAGAGACACAGGACAGAGGGGCAAGCTGACCTGGCCCAGAGAGGCAGAGGCCAGTCCGTGAGGCCTAGGGCCAGAGAGGCATGTCTAAGGGCACAGCAGAGGGGAGACTGTCCTGATCAAAGAACTGTATACTGCACATATTCCTGAGGTTGAATTGTAGCCTGTTGCTTCCTTAATAAACCCTATAATCTGTGAGTTCTGTGTGACCACTGCAGTAATTTATGGAACCCAGCAAAGAAGTGGTAGGTGCCGCAGGAGGTACAGTTGGTGTCAAGTTTGATAAGAGGGCTGGATGGTGGTGGCATGTTTGGCCTCATAGGAACAGGCCTTGGGCTGCTGATGGTGATCCTATCTTCCTCTTGTGAAGTTAGAGGGGGTCAAAAGATGCCACCTCCATGCCCCTTTGTTGCTGTTGTTGTTATGTGCCATCGAGTCGGACCC
>NW_006921867.1:3926344-3928089 GCF_000298275.1 Orycteropus afer afer
CAGGGGTCCAAGATTATCTTCTGTGTCTGTGTTAATTGGTTTCCCTTTTCTTTGTTGAAGAGGGTCTGTGCAATCCTTCTGCCTAGTCCACCATCTTGCCCCGCCTCGCCAGTATTTTTATAGTCAGAAATTTTGTCAGTTGTACTGGTGTTTTAGCTGCAATATTGTGGTAAGCAATTTTGAATTATTTTCAGCAAAATTTTGCTTGCATGTGGTATTAATGGTATTGTTCCACAATTTATGCATTCTGTTGGATCACTTTTCTTTGGAATGGGCTAAAATATGGCTCTACTCCAGTCGGCTAAGTAGCTGTCTTCCAAATTTCTTGCAAAAAATGAGTGAGCACTTCCAGCATTGCATCCGTTTGTTGAAACATCTCAAAGTGTATTCTGTCAATTCCTAGAGGCTGTTTTTCAACAATTTCTTCAGTGTAGCTTGGACTTCTTCCTTAAATACCATCATCTCAGTTATATGCTATCTGCTGAAATGGTTGAACACTGACCAATTATTTTTGGTACAGTGATTCTGTATATTCCGTCCATCTTCTTTTGATATTTCCTGTGTCATTCAATATTTTGTCCATGTTGTTGTTGCTGTTATGTGATGTCTAGTCAGACCCGACTCATAGCCACCCCTCCTTGGGTTTCCGAAGTGGTATCACTATGGAAGTAGATTGCCCAACCTTCCATCTGAGGAGTGGCTGATGGGCTTGAACCGCCAGCCTTCTGGTTTGTAGTCAAGTGCCTTAGGCATTACGCTACAAGAGCTCCCATAGAAACTTTCAGTATTGCAACTCGAGGCTGAATTATTTCTTCAGTTCTTTCAGCTTGAGAATTGTTGATCAAATTCTTCCCTTTTGATTTTCTAACTCCATGTCTTTACACATTTCATTATAATACTTTATTTTGTCTTCTTTTGCCACTCTTTGAAATCTATTCAGTTCTTTCACACCATCATTTCTTCCATTTATTTTAGTTCAATTTTGTTCCATTTTACTCCATCAAGAGCAAATTTCAGAGTCTCTTCTGACATCCATTTTGGTCTTTTGTTTCTTTCCTGTCTTCTTAATGACCTTTTGCTTTCTTTAAATATGATACCCTTAATGTCTTTGCACAAATTGTCTGGTCTTCAGTCGCTGGTGTTCAATATATCAAATCTATTATTCAGATGGTCTCTAATTCACGTGTGACATTCTCACAGTCATATTTTGGTGCTGGTGGACTTGTTTTAATTTTCTTCAACTCCAACTTTCACTTGCATATGAGCGATTGATGGTCTTCCACATTTGGCCCCTGGCCTTGTACTGACTGCTAATACTGAGCTTCTCCATCATCTATTTTCAGAGATGTAGTCAATTTGATGCCTGTGTATTACATCTATCGCGGTCCATGTGCATGAAAAACAAACCCACTCCCATTGAGTCAATTCCAACTTATATAACAACACTAACACACTAGAATTGCCCCATAAGATTTCCAAGGTTATAAATCTTTACAGAAGCAGACTGACTCATGTTTCTTCCTCAGAGAAGTGAGTGGGTTTGAACCACTGACATTTTGGTTAGAATTCCAGTGCTTTAACCACAGAGACACAAGAGATCCTTACCATGTGCATAGTCACCTTTTATTTAAAAAAAGGTATTTGCAATGAATAAGTCACTGGACATGAAAAATCCTGTCATGCAATCTGTGGAATTGTTTCCATAACTAAGGCCATATTTTCCAACTATAGATTCTTCTTTGTTT
>NW_006921867.1:3928592-3929838 GCF_000298275.1 Orycteropus afer afer
GGCAGTTCTTCCCCAGTCATATTTTGAGTGCCTTCCAATCTGAGGGGCTCATCTTCCAGCACTATATCAGACAATGTTTCACTGATATTCATAAGGTTTTCACTGGCCAATTTTTCAGAAATAGACTGGCATATCCTTCCTCCTATCCTGTCTTAGTCTGGAAGCTCCACTGCAATCTGTCTACCATGGTTGACCCTGCCGACATATGAAATACCAGTGACATAGCTTCCAGCATCACAGCAAAACACAAGCCACCACAGAGAGACAAACTGATAGATGACTGGTGATTGCAACAGTACATAGGTAGAGAACTGTCAGAATTTCAAGCTGGATTCAGAAGAGGATGTGGAAGAAGAGATATTGCTGCTGATGTCAAATGGATCTTGGGGCTGAAAACAGAGAATAAGAAAGATATTTGCCTATGTTTTGTTGACTATGAAAAAGCATTTGACTGCGTGGATGATAACAAATTATGGATAACCTTGTGAAGAAAGGGAATTTCAGAACACTTCATTGTGCTCATGAGGAGCCTGAACATAACAAGAGGCAGTTTGTTTAGAGAGAACAAGGAGACACTTTATCACTTAAAATCAGGAAAGTGTCAGAATTATATCTTTTCATCGTACTTATTCTATCTGTATGCTGAGCAATTAATTCAAGAAGCTAGGCTATAAGAAAACACGGCATCAGGATTAAAGGAAGACTCATTAACAACCTGCAATATGCAGATGATACGACCTTGATTGCTGAAATTAAACAAGACTTGAAGCACTTACTGATGAAGATCAAAGACTATAGCCTTCAGTATGCATTAAACCTCAACATGAAGACAACAAAAATCCTCACAATTGGACCAGTAAGCAACATCATGATAAGCAGAAAAAAGGTTGAAGTTGTCAAGGATTTCATTATATTTGTATCCACCCATGGAAGCAGCAGTCAAGAAATCAGATGACGTATTGCACTGGGCAAATCTACTGCAAAAGACGTCTTTAAAGTGTTAAGGAGCAAAGATGTCATTCTGAAGACTAAGATGGCTCTGACACAAGCTGTGGTATTTTCATTAGCCTCATATGCATGTGAAAATTGGAGAATGAATAACGAACACTTAAGAAGAGTTGATGCATTTGAATCATGCTGTTGGTGAAGAACATCGACTGTCAGAATGAATAAATCTGTCTTGGAAGAAGTACAGCCAGAATGCTCTTTAGAAGCAAGGATGGTGGGACTTCATCTCACGTACTTT
>NW_006921867.1:3930158-3944061 GCF_000298275.1 Orycteropus afer afer
ACTAATGATTCTGCATGGTCTAGTATGGGAAGAAGTCCATGGGGGGATGACACTATGAATTACCTACCACCTGAGGTGACGCCAACCCTAGTGACTGGTATATATTCATTGCCATCGAGTTGACCCTCTATGACAGAGTAGAACTGCTCCCATAGCATTTCCAAGGCTGTAATCTTTAAGGAAGCAGACTGATGGAACATATTTCCAACAGATTGCATGGTGGAATTGAACCACCAACACTTCGGTAAGCAGCTGAGTGTGCAATCACTGCACCATCAGCACTCCTTGCATTGATATATAGGGACATATATCTACACATTAAAAGATAAAATGTCCTTGACAGCATTGTAGCAGGACAATTCAAAATGTATGAACAAGAGTAAGAGGCAAGTGGGAGTAAGAAATAGTGCCCTTAAAAATGTTGAATAAAGATAATTTACTTTCAATTAAATATATGTATTGATTATCATACCTCTTTTTTATGGTACAGATTATTAAGTGTTGAACAATAAGTAACAGATAAAAATATGAGGAGAATGTACATTATAATACCATTTTAAATACATCTTCTACCTCTTAAATCCAAGGCCACTTATTTTTGGGTGAGCAATAGAAATAAATCATATTTCAATTATACATTTTCAGAGGCCCAGTGTTGATTTCCAAACAAGTAATGAAAATTTGGTTCAACTCAACATAGCCTTGTTCTATATTATTGAACACAAACATCCATTTTTTATAGTTCACTGCCGTAAATAATGCTAAATTGTATAATATTAAAAAATAGAAAGTAGCTAGGATATATTTTTCATTTTAATCAAACTTGCATTCCCTTTAATCTATTTTCTTAATATGTGAGATAACCATTTTTCTAGGGGGCAAAAGCTTTATAACTTAGTGTAATGAACAAAACAAATTAGTGCAGTTCTTTCAATATTACTAGCATGTGTACATCTCTCTCTCTCACTCTTACCCTCACACACTCATACACACTCAGACATACACACATTAACTAGAAATTAAGTGATGTACAAATAAAAGCATTTTTGTTTTATTTATTAATATGTATAGAATAAGTAAGTATTATTACAACAAGAGCAAAATCAATTCTTCCATTTAAAAAGTATAAAGAACACTACAATTCTGTTCTGAAGCAGAAAGATAAAAATATACATATATATCAAAATGTCACCCACAAATATAATAGACAATCATATGTTAATATTTTCTTTATTCTTTAAGGATCTGCCACATTATTGCAATATTAACCTTAGAAGTAACTCTATTAGTTTCTTCTTTGAAATTTTTTAATGAAATTACAAGTTCTGTTATGGCAAAGAAAAAAAAAAAAGCCAATATAAAGGAAGGTATCATCTTATTCCTATTCTTTATATCTATCAGTTGGACCAAATGTTCTTTGAGATTCTTTTTTATCTTCTTAAAATTTTGGCCTCCTATTATTTTTCTATTCAGGTTTTATCTTGTTGAGTTCAAGTTAAATAATAGAACTTCATGTCACAAAAAACCAATGGACAAAACGTTTTAATCTTCTTTGCACTTGAAGCGGTGGCAGACCAGTTGCATGGCCCATCACGCTCCCCCTACCATACCACTTTACTGGCTTTCTTTCTGTCCCTTGAACAGGACTTCTTCCCATATTGCATAGGCCCTTTGCACGGGCCATTATCTCCTTTTAGAACATTCTCCTTTGTGCTCGTTTTGGAAGCACATATACTAGAATGTTCTCCTTTTTCTTTTTAACGTAAATGACACTAATTCCCATTTACCAGTCACTCCTTCTGGGTATTCCGAGAGAAGATCTAATTTCCCTACTGAAAATTGGCAAATGCTTATGAAAGTTCAAATAATTGTGAAGACTTACTGCACTCTTGGATTATAAACCTTAACATATTAATTATGTCAATCCTTCTCAAATTTATCTATAGACTCAATGCAAATCCTATCAAAATCCCAGCAAATTGTTTGACTGATATGTTGTTGTTATTGTTGTTATGTGCCATCGAGTCAGACCCGACTCATAGTGACCCCTCCTTGGGTTTCCAAGGCAGTATCACTACGGAAGTAGATTGCCCCATCTTCCTTCCGAGGAGTGGCTGGTGATTGATATAGGCAAAATAATTTTCAAACATATATGGAAAAGCTAAAGTTTTAGAATAGATAAACAATTTCCAAAAAGAAGAATAAAGTGAGAAGAATCACTCTACTCGAGAGTAAGTTTTACTCTATAGCTAACATAATCAAGATAGTGCATACTGGCAGAGACATAGACCCATAAATCAGTGGAAGAGAGTAGGGAACCCACAAATACACCTACACCAATAGGTGAACTGATTTTTGACAAAGGTACAAAATATATTCTATGGAGAAAGTATAGTCTTTCAACAAATGCTTCTGGTACAATTTGACATCCATAGGAAGGACTGGTGCTTGAGTTAAATTTCACAAGGTATCTTAATATTAACCATTAGGAAAATAAGAGAAAATCATTGCAACCTATAGCTAAGTGAAGCATTCTTAGACATGACACCTAAAGCATGATCCACCAAATGATAAATTGATAAATAGTCCTTATCAAAATTAAAACCGTTTGTTTTTCAAAATAGTCTTTTAAGAGGATGACACATAAATTACAGTCTGGGAGACAATAATAGCAAACCACATGTCCCACAAAGAACTGGCATCTAGAATATATAAAGAACACTCAAACCCCAACACTAAAAACACCAACAATCTCATTTAACAATGGGGAAAAGACCTTCATTGAAAAGTTATACAGTTCCAATTAAACACTTGAAATAAGCACATGAAAATGTGTTCAACATCACAAGCTATTAGAGAAATGCAGATTAAAACCACAATATGTTATCACTACAAATCCATCAGAATAGATACAATAAAAAACAGTGACAACACTAAAACTTTCAAGGACCCAGGGAAACTGGCTCTCATACATTGCGTGTGAGAATGTAAACTGATACAGCTATTCTAGAAAATATGTTGGTAATTTATTCTAAAACTAAACACGGAGTCACCAGAAAACCCAGTAGCTGCATTCATGGGCATTTATCCCAGAAAATGAAACTATGTTCACACAAAAGCCTGTACATGAGTGTTTGTTGTTGTTGTTGTTGTTGTTGTTTGCTGTCGAGTCGGCCCTGACTCATAGCAACCCCTATGTTTAGACTATCTTTATTCATAATAGACAAGAACCAACAACAACCCAAATGTCCATCAGTGGGTGACTATTAAAAACTTGTGGTGAATCGATACCATTGAGTACCACTGAGCAATAAAAAGAGAACACTGCAAAAATTTAAAAATAAATACATAAATAAAAGAATGAACTATTGACACTTGCCTCAACTTGGATGGATCCCGAAGGAACCTTGTTGGGTGAAGAAAAAAAAATCTCAAAATGTTACATACTGTATTATTCCTTTTATGTAACATTCTTGAAATAACAAAGCTATAGAGAATTGAGAACAGATTTGGGAATGTGTTCTATAAAGGGATGCCATTAGGTAGCCTTGTGGTGATGGACCTGTTGTGTATCCTAATTGCTGTTGTTTTGTTGTAGTTAAACAAAACTATATGTGTAACTGGTGAAATGTGAATAAGCTCTCTGGGGGATACCAATGCCAATTTCTCAGGTTGATATTGTACTATAGTTATGCAAGGTGTCAACATTGGGAGAGATGTGGTGAAGGTTGTAGGGGATATCCCTCTATATTTCTTTGCAATGTCTATAATCATTGCATAATTTTTTAAAAAACTTTTTTATTGTGATTAGAGTTTAAAGAGAAATTCAGTTTTCCATTCAACAATTCACACACATTTTGTTTCATGTCATTGTTTACAATCCCTTCAATGTAACATCTTGCCCTATGTTTCTTGTTTCAATTCCTCCTTCTCTACTAACCCTTCCTGCCTTCTGAACTTCTGATTTCACTAGTCTGATAGAGACTGGTGAAACTCCTGAGACTATGGCCCTTCCGATTGGAAATGAAGTTACTCCAATTGCTGAATTTTCAGCCAAGCAGTAGACAGGTCTACAAGGTAAATAATAAGTCTAGGACAACTCTTAGAACAATCAACCATTTGAAATCAAAAGGACAGCATTTGCCCAAGGACAAATTTCAGAAGGCAAAATTATTAAAACAAACAAACAAACCCTGAAGCATTAAACATCTTAACAAGCCCCCATTGTCTTGAAGGCCAGTGTATCATCATCAGACCTAATCAAGAGAGAAATCTTATAAATTAATAAATCCACCACTCAGGGTATAGACAAGGGGTAGTTTAATGCTAACCCACAAGAATGTAATCTATTTCTATTATACAGGAACATGCATCACTTATTGAACAAAATGTCATGATGATTTAGGCCTTGTTCTAAAAGTCCTACCTTGTGAAGTATTGTGCTTCAGGTTTTTTATGATCAAAAAGGCTGTATGAGAAAGGCTGGCATTTTAGAAGTTATCGAAGTTCACAGGTATGATAACTAGAGAAGGCCTGAGACTACTTGGGTTTAAAACTTTATGCTATCTACCAAGCCAAGTGTGACCCTGGACCACACCAGTATTTATTTAACTGATGTTTGTTGACTATTTACCATATGTCTGACACTGAGCTGAGCGTATCTGAGACTGATTGTTCTCGAGAGTAACTTGGAAATAATATTATTGCTCTTCAAGGTTATTTATTGTTGACAGTATTAAAGGGATATATGAAATTGCTTAGTAAGTGGCAGTGTTGGGGATCATTTTTGTTCTTTGTACTATTACAATAATATTATAATTAATTAATAGGTAATTTATATAATGCCTTCCAAAGATAAATAGACGTTTAGACAGCAAGTTGTATAAGCAGATATATAGATCAACAGATGATTGTGTGCGTGTGTGTATCAGTGTGAATGATCTATTTGGTTTTAATCTGGCCTTGAGCAAATACATTTTTCTAACTGCTGCCTCAGTAATGTTTCTAAAACATAAATCAGATCATATACCTTTAGTTTAATGTCCTTTAGAGGATCTTCTAGCTGGCAGGAGAAAATGCAAGGCTCTAGCACACAAAAAGTGTCTGGGTAGTGCAAATGGCTTATGTACTCAGCAGTGAACCAAAAGGTTGGAGGGTCAAGTCCAGTCCAGGTGCTTCAGAAGATCTGGCAAGCTGCTTCCAAAAAATCAGCCATTAACAACCCTATGGAGCACTGTTCCACTCAGATACACATAGAACCACCATGAGTCAGAATTGACTCAATGGCGACTCTTTGGTTTTTTGTTTGCTTTTTAGCACATAAAACTGTCCCCCATGGTATGGCATCTGCTTATCATGCCAGCAGCCTCACCTGCTACTATATACGGTTCTCCAGTCATAAATTTACTTGTGGTTCCACATATCTGTTATGTAATTTCTTACTTATGATTTGTTTCCCTTTCTTGGAATATTCTCACAAATACTATTATCACTACATCTCTTCCACCAACAAGTTCTATTCATTATTTTAGTGTTTTCTTTCAGAACACCATGAAAAAAATCATTCCTGACTATGCAAGTCAGAATATGGCTCTCCTTGTCTGTGTTCTTACGTAAATTCCCTGTAGATAGTTCTATTTATTATATCCTCTATTGGCAATGCCAGGTGGCTTCTTGGCTTCTGACTCACTTCCTTGCTTCTTGAGAGGAGGGCTTGTGCCTGTTACCTATGGACTTCTTGTGCCTAACAGCTTGTGTGCACATAAACAAACTACTGAATAACACATCATTTGTCTATTATTTAGTCATCAAACCATTATGTATTTGAAACTCAGGCATCTGGACTATAAAGGGTTTATGTCACACAGTGCATAATGTGTATTTTTATTCACCCACACACATATACACATAAGATAAGTAATGGAATGGAATGGTACATTGGGATACTCCTTAATGATTTTTTTTTCCCTGCATGCTCAGTGCATTGTAGAAAGTATAAACCTCAGACTAAAATGGTAGCTGCTTAATCTAGGTAGCTCATGTACTCAGTGTTTGTATATGTATTTGTTTTTGTTTATCTGTGTAATTTTTTCCTCTATTTTGTGTTCATTTCAAAAGACATGCCAGAATTATAAAAGAACCACTCTTTGTGGGCATTCCTTTGCAGTGCTATGAAGCTTAGATATCTTTGGAGATATCAAAGAACTATGAAATGGTAGAGAGGCAGGTCAGGTAGAAATTGGGAAATTTCTTCCATTATATAGTGTGTGCATGCTGGGCTTGCCAGTTCTGGATACAGACACAGGAGTTGTAAGTCTCAAGGCACTGGGTATATGAGCACAGATTCCCAAGAAAGTGAATGGTTGGCTTGGACTGCCTTGAAGACAAATGTTTGCTTCTGCTTGAGCTATTGTTGGAGGTTCCCTGAAGGAAACTTAGAACTGAATCTCCATTCCAGGAAGTATTCAGTTTCAGATAACTGCCTTCTTGAGCTCATTTTCCACCCTGACTGCTGACCACAATGATGAGAACTCTTTCATCTGTTTTAATCTGGAATACAGCTTACCTAAAAAAGGAAAGTTAGTTGTCAGGTAACTATGTGTGCACATGCCTGCAGCCCCATTACACATACTTACAAACTCAAGTGAGAAATGTCTGATGAATGACTCAAGCATATGAAATTGAACCAAACAAACCAAACCCACTGCCATAGAGTCCTATCAGACTCATAGTGACCCCTCCTGGAGTTTCCAAGGCAGTATCACTACGGAAGTAGATTTCCCAACCTTCCTTCTGAGGAGTGGCTGGTGGGTTTGAACCACCAGCCATCTGGTTAGCAGTCAAATGCCTTAGGCACAATGCTACCAGAGCTCCTTATGGAATTGAAGGGTCTCTTAAAATGAAAATAGGATCTATGGAGTTAGTCTGTCTATTCATATCGTACTTATTACACAGACTCTTCACTAAAAATAATGTGAATATGTATTTTATTTACCAGTCAATATGAACTATATGAATTTTCAAATATTTGTGTCTTGAGCCCTTTAAGTATCTAGAGTATTACAGATATCCATGGAACTGATAGTCACAGGCATTTTATAAGAAAAACTAGCTTGAGTGATAATATTGATTTACTGAAGTGATGGGTTCTCTGACCCAATTTTAAGATGAAATTGAGTTTCTTCAAACTGTTACAGTAACTGTTTCTTTAATATTTCATCTCAGTGTACATTATTTGTATTAAAAAGGTTTTTATGTGACATTATGACAATCTGCTTTGGCTTAGAAAATTTTAACTAAGGAAAACATCTGATACAATCCCTGTGCTATTTTCCATGTCACTTTTCATGATGATAGCTCCATGATTAACTTTTTCTTAGTGAAAGTGTCCATGATTATACTTAGTCTTCAGCTATATTAGATTAAATAGCCAGAGTTTTATTTTCATATGCCAAAAGCAAAGAACTACTCAGACAGAAAACAATATAGGCATTTCACTGTACATTGTGTCTAAACTAAATTTATAGGCATTTTTCTGCCTGGGCCTTGAATGCAGAAATGTAGTATACAACTCTGAAAATTGACCATATAGATTATGAATGAGAAATAGAGGAGAGTTGAGTCCTAATACATGACATCTACAAGTCAAGTGTCATTGAATCTATCCATTATCATTTATAATAAATGATGATGATGATGATGATGATGATGACATGTCCTGTGCATAATTTAATTCTAATTGAGAACCATGGTAAAATAATATATTACCATTCCCACTTGACAGATGAACTAACTGAGTCTATATAATTTGAATTATAATTTGATTAATTGTATTACCTCTACTACAGACAGTCCTCAGGTTACGAACATCCAACTAACTGACAACTCTAACTTGCCCTTTAATGTCACATAAATTTGCCCTCTCTTTGAAAGAGTTGAACCAACCCTTACTTGCAACAAATTCTTCATCATAATCACTTTCATTTGCTGCACATGCAGCTTTAAATCATTGAAAAGGCATCAAACCTTTTCTTGAACTAAAGTAAGTCTAAACAAAAACCTTGTGCAGCTGTCCAGATTCACCCACAAAATCTGCTTAAAGACTTAAAGACACAGTTATGAACCAATCTTGTTCATAACCCAGGGACTGCCTTATTAGATTACATCCTTCGGGATATTGCAAATCATGTTTTATATGTGTCTACAGTCCCATAGATTTTAGAATATTATCATGTGTTGAATGAAATAATATTCAAAAATAATTGAAGGGGTGATTGATTACCCATAAATTTCATTTATGAATAAATTTGAAAAAGACATGTAATATTTAAGAAATAGTATGGTATAGAAAGAATCTCAGACAATTTCAAAAAATAGAATTACTTACACAGTGTTCTACAAATGACACATGCTTTTGACTCAGCCTGGAGCCATTATACAATGCATTAGAATTTTGTATTTATGTTTTAATTGTTCACATTGAAATGTTTTCCCAGATACAAATTCCAGTTTTGAAGCTAGGACATTTTACTTAAAACAAACAAAAACATAGCCTTCCTAAGAGAAGTATATTAAAAAAAAAATTCTAGTTGATGAATTTGACAATAATCTTCCCTATTGCATTCATTAAAATGTATAAATTATGTATGTAGACTGTGAGTGTAGTGTCTTATCAAATAACAAAATCAAATCACATTTTATAAATAGTCAAATTTTTATATATCTAATATGGTTACATTATCTGCAGAGTTCTTCCAAATGTAAATTCTCATAGATGAAAAAGGGAGTGATGAATTGGTACAAGGAGGGAGAGAACATCTGGCTTTTAGTTCTATGGTTAGAATTCATTTGGACTCATTTTAGATAATATTTCTCTTTGTATGTGTGTGTGTGCATGTGTAAGAAACCCAAATCTCATGGTGTATATGGGGGGTGGAAGAGGGGAGTGGGTGTGTGGTGTGTCTTATATAGAAGAAAGAATACAAGAGCCCAATAGTGTCAATTGCAAGATAGGGATATTATTCACCTAAAATAGTTAACTTCAGAAATGCAAATTACTTTTTGTTAATAGATACGATTCTAACAATGTCATTGAATTTATTTTTGTAATATTTGTCTCCAAACATAAGGAAAAGAGTCTATTGTTTAGAAATAAGTTTTAAGTAAGCACAAGTCATTGCTATAAAGACTACAACTTAAACTGAAAATTAAAAAAATAACATAGTGCATTTTTCTTGTCTAACCTAAATGTGAATACTCAGATGCAATTTTATGTCTTAAAAAGTTAACATGTCTAAACAGAACACTCATTTATCTAGAAAGCTCAAATATCTAATTTCCAGGACAGAGAAATTCATAATTTGAAATTAAATTGTCACATATTACTAGGCATTAGTCAGAAATACTATCTTATAACATCTGCTACTTCCTCTGTTCCAAGTTAGGTATGTATTTCTTCTGTTATTAGCAGTCAATTCATGGGTATAACTATGCTTGCAGCCCAAGAGCAAAGTATTAATTTCATTGACTGCAATTACTAGCATGATTTTTGACATCTTATTCATTGGGAGGGTGTCATTTAATGTTAATTGGAATGAATGTGGGTTCTTTCACATTCTTACTGAATGGATTTGTTCGTAGAAGAAAATCAAACCTGCCTCTTACACTTTGAGGAACAAGAATTTTTCTTTAAACAAAGGGGAAAAAAAAGGCCAAAGAAGGTGAGCTGACATTTTTCAAGCTAGGCCTAATATGGGTATTTTTGTAGAACAATTAATAAAGCCTTCTTTAACATTAGCAAACTGGAGAGTTTGGCCTTCCTGAAACATACAAACAATCATGAAGGTGGCACAGGACCAGGAAGAGTTTTGTTCTGTTATACAGAAGCTCACCAGGCATCAGAGCTGATTGGATGGCACTAACAACCACCTCTTAACTCTTAGAGTACTGCATCTGTTTTTTTTTTTTTTCTTATTGTATTTAATTCTGACATTGTATTTACTTGTTTATAGATCTGTCTTTCCTAATGGGCTGTGAATTTATTTATATATTGACTACTGTTATTTTAATATCACTTGAGCTAATCAAAATCCTTTGCTGTTAATGCTTAATAAATGGTGACTGGATGGATGGGCCCTAACATGGCTGAGCTACACTTCATACTTTTTTGGTTTTGGTGTGGGTTAAGTAATTAGCTCTAAGTGATAGATTAAAATAAGTTTCCAGCATTTACTCTATAACTAGGCAAAGAAAGAGATAACATAATAAAACAAGATTATCTTGTCAAGGAGTGTTTCTGCTTCCTGCAATTTTTAAAAGAGAAGATTCAGACCTTCTTTCAGAATGACTGATCATATCTATGACAGCTCTTGCAAGTTATAAAGTACTATGACAATATAAGACATTTCCCATAAAGGAAAACTTCCTGCCATGTTTGTTCATTTAGATCTGTGAGGCTGTTTATGGTCCAATTGTCTTGCTTAGAAGAGAAACGATATGATGCAATAAAATTTTCCAAAATGTGTAAAGATATCTCCATACATTCACTCATCCATTCATTCACAAAACATACTAAATATAAAGCATCCTAGTAAATGTTTGTTAGAAATAATATATATATATATATATACACACACACAAATAGATACTATCCCACAAAAGTGAAGGAGAAAATAATACAAGTTAGTCTAGTCCAATATGGACACTGTTATTTTAGTTGTGCTGGCAGCATGGAGGAAGGAACATCTTAGTCTGCAAGGGGGTCAAACAAGACTTCAAAAAGGTAGAATAAAATTGGGCAGAGGCTTAATGAAGGATAGCAATTTGCTAGATTGAGGAGCAGGGAAGGAACTTTAAGGCGGAGGAAACAAACAGCATGTACGAAGACAAGGAGTGAATAAATATAATGTATTTAGGAAACAAAATATGTGAATATAATTGATCAGTTCATAAATCTAGAGATATGGCAAGGCCAGAAATATAAGATGGAGTGAGATCATGAAGGATACACAAAGGGTCATGGTCCACACTGACTTTGGAAGGCAGTGAGTAATTGTGAGCAGAGAATTATTACGATCAAATATTTGTATTTTAGACCCCAATATTTAGAGAAGATTCTGAAATTTTATTGATGGATCATTAACTGGAGAGATATGAGGGTACAAGCTCATATCAGCGGTTCCCAAGCTTGAATCTCCATCAGAATCACCTTGATAATTCTCAAAATACAGACTCCAAGAATTTGGTATGTAACAGATCTGAGGTGAAGCCTAATAATTTTCATTCTTATTAGTTCCTAAGGCAATGGTGCTATGCCTGGTCCAGGAATCACACACTGAGAAGCACTGCCTTAGAGCACAGGTTTTGGACTGCACGTAAGAATCATGGTGGGGAGTTTTTCTATCCTTTAAAAAAATAATAATAACAATAATAAATAGCCAAGGCCCTGCTTCTAGATCAATTAAATTAAAAAATAATAATAATAATTAAAACATAACAAGTATAGATAGTAAGGAGAACTAGTGTTCTAAAGGCAGGTGTAAAAAAATTGTGGTTACATCACAAATAAGAACTTTATTAGGAGTGGATCAGCCCTTGGTTGTATGCAAGGTCTTCTGTTATCTGGACCTAGATTACCTATCCTGCCTCTTCTCTCATTACTCTCCACACTTTCTATTCTCATGCCTTTAGCCAAAGGCTCTTATGTTCATGCCCCCAAACCACCATGTTTTCAAATTCCCAGAGTTAAATCTTCTTGAAATGTTTATGCCTCCATCCCTCTTATTAATAAAAGTTTGTTTTCCATCTAGTCTGCCCAGGAAATTCTTTCCCAACCTCTTCTCCCCATTCTCCCTTCACTCCTTCAGTTGAGATTAGGTGACTTTTTAAAGTGCTTCCATGGCATGTTGTTGTTAGCTGGTATTTAATCTATCCCTAACTGGTGGTGACCCCATGTACAAATTAATAAAACGCTGCCAAGTCCTGTGTCATACCCATGATGGGTCACAGATCAGACCTTTGTGATTCATAGAGTTTTCCCTGGCTAATTTTCAGAAGTAGATACAAACTCCAAACCCACTGCCACGGAGTCTATTCTGACTCATAGCCACCCTCACTGGGTTTCCAAGGTAGTAAATCTTGATTGAAATAGATTGCTCCATTTTCCTTCCATGGAGCGGTTGGTTGGTTTGAACCACCAACCTTCTGGTTAGCAGTCAAATGCCGTAGGCACTGCACCATCAGAGCTCCTTAGAAGGAGATTACTAGACCTTTATTCCTAGTCTATCTTAGTATGGAAGCCCTTCTGTTCAGCATCATAGAAATGTGTAATCTTCCACTGCCAGACAGATGGTGGCTGCACAAAAGGTATGTTAGCTGGGAATCAAAACCAGCTCTCCCTCCTGGAAGGCCAGAATTCTACCACTGAACCACTCCTGCCCCTCTTCCATCCCAGAGCTCGATCAAAATGTGCAGCATTTATTATTTTTTTAATTACCAAATTTTGTCAATTTATCTATTTTCATAACCAAGTCTAAATATTTGACAGAAAGAGTGTTTGATTTATAATTATGATGGGAATAGTGGTTGATGTCATTTTACTGTTGTGCTTGTTTTATCCCCTATGGGAGCTCTGGTGGTGTAGTGCCTAAGACATTTGACTGCTAACCAGAAGGCTGGTGGCTCAAACCCTCCAGCCACCCCTCAGAAGGAAGGTTGGGCAATATACTTCTGTAGTCATACTGCTTCACAAACCCAAGGAGGGGTCGCTGAGTTGGGACTGACTTAATAGCAGTGAATTTGGTTTTAGAGGTTGAGAGACAAGCATAGAGCATAGCACATAAAGTCTAGTTACTGATTTTTGTGAAAAAACACACGACTGTCTAAAAGAATTCAAGGAACAGTGGGCATTCTAAGATTGCAATTAATTATTATTATTTTTTTACTGTAGTAGCAAAAGGAAAACATGTATGTATAAAAAGGAAAAAATGGGAAATCATCTTAATTGAAACACAAAACTTAACAAATGAAGGATGAGCGAGCATTTTAAAAACAAAAAAAAGTTTTGAGAGCAAAAGTGATTGACTGGCATTTGGGTGGAGTATGGGAAAGAGGAAAATGATTTGGAACTGGGCTGTTTCTCAGACCCAGTCACAGCCCTGGGAAATGGTCCTTTTGTTTGCTTGTTTGATTTTTTCTTAATCTTCTCTGCTACTAGGATTCAGTTACTGGAGAGTATTTTTGTTGTTGTTGTTGCTTCCTGAGTTACTGAGGACAGATAATAGTGTGATTGTGATGCAAATGGATCCTTTTTGTGTGAGGTACATCAGTAATTTGTAACCACAAAGCAGCCAGAGCAAAGGAAGTAGAGGAGAGTAAAAAGACACATGGTCAGAAAAGAAAAAGGGACTAAAAGTGAGGGAAAAAGGAGAATTAAGGAATGAATTAAGAAGATCGAAAGTTTAACAGTAGATATGTAGGTAGATAGATAGATGATAGATAGATAGGGCTAAAGGAAGCCTAGTATTTAATTTACTGTCTTACTACTTCACCAGTTCAATTCTCTATGGTGAATAACAAGATCATAGAACACCAGAGCTGGAAAGGACTTGGAGAATCTTTTACAACCCTCATTTTACAGATGTGGAGAATGAGACTCAAGATCACATTGTATAGCCAAAAAATGGAAACCACCTAGGTGTCCATCAACTGAGTAATGGATAACCAAACTATGGACATACACACAATGGAATACTATGCAACGCTAAAGAATAATGTAGAATCTGCAAAATACCACATAATGTGGATGAACTTGGAGGACATTATGCTGAGGGAAATAAGTCAATCACAAAAGGACAAATATTGTATTAGTCCGTCATTGTAAAAGTTAAGGAAAGGTTTATCTATA
>NW_006921867.1:3945751-3949068 GCF_000298275.1 Orycteropus afer afer
CTGCTTACCAGAAGGCTGGTGGTTCAAACCCACCAGCCACTCCTCGGAAGGAAGGTTGGGCAATCTACTTCCATAGTGATACCACCTCGGAATCCCAAGGAGGGGTCGCTATGAGTTGTGTCTGACTCAATGGCACATAACAACAACAATATATATACATATATATGACTCTATACAGAGAGAGTAATGCATTATACATTTGTTATTGTTGTTGTTGTTAAATGGCATCAAGTTGGTACTGACTCATAGCAACACTTTGTACAACACAACGAAACACTTCCCAATCCTACACCATCCTCACAATCCTTTCTATGTTGATCCCATTGTGACAGCCACTGGGTCAATCCATATTATTTAGGGTCTTCCACTCTTTATCTAACCATCTACATTACCATTTTATCTAACCATGATGACCTTCATCATGCAATTGTCCCTCCTGATAATGTGTTCAAAGTACAGGACACAATGTTTCTCCAGCATCTCTTCTAAGGAGCATTCTGACTGCACTTCCTCCAGGACAGTTTTGTTTATTCTCTGGCAGTCCATGGTATAGTCAATATTCTCAAAATTTAAATGCATCATTCTTCTTAAAAAAAACAAACCAAACTCACTGCCATTGAGTCAATTCTGACTCATTGGGTTTCCGAGGTGATAAATCTTTACAGAAGTAGATTGCCCCATCTTCCTTCCATGGAGCAGCTAATGAGTTATCATTCAAAAATGATATTTTTTTGATAATTGACACAGTGCATCAGATTACTTTTCTTTGGAATGGGCGCATATATGGATCTCTTCTGGTTGGTTGGCCAGGTGGCTCTCTTCCAAATTTTTTTGGCATAGACAAGTGAGCATGTCCAGAGTTGCATCAGTTTGTTGAAACATCTCAGTTGGTATTACATCAATTCCTGGAGCCTCATTTTTCACCAATACCTTCCATGAAACTTGGACTGCTTCCTATATTACCATCGGTTCTGGATCATATGCTAACTACTGAAATGGTTGAACATCAATCAAATCTTTTTGGTACAGTGACTGTGTATTCCTTTCAACTTATCTTGATGCTTCTTGCATTGTTCAATTTCTTACCCATAGAATCCTTTAATATTGTAAATCAATGTTTGAATTTTTCCTTCAGTTCTTTCAGCTTAATAAATGCCAAGTGTATTCTTCCCTTTTTGCTTTCTAACTCCAGGTCTTTGCACAGTTCATTTTTATGCTTTAATTTGTCTTCTCAAGCTACCATTTTAAATTTTCTGTTCAGATCTTCTCTATTTCATTCAGTATATAAAATATGTTTTTCTATAATGCCCAGTTTTCAAAATACATAACTATCAATCATGTATATATAAATATATCATGATTTGCTTACCATTCACAATATGTTGTAAGAACCTTATGTGATTTGGACTTTGTACAAACACTATATCATAGTCTAATATTGCTTTTTCTTTGAGCAACTCAAGTTTCATGTCTTAGTAATGATTGTCAGTGTGCATAGAGGAATTTGTTTTTGTGCTTGGTCTTCAATCCACATCATTAGCAATTTTTCTATCTCTGATATAGGTCCCTCTCACATTTTTAAGCCTTGTAGCTTCCAATGGAGCTGATCCTTTAACAACGTGGAGAATTTTTTCTTTGGTTTTGAGGATCATTGTGATTGTCAAATGTAACATGCCTAAATGGTGAGCAATAGCATTCACTGATTTCCGACCTTCCTTTTATTTTTTTTTAATAATGTTTGTTTCACTTCCAGATTAATACTTCTCCCTTGCCTCCTGCTTCTGCTATCATTGCATAAAGTTTGAAGCATTTTGGAGCTATTATGCACTTCGTGGAAATAGTTTGAAAAGAAAATTAAACAGACAGATAACGCTACAACATTGAAGAGACACATGATACACGATATTGTATGCTACAGCCTGTGAGACAAAGCATACGCTGTTATATGGTAAAGGATCTCTGGTAGCATAGTGTCTAAGGCACTTGACTGCTCACCAGAAGGCTGGTGGTTCAAACCCACCAGCCACTCCTCGGAAGGAAGTTTGAGCAATCATACTTCCGTAGGATTCCATAGATAGAGATAGATAAACAAACAGTTGACTTTGAGTCAATTCTAACTCATGGCAACCCCATGTGTGCAGACTAGAACTGTATTCTGTAGGGTGTTCAAGGCTGTGACATTACAGAAGCAGATGGCCTGCCCTTTCTTCTAAGGCACCCCTGGTGGATTCCAATTGTCAATCCTTCCAGTAGTAGTCAAGAGCTTAACCGTTTGCACCACCCAGGGACTCTTTAGAAATAGATAGATATGGCTAAAGGGAACTTAGGAGCTCTGGTAGCATAGTGCCTAAGGCACTTGACTGCTAACCAGAAGGCTGGTGGTTCAAACCCACCAACCACTCCTCGGAAGGAAGATGGGCAATCTACTTCCGTAGTGATGCTGCCTCATAAACTCAAGGAGGGGTCACTATGAGTTGAGTATGACTCAGCGGCACATAACAACAACAACACAGGAAACTTATTTGGGCCAAGTGTAAACCCTCACTTCCAGATGTAAACAACCCTTTACTCTACATCCTCATCTACATATATGATAAAAGAGATTCGTTTCTAATGTCCTTCATGACCTGGCCTATGTGGATGTCTGTCCACCCTCATATTTGGTTCCACACACAAACTTTATGTTCCACTTGTACTAAAGTACTTTATTTTCCTAGAAAAATTTCATCCTTCTCATTACTTTATTTCTACATACACCTTCATTTGTACATGTCCCCTGTTGGCACAGTAAATTCCTAAATTTCCTCCTTAACTACTTATGGGCTGCCTTTGACAGAGTTAAGTGTAGTCATTTGTGCCTTGCATATATCTTTAAAACATAAGTTATCTTATTATGGAAATTGGAAGCTCTGGTGGCATAGTGCCTAAGGCATTTGACCGCTAACCAGAAGGCTGGCGTTTCAAACCTATCAGCCACTCCTCGGAAGGAAGTTTGGGCAATCTACTTCCTTGGTGATACTGCCTCAGAAATCCAAGGAGGGGTGGCTATAAGTCAGATATGACTTGACCGCAGTGAGTTTGGTTTGGTTTTGGTATATTATGGAAATTACTTGTTTACTATCTTACTTCTACACACAGAACACAGAGTGTGAACCCTTAAAGGGCAAGACATGAGTGTAATTTATCTTTTGATATCCCGTAGATATCAATTTTATGTATATTGTTGTTGTTGTTGTTGTTGTTAAGTGCCGTCGAGTCGTTTCTGACTCATAGTGACCCCATGCACAGCAGAACGAAACACTGCCCGATCCCACGCC
>NW_006921867.1:3951989-3952629 GCF_000298275.1 Orycteropus afer afer
GCAAGACCAACGACTTGTTCATTGCAAACACCTTTTTTCAACAACACAAACGGAGGCTGTACACGTGGACTTCACCAGATGGAACACACAAGAATATATATATTCATGCCAAAAATTGTTTATGTAATAGTTATTATTATTAATATAGAACTTCACACTTTGAAGAATAAATATTTATATGTTTGAGTCATACCTCCACTCTCAAAAGTACTAATGAAAGATATTCTGTTACGAGTAGTTGTGTGTCACATAATGTGTATTCAGGCAATATCAGATCACATATATGTCCATGGTACTAATCCCCACAAAGCCTATATTGTATTAAAAATTTGAGGTACGTGCAATTGTTCATAATAACAGACAGGTGCTACTTTGCAACCTGTATCAAATTATTATTATTACTGTAGTTGTGTGTTAAAGATGCTTTAGTGTAACTGGAAGTGTTTCTCTAACTTTTTTTGCACATAGAAAGTATACTGTATACTAAGACAAACATTTGATTGATGTTAGATATATAACTAGTTAGTCTGACTTATATACAAATACAGGAGCTCTGGTAGCATAGTGGCTAAAGCACTTGACTGCTAACCAGAAGCCTGGCGGTTCAAACCCACCAGCCACTCCTCGGAAGGAAGGTTGG
>NW_006921867.1:3955354-3956090 GCF_000298275.1 Orycteropus afer afer
TTGGGCAATCCTACTTCTGTAGTGATACTGCCTCGGAAACCCAAGGAGGGGTCGCTATGAGTCGGGGGCCGACTCGACGGCACATAACAACAACAGCAACATATACAAATATGGTTTAAAGGCAGACTAAGGAATGAAATTAGTTTATAATCTGGGGACTGCTTGTGTATAATACAGTGTTTGCAAAATATCCGAATCACATAATGTCCTTTTTCACAGAACATATCATGGATATTAAGTGGCATATGACTGTAATGTAAATCACAGAAATATTCTATTGTGTGTGTCTATACAGGGATTGGATATTCAATGATGGGAAATAAATGTTCATTTTTAAATTTAATTGAAATTAATTGTTTTGGAAATTAAGAAATAGGTTATATTTTAGCTTTTCATATAGAAATTATAGATTTGTAAGGTCACCTTAACAATTTAAAATACTAATAGTTTTCACTTGCATGCTTAAGACAAATGAAAATAAAAAAACACAATGTTAAAAGGTTTTTAAAATTAGCTATCATATCTTCTTTAGTATTTTGAAGCTTCTAGAATATTGTTGGCACTAGCCTAAGAAAACTTCACTTCTGAAAATGTTGACTTGAAGACAAACCAGCAAGTTAATTAATCCAAAATAAATTTTCACCACCATTAGTAGCAGATATACCCTAGGATGAGATTACTCCCTGGATTGTTTTAATAATCTCATTTGCACATTCTTTTTTCCCTAAAACTTTCT
>NW_006921867.1:3956260-3984108 GCF_000298275.1 Orycteropus afer afer
ATATATATAAAATATAAGATGGTATAAAGCTAGGTTTCAGTGTAAATGAATATTTTAGAATATTTCATTTGGATGTCCATGGAGTCATATCATCCTGTTCCCACTTCCCCCACCCCAAAAGTGTTAACCTTTCTTATATAAACATTGATAAAACCAAAACACCAAGCCCACTGCCATCAAGTCAATTCCAACTCATAGTGACCCCCATTAGGGTTTCCAAGGCTGTAAATCTTTATAGATAGATGGCCTCGTCTTCCTCCCACAGAGCATCTGGTGGGTTTGAACTACTGACCTTCCAGTTAGTATACAAATGCCAGATCTATAGATGATGTAAACAATTTATGCTTACCTGCTAATCTAAAATGTTGGTAGTTTGAAGCCTCCCTATTGAAGAAAGTCCTGGTGATCTGTTTTCGTAAATATTACAGCCAAGAAAATTCTATGGAACGATTATACTCCATAACACATGGGGTCACCAGGACTCAGCAATGGCTTTGGATTTGTTTTTATTGTATAAGGCTCATTTAATTCTCACAACCAGATCCTGAGGCAGGGAGAGGGAACCGCTGCTATTTTAGAGATTAAAAAAACAGACAAAAGAGCACAGAAGAATTTAAGTAAGTTTCCCAAGGTCACATAACCAGTCAGTAAGTTTGTGAACCCTGTTCTAAAACTCTCTCCTAATTTTGAGGATTTGCATATATACATGAGTAATACATGTTTTCAATATTTTAGAAAGCTTTGGTAGAGGCACAACCATATAATTTTATAGGGTTGCCTTTTTTTATTTAAGTCTTTCTTTGGAGTATAATGCTTTTTCAATTATTGGCCCGGGTGGAAGCTACAATACATTATTTTTGGCAAACTGTGTCCTCATTCATGAGAGAAACTTAATTATAAACCAAGCTGATCTCTGCACAATACTAGGTCTCGGACAGTAAGTCCTTGCAACCATATCTGCCTTATTGAATATGGTTCTTGAATTATGGGGCTAAAAAATAAACTAAGAAATAAAATACCAATTTCCCTTCCATTATAATCTCATTTATTATTATTTTTCACTCTGGGTATATGAAATCATGTTCATAGGGACATATTTAAATGCATTTTCTGGATAATTATTTCACACAATTTAAGTAATTATCTTAAATGACTTCTTATAGAGATAAAACAGTTCTTTAAAATCAAGATTTTCTTTGCTTTTTTTGACCTAGATTCTTTATTAGTTTTATAATTAGTGCACTTTATGTTTCCAAAATCTCATTTCATATAGAAAAGCTCATGTCTGTTCACTAAAAAAAAGAATTTTTAAAAAGAGAACAGTATGCTCATTTATTTCTACTTTTGTTAGCAGTACCTACTAGTATGCAGTATATACTAACAATAAATATGCTCAAGTATGAAGAGTTATGAGAAGAAAATGAGATCAAGTGTAGAATAATCTCTTCCATTCAAACAGAGCTTTCCACCTGGAAATGACCCAAATCTATTGAGATTAAGCTAGCAAACAGTGAAAACGCACAATGAAAGACACACTGACCTCTGTTTCCACATTCAACAAAGGTAAAACAAAGCATACTATTAAATATCAGCTCCTTGGCTCCCTTTAAAACATAAAAACACATTAGCCTGCTTCTTCTTCTTCCTCCATCAAGGAAACTCACTGCCATCCAGTCAGTTCAAACTCATAGAGACCTACATTGAGTTTCCGAGGTGATAAATCTTTACAGAAGTAGATTGCCCCATCTTCCTTCCATGGAGGAGCTGGTGGATTTGAACCACCAACCTTCTGGTTAGCAGTCAGATGCCTTAGGCACCGCAGCACCAGAGCTCCTTTTGAGTAACCTACTACTCTTCATATTTTAAGTATTTGCTTCCCTCTTGTTTTTCAGCATAGTGATAGAAAAGCTCACAACTCACTGGTTTCCTGAAGTGAATAACATATTATGAACAAACTAAACCCACTGTTTGCTTTATGGAAGCATCTGCAGAGTGTTTCTGATTTTTTTCTTCTTCTTTAGCGTAGAGGGAAAATCTCAGGGCTTCAAGGTCTGAGCTAACTGAGTAATAAAAGTGGAGACAGGCTGTAACAGAGGCTGTGAAAGGACTGGGAATGTAAACTTTTGAGCAAAACGAGGAAAGTCACCTCACCGGTGATGTGGTGGGCACAGGAAACACAACTCAGGATTGGGGTGAGTGGGCAGGCGATGGGAGGCTAGTGGAGACTCTAAAGTCACCGTTTTGTCAGCGTATGCTTGCGGGGCTGCTGATCTTTGGCTGATTGCCTCCCCCAAACCTAAAAATAGCCAAGCCTCATTCCTTTGTAGTGGCAGCCAGAGGCACAGCTGTGTGGGGACTGGCTATCTTTCTCTTGGGCTTTGACAAATAGCTGAGAGTTAGTGGGCTTGAGTGGGCACCTGTTGAGAGAAGCTCTGAGTTTAGTTGTCAACACTGCTGAAGGTAGTTTCAGACTTTCTTTCCAGGACGCCTTAGTTTATTACCTGCATCCCTTATAGAATAATTTTCTCCTTCTCTCCTAAAGCCCGCTCCTTGCCTCTGAGTATATATTCATGTTTTCCTTGAGCCTTTTCCCTTTGGGTATTATGTCCATCTTAGCATGATTGTCACACAAGAGGATTTTGAAAATACAGAAGTAATCATTCCCCTGTTTCAGTGGGTGAATAAAATTTTATTTCCTTATTTGGTTTAGTAGATCTAAAAGCTCTAAATACACTTTTGGAATTACTCAGAAAATAATATTTTCTTACTAAGATATACTTACTTACATGTATCACTATAGAGAAATATCAACTCTACGTTTCTTATAGGATGGTCAACTAAAAAGTATGATTTGGATTATTGTATGTACATTCTTGCAGAAAAACCTGTTCTTAATTTCTTTAAAAGCAACACAAATTAAAACACTGAGATCATGTTAAATGTCCTAGCCCACCTTTTAATGTTTATTTTGAGCCTTATAAAAAATATTTTAATTATAGAAATTAGTTTTCTATAGGCTTATTTTCCTTGCCAGGTTTCTTCCTCTTACAAACAGGTTGTATGAATTAAAATGTAAATGTTAGTTAACTGTTCCATCTTGTAACTATATTAGGGTAGAGCTAATATCTTTAGGTAATTAGGGTAATATTCATTCTATAATACCCATGATAGAGTTTTTTTTTTTTCTCTTACTCTCCCTTTTTGCTTGTTGCCATGGTATTCTTTTACATACATTTTTTTTTTAAATGTGGTAAGGAATTGCTGGGTGAAGCAAATGCCTAAGTGCTTGACTACTAGTATGCAGAGGTTGTCGGTTTGAACACACTGAGAAGAAGAGCCACAGAATAAAGTCCTGGCAATTTGTTTCCATAAAGATCGTATCCTTGAAAACCCTGTGGTGCAGTTCTACACTGCACACGTGGGCTTGTCATGAGTCAGAACTGACTTAAAGGCAGCTAACCACAATTTTCCCCTTGACTTGCTATTCTAGGCATGTGATTAGATCGCTATTTCATAAGTTTGTCAGTTTGTTCATGAGTCAAAAATCAGAGAATTAGTTTAAATATTTTAATGCAAAAAAGGCAATATCTCATATTAAAATAAAATAACTACAGCCTTCTCTTTCTATGAATCTAGCAAAGATATGAGTTCTGTTTTGGATTGTGTTTAGGATTTTGTTTTGTGATATTTTTGTATTTTTTCCCTTTCACAGCAATACATTTTGGGGTATGGTTTGCTGACAATATTTTCCACAGTAATCAGTGATTTAGCTGTAAATAGAAGATAATTATTGCATCTGGGGAATACACACTAGAAAAGATTGGTATTTCTGGTTCATATATAGGTGGAGAAATACTCTGCCAGATGGGCATTTATTTATTCATTTTTCCTGGCTAGAAATAACAAGCAATGTGTGAGAAAGTAGAGGAAATATTCTGTTGGCAATTCTAAGCAGGATCTTGCAAAGGTTGAGTGGAGCAAATCTATTGCGAGTTTTTATTATTATTATTATTTTTAAACACATCCACACAGTATTTTTCAAAACATCTGTGGATTAATGTTCACGCTGAAGGGAATTTGATTGTCTTATAAGCACTTTGGTCATTATAATAACTCTGCAGATAATAGTAACATGTAACAAATGTTGAGTGCTTCCTTTGTGCCTTATGTTGTGGTAAGAGCTTTATTTACATTATGTGAGTAAATTCCTAGGACTAGCCTGTGAGGGAGTGATTAAAAAAACAAACTCACTGCCTTCAAGTAGAATCCAACTCATAGTGTCCCCTGAAATAGATTGTCCAATCTTCCTCCCAACCCCTTCTGGTTAGCAGTCAAATGCCTTCAGCACTGCACCACCAGAACTCATTGTGAGGGAGCTATATTATTCCCATTTTACAGATGAAGAATTTGAGACCTATCTGGGCTTCAAAATCAGAGTTCCTTCTTTATGGCAATTGCTATCCACCACAGCAGGCTGCCTTCCTGGGCTCAGGGAGTATACCGGCTTGTTCTACAGTTATCCATGCTGTAACAGGTAAATTCCAGAAAAGAATTGACTATCAACCTATATATACACATATTGACTGATATAGAGATGAGTCATATTTTATAGTTGTTCCCATCCCCTCTGGCCTGGGGGTATAAAGTTGAATCCAACTTGCTTCCAGATTTAAATGCCTGGAATTGTCCGTTTATTAAAATCCATTGATTAGGTTTGCTAACTATAAGGTCATCAGTACAAACTCACCAGCTGCTCCGCAGAAGGAAGATAGGGCAATCTACATCCATAAAAAAAGATTTACAGACTTGGAAATCCAATCGGGGTCTCTATGAGTCGGAATTCACTCGATGGCAGTGAGTTTGGTTTTGGTTTGGAGAGCCTTTAGAGCTCACTATCAGAACTATCAGCCGTGCAATCCAACTATGCAAACAGGAACTGGAGATACTGAAAGTTTAAATAATTGGACCAAGATCATATTTTTAGTGAAGTACACACTAGAAAGTAGGTCTCTCTACTTCTTAATCTCAATAGACATACACACACATATGTAAGTGTAGGTCAAACGATTTCAGATTTAAGTGGCAAAAAGCCCTAGCGAATTAGTTTCAGCAAAGAAAAAGATTTTTATTAGCTCATCTAAGTAAAAAGTTCAGAGGTATGGCTTACTTCAGGCACAATTACATTCAAGAGCTCAAGTAATACCATCTAGCTCTAGTACCTCTCTCAACTGTGCTTTCCCAGGCTTTCTTAGGCAGTCTTTATCAATGCAGTAGCGGTTATTAGGTTTGGGCATACATCCTGGGCACTCAGTTGCAAGAGAAAATAGAAACGCCATTCTTTCAACAGAAGTCATAAATTGGCTCCACTTGACTGTTGAAATCACCTACACATCCCTGAATATTGGGAATGCAATACTCTAATAGGCTAGGTTCAATCAAATGCTCCCGTCTGGAGATGAACCCTCTACAACTGTTGCCACGGAGTTGATTCTGACTCATGATTACCCCATGTGTTGCAGAATAAAACTGAGCTCCATCAGTTTTAAAGGCTGTGACCGTTCAGAAGCAAATCACCAGACCTTTCTTCCGTGGCACCACTGAATGTGCTCAAACAGCCAATCTTTAGATTAGGAGGGGAGCGTGAATGGTTTACGCCACCCTGGGACCTTCACCTGGAAATAAGCCTAACTTAAAACCATAACAGAGGAGGTGGGAGACAGTTGATCAAGACAAATCTGGGTGCTATGGCCAAAAGAAGGTAAAATGGATAATCGTCTTAAAACATGAAAGTAAACTGTATGCCCGATATTATATTTGTATTTGTATGTGCTCAATAATCCTCAATGGTCAAGAGCAATGTAGTTATTTTCTTAGTTGATAACAGATTTTTAAGATGGTAATAGTTTCAGTGTGCAGATTTTCTTTATTGTTCAGCTAGTGCATCTTTTGTTTTCAAAATCTCTGCATTTTATGCTCACTCTCATTTAGTTTCTAAAGTGGACATATAAATGTAGGAATTTTATCAGTCACTTTTTTGTAGCAACTTGCTGCTTTTGTTACGTTTGTCATACTGCAGACCCAAATTAAATTTCGTATTTCAGTCTCTGACACAGATTACTTTGATAGTTCTGTTAAATCTTTCATTTAACAACTGACAAAATTGCTGTTTTTAAATGTCTATGCTGAGAAAGTACACGTTTATCATCTGATTTCAGATCTGCATGGAGTTATACTGATTATTTTAGATAACTTCAGCCTCTACTCCCATTTTACTTTATTTCTGAAGTCAATTTTTTTAATGTTACAATTTTAATGAGGAAGAACCCATATAGTAGACTATGAAGTATCTCTTAAGGATAAAATTTAATCATAGCCCATGCTCCTTATTTCAAGGCTGGAGGCATCAGTCAATTTGGCAATAAATACTATTTGGCTGATTGAAGGTCCAGTGACTAACCTTGAGTTGAAATCCCAGCTGCCTGCATCATGTGACCCTAAACTTTCTGTTTTTATCCCAGTGGTAATGAATACCTTACATTCAGAGAAACCAGAGCAACTTAGAATGGATATTTGGTACTTTTCAAAGACATACAGCAGTAAAAGTTACGATGTTTTTCACTTCAAAGCAACAAACAGATCTTTATTATTTCAGATCAGTCCAATTTAATTTGCACTTGTGTGATGACACTGTGCCACATATTTGCATTAATTTATGAGCTTTTCCTTAATTTGAATTTAATATATTTATACACCCTTTGTTTTGAAAATACCATGATTTTTGACAACATGCTAATAGTCATTGGAGGGTGAAATTTGAGTTACAATCTAAAGTGATCATGGTAAGCAGTATAGTTTTGGGGTATGAAATAATGGCTACATCAGTTAAAATTGGATTTGGCTATATGCATTGGAAAATTCAAAATAGGGATGTATTAAGTAACATCAATATATTGCTTCCTCACATGAAAGAGGTCCAGTTGTAAGCAGTACATCTGTGGTTAACAGGGCCGTGGTCATCAAAGACCCAGGAACCCTTGGTCTCTCTGTGGTATTTTCCATCTTTGGAGTCCTGGGATGGTGGCAAACCGTTAACATGCTCAGCTGATAACTGAAATGTTAGAAGTTCAAGTCCACCCAGAGGCCCCTTAGAAAAAATGACCTGGCAATCCATTTCCAAATAATCAGCCATTTAAATCCCTATGGAGCACAGCTCTACTCTGAAACACATGAGGCCCCCATTAGTTAGAGTCGACTTGACGGCAACTGGCTTAGCTTCGCTTCCATCTTCAGTGTCACCTCATGGTCTAGGATGACTGCTGGATCTCCAGCCTCTTTCAAGGTGATAGGAAGAAGGAAGGACAGCAGACTGAAATAATGTGTGTCCCAGCTGAGTCAGCTACCTTTAAAAAGACTTCCGGAAATTCCACTCCATTACATTTGCTTACATCTCTGTGGCAGACTGTGACTGTCCACATCATCTTGGATTCTTTTAATCAACTCCTATCCACCAAGCTATGCATATTTTCCAGCTAACTGCTTACTCCTGCCATCTCTAGAGGTCTGCCTTCCTTAGACACTGGAGGTGGATGTTGAGAAATGCCGGGAGGATTCTGCCTCCTCATTCATCCATCTCTACCCTCACCCAACCTAGAGCAGCTCATAGCCAATGACTGCCCGGGATAAAAGTGCAAATGCTCACCCGTTTTGTTGATGTGCGGTAGGACAATCTCTAAAATTTATTCTTTAAAGATCCTGGCTTGATCAGGCTAACGTTTCACTTGGCTTTTTTTTCCACTTTCCTATCCTGCTTCCCCAACTCACAATCTAGTTTCTCCTAGGAGAACACCCTTAATAAATGTTTCCTCAAACAATAGGCTTCAGGTCTGCATCTGGGAAAACTTGCTCTAAAACTGTCTCAGGGGTAAGAAAATCTCATGGCTACACCGAAATCCCAAAAATGCTGCCCATGTACAATTTCAGCCAGACCCATTGCCACCTTCTCCCCCAAATAACCAGAATCCTCTGAAAGAAGGGGGAGAATGGTATGGATTAACTCCGTGTCTAAGAAAATATTTTGACTTGACTCAAATCAATTACATCATTGGCCATGGTGACTATCTTTTAGCAGCTTTCACATAAAGTACATAAAATTTTCTCCTCTCAAATACGTATTATAACAGAGAGGGAAGCTAGAGAAGGAAGCTGCTGTGGCAAAAACTTAAGATAGTTCTAAGAGAATAACAAACTATATATAAAAAATACACTAATCAAGATGATATCTGAGAGTAATATATTCGCCAAGGAATTATAACCAAAGTTAATAACTGAACTGAAAAATGTCATTTGTAAGGGACTGTTTCAAAAGACTTTTTTTTTTATATGGCAATTGGAGTTGAAAGCTTTTTTTAACAAATCTCTAGTAACGATACTTTTGATTCTGATTCCCATTCTCTGGGGCCATAAATCCATGTCACTAAGTTGTTACTAAATATGCATGAATGTTAAGTCAAGTTTTATAAAATACCAGTTTGGAACCCTTGGAGAAATTGATACAGCTGTTCACATTTTGCCCAGTACTCTGAGCAATTTATTTAACAGACCGTGAATTCAGATACATTTTTAATACCATGAGACTGAAGAATGTGTAAAAGATTTCCCTTTGTATACCAAACCAAACCAGTTGCTGTCAAGTCCACAGTGACTCCTGGCAACCCTCGGTGTGTCAGAGTAGAACTGTGCTCCACAGGGCTTTCAGTGGTGGATTTTTTGAAAGAAAGTCCCCAGATGTTTCTTCTGAGGCCCCTCTGGGTGGGCTCAAACTTCTAACCTTCAGGTTAGCAGTCCAGGGCAACAACTGAGAGACTCCCTTCCTCTATATATTAAAAAAAGACAGAAAGAAACTACCTTCTGTTGACTTGATTCTGACTCATAGAGGCCTATAGGACAGAGCAGAACTGCCCCACAGGGTTCCCAAAGCTTTAGTCTTTACAGAACCAGACTGCTGCATCTTCCTTTCATGGAGTGATTGTTGAGTTTAAACTGTTGACCTTTCAGTTAACAGCTAAGCGATTAAACCACTGCACCACCAGGGCTCCTTTCCCTCTGTATACTACCTTCAAAACAAAATTGGTTCTTTTTGCAATCTCTAGTGGGCACTCTGATAGTGTAGTGCCTAAAGCACTTGACTGCTAACCAGAAGGCTGGCGGTTCAAACCCACCAGCCACTCCTCAGAAGAAAGGTTGGGCAATCTACTTCTGTAGTGATACTGTCTCAGAAACCCAAGGAGGGGTCGCTATGAGTTGGGTCTAACTCAACAGCACACAACAACTACAACAGTGGGCACTGTTAGTGTTCTACGCATATTCCCTTTTCCATGCCAGTGCACTCATCCCCCAGCCACTGGGAGTGGTGGCAATTCACAGCTGCTTGTGGAGATTTGCCCTTGACTTTAAAGGAACCATTATGCCTGAGACACCTTATGTCCTTATGTCAGAAATGGTGAAAAAGTTGAAGCGGAGGTATGTCTGACTACCACCTCATAGGAACCAATTTTGGGCTGATCCTGATTCTTATCCCTCCCCTTGAAGTTAGAGGAGGTCTGACACTACTATATTATAGCAAACAGAAATAATTTTATTCTAGATAGGGTATGGGCAGAAGCATCATGAAACAAACACAGGCGGTCCTGGATTATGAACAAGTTCTATTCCTAAATCTGTCTTTAAGTTGAATTCGTAAGTAAGTCAGAACAGTTAGGTATGGTTCATATCTAATGTCAGTTAGTCAACAGTTTATCTTAATATACAGATGTTGTGTTCCTTTCTATGCAAGAAAAACATTAAAGAAATACTTCTAGATATACTAAAATATATTTACCATTATAATACAGTAATAGTAATAATAATATTTTGATCCACGTAAGAAAATATCTCCCATTTGTTATTATGAACCATTGTATGTACCTTGAATTTTTAACCTAATTGGCTTTACAGGGTAGGTTCCTAACAGCCAGTTGTAGACATAACCCAGGGACTGCCTAAACACAAGCCCAGCAGCTCTCTTGCCTCAAAGTAAGGTCAATGCTTTGCTCCAGAGCTCCATGTGGGATTATGTTGAAATTGGATCCCAACTGAGACCAAGTTCTTGTTTGGTTTTGCCTCTCATTCCCTAGTTCCTTTCACATTCCCTTTCCTTTAGCACTTCCTCAATGTATCACTTTTGTAAGTACCCCTTTCTCAGGCTCTGCTAGTAGGAACTCTGACCTCAGACAGATTTAATAAGAATCTAAAATGCCCAGCTATATTTTTCATTCACTGTATGCAGTCTTAGACCTTTCCTTCAATTTATCCTAAAAAAGAGAATGATGGCAGAGGTATTTTGGTATAGTTGAAAGAGTTCAGGAGGATTATGGTATCTAATTTCTTGTGACTCCATCCTAAATTTTCTACCTGAGGCAGATCTGATGATTCCTTCCAGGTTTAAATTCCTATAATTCTATGCATTGCACATACCATGTAGCTTCTGGAAAGTAATAATTTCACTTATAGCTCTTGCCATAATACCTTGCACAGTCCAATATATGTCTGTTACAGTAAATTGATCCATAAAAAGTTATGTCACTTCTTTGATAACTTATCTATAGTTCTACAAACATCTATCTCTGTTCAAATTTGGGAAATTAAATGTAGTCATAGAAAAGGAAGATAAAAATCACATGAGATCCCTCACATATATGACACATGTGTATATATCGGTGGGGACATGACATGAAGATTTGTTTGAGATTCTGGGCTTTTTGTTTATTTAGAGAGGGAGGTGATGTAAGGGAAATAATTATTTGGCTATGGATTATAGAAGTAATAGGAAAACAGTCTTTTGGTAAAGACTATTAACAAATTGTGTTTGTATCAAAATGAAAACGAATGACATTTTTGCTATCATTCTTCTTATATTCACTGTCCCTTTACCCACAAATGCTATATTCAGTCAAAAGTGTGTGTGTGCGCACACACACACACACACACACACACTTCTGTGCTCATTTCTCAATGCCTGTGTGGCTGTTGTCTGGTGAAGCCCTGAATTCCATGTAGGTAACTGCATCTTCCAGATACTTCTAATGGCAGGCCCCTGTTGTTTACACCAACTCTCTATCCTATTTCATCTGAGTTTCTATTTATATAAAATATTTGTTCTGATGATTCAGGGAAATATTCAGGACACAAACCTCTTGACTGCCTGAATTAGTTCAGGTCTAATTCAGAAACAGAAGCCTCCAGATTAGAAATCCTGGAGCTAAAACGTGCTGAACAAAAACAGGGTGTGGGATGGCCGAAAGTATAAATAGACTAGATAACTGATTTGCTTAAACACAAAAATCCTGGCACACAGTCAAGTGGATGTGGGGAGGGGGTTAGGCTGGGCTGATGAGTGTAGAATCAGCAGAGTTAGAAAAAGATTTCATCAATATGGGGGCACACAGCATAATAGGCTGTACCTTGTTCCCAGCTAATGTTCAGGAAACATTAGATAAATGAACAATGAGGAGAAACAAAGATTGATTTTAACACATTGAATGAAGGATGATCATGCACCAAAATATAAGAGTTGTAAGGATGGATGCTTTGGAAGAGCTGCGTATGTGATAGAGAGTGTATCAAGTTTATAAATGTAACTTCAGGAAATCCTAGGTCTCCATTAACTCTGTCAACATTTAAACGTATATAATTCTTAAAATTATCTAGCCCACTTAAATATTTTATGGATGATGCATGTACTATGTGATTATGTCCCCTTGATGAAACAGTCAAATTAACTCTTGCTTTTATTTTTGCTCCCGGCCAAACAATATCTACAAAAGCATTAAATGCAGAGTGAGATCTTAGTTTATTCTACTTTGATAGTGCAAGCTCTCCTAAAGGTGTTTACTTTGTGAAAGTTGACACCTTACGTTTGTTCTAGACATTAGAGTTGTATAAGTATGCCTGGGTGTTGATAGGGAGAGAATGGTGGCGGCCCAAATCTTCTTTTCCCTTCTTCCAAGTTCCCTCTCTTATCTATTATTGATTGCTTGTCCCTGAGAAATCCTCAACCAGATCTCTACCAAGAGGTCTTGTCAGTTAACTTCATTCCAATTCCATACCTCCATTGGTGGAAATGGGAAGATGGATGGAGTGTTAACCCCAGCTCATGACCAGCATTCAAATATTCCTTTTCTCCAGAAACAAATACATGATGGCTTAGTATGCCACTTTTGAAAACTTGCCAATTACTGCTTTAGGCTTTAACTCAATAAACAATTTTAATGGTAACAGAGAATACAAAGGCAAAAAAAATTATGAGAGCATAATCGAGAAAGTACTGTAATATATATTGAGAACATTTTTCTAAGTCATCCCACTTCCAGTGGCTCAAAAATTGCCTGATTTATAGCAGACACTTATTAAGACTTGTTGAGTGAATTGTGGAATATCCTTTCTTACTATAACCCTGCCCTCTTTTTTTTCTAACCTTATTAGTTACTCTTGTCTGTAATTTTAGCACAGTTTTTTTTGGTCTTTTTCTTTGTTTGTCTCAAGAGGCAGCAAGGAAATATCCAAAATTTCATTTCAGGATAACCTGAAACGTTAGGTTAGCCTCAAAGTGTCTAGTTAACCTTTCCCTAACTGTAACATGGAATATCAAAATCTCATTCGCTGGTCCATATCATAGCACTTGCAGTACAATAAGGCACCACATACATGTTAGTTTACCCCCCTACTATCTTCTGTCATTTCTTCATTCTGACATATTTTTTCTTCTTACTCTGTTTCAAGAATCCAGATTTCTCTCAGGGGGAAAAAAAAGGTGTCTGTTCTAATTTGATGAAGTGCAGCATTAAATTACACAACATGTTTCTTAATTATTTTGCATGATTTATTAAAAGTACGAGAGAGCTATTGAGGGGTCTGTGGCGGGTATAATCACATAAATAGAAGAGGTTGCTTTCAAAGGATTAAGAATAACCTATGAGTAGGAAAAAAATGAATCAGGGCAATATGATAGACTGAAATCAGAGCTGGAAAAACCTGTAAAAGAAATAGCTTTAGAGGTCTCACATATGCTTTCAAAATGCTGGGATCTAGTTTTTTTGTAAATTAGAGCTCTCAGTAAATGTAGGACAAGTCCCAGCTGTACCACAGCATTAACATTAAAACTAAACCATATCTTGAGTCTCCTTTTCTTTTCAATCTCTGGAGGTTTCAAACCAGGAAGAAGGTCAAAAACAATTCCCTTACGATGACCCCTTCCCCAATAAGCAAGTCTCATCTGCTGTATTTCCACATTGAGGCCATTAGACAACTGAGAGAGACAGTTTAAAGATAAAGTACTCAATCCATCTATTCTGGGTTTTCTAAAATCAAAACAAGTATCATTCTAGTACCATTAAATGTTGTTAAGCTTATACAGTAAGATCTGGAGAACTGTGACTCATCAGTGAAGTGATGCACTAAAGTACATTTTGATGCATTGAATATAATAAGCACATGCATTTTCAATGTCTTCTGGGATTTGTATCCATTCCCTTGACATACCTGAATGCTAGCCCACCTTCAAGATATTATTTTCCTGAAATCCAACAGATTCTTAGAAATAATAATAATAACATTGATATAATTTCAGCAAGACTGATAAAAATAAAAAGAAATTCAACTAACCAATATTGGGAATAAAACACGGGATTCCACTGCAGATCTTCCCGACATTAAAAGAATAATAAGGGGATACTATGAACAACTTGACACAACAACTTTACTTGGAAGATATGGACCAATTTCCTCAAGCAAGATGAAATAGACAATCTGAATAGCCCCATAACCATTAAAAAATTGAATTGCAATTAAAATCTGAAAAATAAATTCACTGGAGTATCATAACAAACATTTAAAGAATTATCACTAGTTTTATTCAATGAACATTTCCCACGTGTTGATTATCACCTCTGATTTAAAAGACAATGCCATTTACAACTACTTTAAAGAAAATGAATTACATAAGTATATAAGTGACAATATATATATAGGCTCTGTATGCTGAATTTTACCAAATACTGATGCAAGAAATCAAAGAAGACCTAACTAAATGGAGAAACATACTGTGTTCATGGACTGAAAGGCTCAGTAGAATAAAGCTGTCATTTCCTTCCAGTATGATGTATATATTTAATGCAGCTACTATTAAAATCCCAGCAACATCTTTATACATATAAATAAGCTTATTTTAAAATTTATGTGGCAAGTCACAAGCTCCAAAATGCCTAAAACAATTTTGGAAATGAATAAAATAAGAGGAATCACACTTCCTGATTTTAAGACTTACTATATAGCTACAGCAATCAAGACTGTGTGATATTAGTGGAAGGAATTGACACACAGATTAATCTAACAGAATAGAGAACCCAGAAATGGACTCATACCAATATGTCATGTTTATTTATGGGAAAGGTACAAAAGCAATTCAATGAAGAAGATCAGTGCTTTCTGAAAATGGTGCTGGAACAATTGGACATCCATAGGCAAAACAAAGTGAACCTCAACCTAGACCTCACACTTGATACAAAATTTCACAGATCAGAGTGAGATGACTTTTCCCTGTCTTACATAAATCTCATCCATATTGTTTGGTTCCATGCTGGTCCAGTATGGTAGCCACTTGCCACATGTGGCGATTGATTACTTGAAATCTGACTAGTCCAAGTGGAAATATGATTTAAATGCAAAATACACACTAGATTGTGAAGCCTTAATATGAAAAGAAGAAAATATCTCATTAATAATTTTATATTTTATTATATTACATATTATACATTAAAATAACACTTTGCATATATTTGGCTACATAAACTGTTATTAAAGTTAATTTATATGTTACTTTTTTACAGTTTTAATGTGGGTATTAGAAAATTTTAAATTGCATTTGTGGTTCACATTATAATTCTATTGATCAGTGCTGATCTAGTCTATAAATTCCAATTTCAGTTTCTTTTTATTTGAAAGAGAATTAAAAGAATTGTGAAGCACACTTCATATGGAATTATTTTTTTATCAGCATAATTGCCTAACTAAATATTTGGAACTTTTTTGTAACTATATTTATTTCCAAAACACCGATTTTGTTTTTTCAAAAATAAAAACTTTTTTTTATTGTGATTTGGGTGAAGATTTACAGAGCAAATTCACTTTCCATACAGTAGTTCATATATACTTTGTCTCATTACATTGACCACAATACAACAGCTCACCTCCCACTTCCTCCTTGTTTCCTCCTTCCCTACCTCTTCCCTGTGTCCATCCCTCCATGCACTCCTGCCCCCTGAGCTGTCTTCCTGTGCATAAACAGCCCTTCTTTCTCCCATGCTTGTTCTCTCCAAGGAGTGTATCTAACTCAGGTACATGTTCAACTCATATGCCTGTCTTTTGTTTGACTGGAAGCCACAGGCATGGATTCAATTCCAGACCTGAAGGGCAGCTAGGGGCCATAGTCTCAGTAGTTCCACCAGGCTCTATCGGACCAGCAAGCTTGGTTTCCCCCCCGCTTTTTTTTTCCTCCAAATGATTTTGAGTTTTGTTCTACATTGTTCTCCCTCTCTATCCAGGATCTCCTACATAGATCCCCTTCCAAGTGGTTGACAGTGGTCTCGTGGTTGTATAGGCTGTGGATCGGATGGTGTACCAGTTGCTAGGACTAATTGTTTCCATGAGTTTTTGGAAAAATAAAATAAAAAACTCTTACGTAATTATATTTACTTAAACAATAAATAGTGAGCAGTGTCAATTCTGTTGTGGTCAGCTGCTGTGGAGTTGCCCCTGAACTCATGGAAACCTCATGCACAATGGAAAACAATGCTGCCCAGTCCAGTGTCAGCTCAATGACTGACAGAGGGTTGGATAACTGTGACACACAGGGTTTTCACAGGCTAGTTTTTGAAAGTAGGTCTCCAGGCCTTTCCTCCTAGGGTCTAGTGTACTTCCTGGGAAGTTACAAAGCCTTGCCCTCATAGAGTGTCCCTGGGTGGCACAAATGGTTATGTGCTGCTCTGGTTCCCTAGTGCCGCTCTGACAAGAACATACCACAAACGGGATGGCTGAACAAACAGGAGTTTATTCTCTTACAGTTCAGGAGGCTCAAAGTCTGAGTTCAAAGTGCCAGGCTCTAGGGGCTAGGAGAAAGCCCCTTGACCTTGGGCTTCAGCTCGGCTTCTTTGCTCCCGGCCCACTGAAGCTAGAAGTGTCTCTTCACTCAGGTGCCTACTGGCTGCTGAGGCTAACAAGCCCAAGGTCGACAAATAAAATGGCAAAGTCCTGATGTTACCAAACCACATAGCAGGCCATCAATTCAAGTCCATTGTAAGTTCCAAGGTCAGCAGAGCATGGCAGGCTGCTGAACAATGACACGGCTACACGCAGGGTCCAAGCGTGCCATAAGCTAGAGACCATTCCCTAAGCTGTTTCTTATATATGGGAAGCAGACCACATACCCAAAGGCAGCTACTCAGCTGCTTGTGGTAGATCCCAGCATGGAGTTGATTGCCAGTCTCATCATGGGGAATAACTATTACCAGATTCCCAGCCACTCAACCAGGCCCAGACAAGTTGACATACAAACATAACCACCACATGTGTTAAGTTGTTAACCTAAAGGTTGGTGGTTCAAACCCACTCAGAGGATCCTTGGAAGAAAGGCCTGGTAATCTGCTTCCAAAAGATCACATTCATAAAAATGCCTATGGAATACGGTTCTACTCTGAAACACATGAGTCAAAATAGACCCAGCAACAAGTGGTTTGGTTTTTTGGTTTGCCCTCTTGGAGCTTACATTTGCCAGTTGATACAGTCTTCACTTATATAGCCACAGAAATAATTATAGCTGGCTTAATAAAGTTGGGTTGGGTCTAATTAGACATAAACTGTCACCCCATGTGATTAGTTCTCGTGGTTTAGGGGCTTAAGGCCATGATTTCCCAGGACAATCTAGTCAACTGGCATTATATAATTCTTTATGTTCTATCTCCCAGTATGGTGAGTAGTGTCTGAGGTCTTAAAAGCTTATGAGCAGCTGTCTAAGATACAACTGTTGGTCTTTATTCATCTGGAACAAAAGAGGGAGAAAGAAACCCAAGAATCAGAGAAGGAGCTGGACTACAGAACTACATGAAACACTGCCTCCTACACCTTGAGACCACCTTGAGATGTTACCTGGCTACTACTACTGAATGTTCTGATCAGGAACATAATGGATGAATCCTGAATAATAGGGAGAAGAATATAGAACAGAACTTCAAATTCTTAGAGAATACAGACTTACTGGGTCTATTGAGGGTTGAGGAGTCCCTGAGACTATAACCCTGAGTTGTTCTTCGAAACTTGAATTGAAACAATCCCTGGAAATCACTTTTAAAATAAGTAACATAGAATAAAGATTGTCATGCTTCACTACTGTGTTTCTTAAAAAAAAAAAAGAACTATATAAGACCAAAGGGTCAACAGCTATTTTAAACCACAGATGAGAAGGTCAGCAGGCAGGAGGATTAAGTGAACTGAAGTGAAACAATCTAGAACAGCAATAACGAGAATGTTGACACAATGTGAAGAATAAATCCATGTCAATGATCATTAGATCTAGAAACTTGGAATGGGAACATATTTTCACCAAAAATAAAATTAGATAATAAAAAAACAGTTACTTCAAACTCATGGAGCACCAGTTGAGATTGATTGTTTGAGATTATCTAATTCCATTTTTGCACCTCACAGTTGAACTCTCTGAATCTCAGAGAGGAGGCAAGGAGCTACCTTACTAGGCAGCAAAGAAGGGCAAGAGCCCCTATGTCTGGCCTCCTGGTCTCATGCACAGTGGTCTGTTCTAGGGAAGCAGGTAGCCCAAGCTGCTGGGAGTCACAACCTCTGGATCATCATGAAGGTCAACCTGCCAGTGACAGGACACAGTATGGCCTTCCTGAGCATCAGAGGCATAGGACAGGTGAGGTAAGGGAAACAGTGTTTCACTCATTTCATTCACTCATTCATTCACCAACAAGGGGCCTGTTATGCACTAAATTGCTTCCCAAAAAAGATTTGTTGAAGTCTTAAGATCTGGTACCTGAGAACATGACCTTGTTTGAAAATAGTCTTTGAAGATGTTGCCAATTAAGATGAGGTCATACTAGAATAGGGTGGGTTCAAATCCAATGAGTGGTGTCTTATAAAAGAGGACAATATACAGAGAAACACAGAGGGCAGACCATCATAAAGATGGAGGCAGAGATTGGAGTGTAACATCTACTAGCCAAGGAATGGCAAAGATGTCATCGGAATCTAAGAGAGAGGCTCATAACAGATTCTCCCTCAGAGCCCTCAGAAGGATTCAACATGGCAGTGCCCTCATTTCGAACTTCTAGCTTCCAGAACTGTTAAGACAATAAATTCTTGTGTTATAAGCTACCTAGTTTGTGGCATCCCTAGGAAACGAATACATCCTCTCTCTGTGGCTATCTCCTGGGGAACTCACACTACTTACCACGTTCAGATACAGTGTCATTGCAAAAGGAGTATGTGCTACTTTCACACATCATGGAAAATCTGATGCTTAGAGAGAGCAATTGTAGGTTCTTGATTTCCTGAGGAGGTGGAATGAGTCTTCTCTCACAAGTTTGTTTGTGTTTTTTTTAAGTCAAAAGTATATTTAAGAGACTTAATGAACATAATTCTCTCTCTCTCTGTCTCTCTCTCTGTCTCTTTCTCTGCCTCTCTCTCTCTGTCTCTCTCTCTGTCTCTCTCTCTCTCTCTCTCTCTCTATATATATATATATATGTTAGAAATACTTATTTGATTACTTTGTTCATTAGATTACATAGACATTTATGTTTGACATAAGATTAAGGGAGATCTGATGAAAAACAAATGTTCAAAAGGCTTTGGTAAATGTAAATACAAAACCAAACTTACTGCCATCGAGTCAATTTTTGACTCATAGCAACTTGGGTTTCTGAGGCAGTATGACTACGAAAGTAGATTGCCCAACCTTCCTTCTGAGGAGTAGTTGGTGGGTTTGAACAACCAGCCTTCTGATTAGCAGTCAAATGCCTTAGGCACTATGCCACCAGAGCTCCTTGGTGAATGTAGGAGTATCAATAAAACCAAGAAACCAAACGCACTGCTATTGAGTTGACTCAGACTCAGTGCCCCATAGGGTTCTTTATGGAAGCAAACTGCCATATCTTTCTCCCATGGAGTGGCTGGTGAGTTTGAACTGCCAACCTTTTGGTTAGTAGCTGTTTGCTTAACCACTGCACCACCAGGGCTCCTCTAGAGAATGAAGATGCTGAAAAAATGTCTTATAGAGAGTTGACACGAATCTAGCTTCTTTGGAAATTCAAAAAAAAATATTCAGATATTTCTGTGTTTTTTGCTAATTTTATTGCTTATATAACTCCTTTTCTATACTGCCATTTATTTTAAATTCTCAGTCCTAAAATGGTTTATTTCACTTATGCAGTCTACCTGTCTCAATCATGCCTTCCAATTGATTGTCTCCATTTCCATGAAAAGTTTCTTCCCATAATTCCGGTAGACATCCAACTGCATAAAGTACATCCTCAGTATATCTCAATGTATGATGTTGAGTCGATAACTTTTCTGATGATTTTGTTAGTTTCCTCTAAGGTACTTTTTGGATTTCTACTTTTGTTTTCTAGCTTCCATTTACATGATTTGTCTTCTGCTTCAAGAGGACTCATGTACTTTGTATCAATGATAAACATTTCTCCTCAAAGTATTGATTTACCTTGATGAATCCAAATATATTTAAATTTATGTTGAGACCTAAATTATCTGAACCCAAGTTTATAAGAAACTGATATATATTAATTTCTCTAGGATTTAATTTCAAAATCAAATTTCAGGGCATGGTTTATGTTTCAAAGATTCAACCAAACATTCATGCTCTCGACAACCTCAGTAAGGCATTTGGCTGCTAACCACGTCAGTGGTTCAAATCCACCAGCTGCTACACGGGAGGAAGGCGAGGTGGTCTGCTTCCATAAAGATTTCCAGCCTTGGAAACCTAATGGTGCTTACGGGGTAGCAGACACTATTCAACAAACGTTGTAAATACTAACTCATTTAATCCTCATTAAAAACTCTTAAACATACATTGTATTATTCTCTTTTTACAGAATAAGGAACTAAAACATTGGGTGATTTATGAACTTATGCTCAAGGTCACACCACTAACTCATAAATGGGAACTGAACTTAGGCCCTCTTGTTCTCAAGTTCAAGCTTTTCATTCTTTGGCTGTTTTGCTTCCATACTTGGTATCACTGAGAGAAATTTTGGTCTTCTGTGCTTGAAGATAAATATAGTAATCAAATCATCTTATTTCCATGGACTCAAACTTTACTCCAAAATTATTTTTGTCTGCCAAACACATTTTAACAGGTTTTCATTATACAGTTGTTGATATTCTTCTGAATAGAAATTGGTCCTAAAACACAAACAAAAAGGAACTGGCATTTAAGATGAAACAAACTTTTAAAAATTGTTTCTGGGTGAAGGCTATATGGAAATACTTGGTTCAAGATTTGCACCTTTCCTGTATGTCTGAATTTTATCCCAAAGATAAAGTTAAAATATGTCTGTTAAAGAATTATTAGTCGAATTGAAGAGTACAAATTAGAGCACTGCCATTTAGTGCACAGATTCAAGGATAGGACATTCACATTATATTCTATATGAACAGTGCTCCCTGTAATCATGCAATGAGGAAATTATTTTATTCACATTCAAAGGCATACAAGAATAAAAATAGTGAAAAAAATAATAACAAAAGGCAATAATCTAGATGTACATCTCAGCTTCCATAATCATGTTTTTGTTTTCTTTCTTTCTTCTCTTTTCTTTTAATGTCCTTCAGCAGCAATTGTTCAAGCGTTGTTTTCTAGCACAGAGAATTCTCAGGACCCTTCAGAAAACATGTCCGTTTTTAATAATATCAATACCTGATAGGATGGAGGAGCAATGTTAGCCTCATTCACAGATTTAATCCCAGGACCAAGACAGTACACGGTCCATCCAAACCAAAACTCACTACCATCAAGTTGATTCTGACTCATAGCGACCCCCATAGGGTTTCCCAGGTGTAAATATTTGCGTAAATAGATTGCCTCATCTTCCTCCCATGGAGCAGCTAGTGGGTTTGAACCACCAACTTTCTGGTTAGCAGCCTTACCCACTGTGCCACCAGGGTTCCAACATGGTCCATAGTAGGTAATTAATTTGTGAAATAAATAAGCAAATGAGTGAATAATGGATGGATGGTGATGGTGCTTTGTTATACTTTAAGCCACTTTAAAAAGTGTTAATATTCCACCTTAATAAACCTGTGATGTATTTGAATAGAAATCATTTTATTTGATGGATTAGTACCATAGAGCCTGTAGATGTGTGTTGACCAGTCAATTCCAACTCATAGCAACACTGTAGAACACAGTCGAACTTCTCCATAGGGTTTCATAGCCAGTAATCTTTACAGTAGCAGATCAGCAGGTCTTACCTCCTGCAGAGTCACTGATGGGTTCGAACCTTCGATATTTTGGTTCGCAGCCGACTGCTTCACCACTGTGCTACCAGGATTCCTAAAAAGAGAGCCTAGTAAGTAACTCATCCAAGTTCATACAATGAACAGGTGGAGAGATAGCAGATAGAAGGGTAGGTAGGTAGGTAGATAGATACATAGATACATAGATAGATACATAGATAGATAGAAGAGATAGATTCAGAAATAAAGCCCAGTCAAGACTTCTAGTCCAAGATTGTTTGCTCTCCATTTGAACTGAAAACGGTAAAAATCAAAGAAAAGGCAATTAGTTTAAAAGTAGACATAAGTACAACCCAAGGAACATATTTTCTGAATACATATTCTATATTACTTAAGAAAATGAGTGAATTAATTGAAATATTTGATAGAAGACTAACATGAAAACTTCATAGATAAAAGTAAATCCCTGTTTTCAAAATTTAGAAATTGAATATCTCTTTTTTTTTTTTATCAAATTTCTTAATTATAGAAAATTGAGCTGTATTATTTCACTGGAAGTTTTAATTTACTTTTGGAGTTTTGATTATCATTTGGGAAGGGGAATTTTTTCAAGTTGATATTCATTTTTAAAGACACATTTTCTGTTAAATGCTTTCTTATATCTTTCATATATCTTATTTCACTTTTAATTTCCTGCATATTTATATTTCCTGTTAAATTCTTCCTTTCCTTTTCTCAGCGATGACTGGTAATTTTGAGATGTTTCTTCCCTAGCATCCATACTGCTATGCAACCTTTATCAGTATCTTCATCATATTTTTAAAATCTGGACCGGTTGCTGAAATCACGACCTTGTTGAAATCTTACTATCTCCCAAGTCTTGAAATAAGCACTTTGCATTCATTAAGGAGCCTTTGTGGTTCAGTGATTAAGTGCCTGGCTGATCACCAAAATATTGGCGATTTGAACCCACCAGCTGCTCTGCAGGAGAAAGATGTGGCAGTCTGCTTCTGTAAAGATTGTTGTTGTTGTTATGAGCCATGGAGTCGGAGCGACTCATAGTGACCTCTCCTTGGGTTTCCGAGGTGGTATCACTATGGAAGTAAGCCCAAACCTTATAGGGTGCTTCTATCCTGTCTGGAGTGTCTCTGTGAGTCAGAATTGACTCAACTCGACAGCAGTGGGTTTGGTTTTTGGTTGGTCTTCCTTCCATCCTTTCCAATCACTTTGGAAAGCTGCACTTAATCTGCTCTTCCGTTGCTAAAACAACACCATTAATCACTTAAAGTTCTCTTCCTTTCTTCCTATATATCAAGACTTCTGAGTTTACCTTATCCTCAATTGTTGCTCCTCTGTTGCTTTTTTTTTTGTTGTTGACTTTTAACACCTTCCTTTCCTGCATGTTTTCTTTTTAGTACTCTTCTTATTTGATGTCTTTTTTTATTTCATATTCTATTATCACCTTCATTTTATTCTCTATTCATGAAACAGGAGCTCTGGTAGCGTAGTGCCTAAGGCACTTGACTGCTGACCAGAGGGCTGGCGGTTCAAACCCACCATCCACTCCTCAGAAGGAAGGTTGGGCAATCTACTTCCGTAGTGATACCACCTCGGTATGAGTCGGGTCCAACTCGATGGCACATAACAACAACCCAACAACAACATGCATGAAACAGCATTGCACGTTACAAATGATCTCTTTTCTCTTTCGTTTGCTATGTTTGTTTCCAATAAGCATTTTAATATATCTTTACAAATAACTAGGGAGAAATACCTAGACAAATTGTGTTTCTAGGTTGTCCCACAATCGAGAAGCATTTTCTTTGTAAATTTTGCTATTTGCCTTTCTCAAAAGCGTTTCCTTCATATTTCCTACTCTTGGGTATATTCTATATGCATCTCTGTCTAATTCAAGGGGAATGAGTTGGAATTATTCACTATTGAGTTAATAGATGTGAATCATTCTTATGAAAATAGACTTTTATTATCAAAAGTCTGTAAGAGGAAGGCTAGCATTGTACCCCTGCACTCCCCACATTTCTTTCGTCCACAGAAGAAATGTGGGGAGACTTTGATGGATATTCTTGATTATTGGATGCTCTGAAATTAGACAGGAATAAAAAGTAATGTTTCTGTTGCAGAAGTTTAGGGAATTTCTTCCTCAACTCCTTGTTCACACTTCTGGTTATGAACTGTTAACACAAAAAGAAAATTACAGTTTTGTCATGGAATGCTGAAATTCAAACTGTCATGTAGGAGGAAGGACCATAAGTTCTGTGGGTTTGTCAGGATTCTAAGGACATGTTGTCTTGAGAATAAGTTATTAAAGTCAGTGAGTTCATCAGGATGAAGCAGAAAGCTATGCAATACTAAGCACGTGTAAATTTAGCCCCTAAGCTTAATTCCCTTATAGATCAAAATGTTCAGATTTTCCGCAGTTCTTTCTAGAAATATCCTAATATCACATTCAATTTGATTTTCATTTGGCTGTCTGAGCCTGGATTCCACAAATAAATGAATAAATAACCCACTGCCATCTAGTTGACTCTGACTCATGGTGACCCTGTAGGACAAAGTAGAGCTGCCCCATAGGGTTTCCAAGGCTGTCAATCTTTATGGAAGCAAACTGCTGCATTTTTCTCCTGCAGAGAAGCTGGTAAGTTTGAATGGTTGACCTTTTGGTTAACAGCCCAATGCTTTCACCATTGGACCACCAGAACTCCTACACAAACAAACAAATAAATGAAAGAAGAAAAATAGCAAAGAAAAGAATACTCTCAAGTGCCACCTGTAATTGTTAGTATTTTCTTGGATAAAAGTGCAGAGTGGGACCCTTCTGGACTTAGTAGGAGAGTTTAACACTTTCTGTCAGTCCTGCAGAAGGAAGGAGGAAGGATTGTGGAGTGTCTGTGGAACGTGTTGTTCTAGAAATACATTTTGTAAGCACTTAAAGGTTATATTTCAGCCCTGTAAATCATTAATCTGGCCACTTGACTTCCTATCTATGCTATTTTCTTTTTGATAACCGATGAAAGGTGCATTTTGAAAATATCACACTAATAATTACCTTTAAAAAGGATATGCTTTTAAAATACTGAGACATGATTCTTGTATGATGATCTGTTTTTATAAAGTAAATCAGGAGGTTTATGGACTACTGTATTATCAGATTTTATCATTTGTGTTGCTTATTGATAATGTAGAAGTGAACTTATTAAATTCTAAAATTGATTAAGAATCAAGGCTGATGATTTCAATTAAACAGACTTTATTTTTAACAAGTAAATAAAAACTTAAATTTTAAAGGTTCCAATATCAGTTTAAAGCTTAGAAGCATTTTTTTAAAATTAAGCAATAATTTTTTATATTAAAAAAAAATCTTTAGTTCTCATGGAATGAGATGAATTTGGCACGTAGTTTTGCCTCCTTCTAGTGAATAACTTTTTTGTGTCTCTTCTGTCCACTTCTTTTCCTGAATCTGTGCCATGCTCTATCTTATCAAATTAAATGAAATTAATAATCTTTAAGAGTAGAATCCAGCCTTGATCTTTAACAATTTACAACTTCAAAAAGACAGAATGGTATTTGAAATATTGTTGTAAAATAACCAGGAAAAGCCACTACAGTCTTTACTAAAGAACCATGTGAAACAAACAAGCAAACAAACAAAAACCATATGGCTGCTGTTTTGATAAGTGAAGAGAAAATAAAATTATTAAGGCAGGCAGTGCCGTAAAAGAGAATGCACAACATTTACTGACAGATTGGTTGTGGGTAGCAGAGGCTCATGAGGCCCTGAAACCAACTTTCGAAGTTTCTAGCTTAGAAAACATGCAAGTGGGTTGACTTCCACTTTGTGCTTTAGAGCTAAGAATGCTATTTCTTTAGAGAGCTTTATTTTTTTCCCTCAACTTCTTCTACAATTCTCTTTTAGGAAGAAAGTTTTGGCATTCTACTTTCTAAACATCAGACAATTAAAACCCTAAGGATCACAGTGGTCTGATCCCATTGTTCAGGCTTGCCACAAGTCAGAGGCTGGCTCCAGTGAAGCTAACAACAACAACAATACAATTCTCTTTGAGTCGCATGGTCTTCTTACTAGGAATAAGTGAGGAAATGAAATTTTGAGCACATTTCTCCTAAAACGTGTATATGTTGTAAAAAGGTATCACTACTGAAGGATATTCTAATAAGCATCTATTCCAAAACAAACAGACAAACAAACTTGTTGGCTTTGAATTGATTTGTACTCATGGCAATGTTATGCATTTTGGAGTAGAACTGCTTGATAGGGTTTTCTTGGCTGCAGTTTTTACAGAAGGAGCCCTTGCAGCACAGTGGTTAAGCACTTGGCTGCTAACTGACAGGTCTCTGATTTGAACCCACCAGCTGCTCTGTGGGAGCAATATGTGGTACTTTGCTTCCATAAAGATGGTAACTCTATGGGACAGTTGTATTCTGTCCTACAGGGTCACTATGGATCAAACTGGACTCTAGGACAATGGCTTCTAACCTTTACAGAGGCAGATCACCAGACTTTTATTCTGAAGTGCTGCTAGGTGAGTTCCAACTGCCAAACATTAACTTAGTAGTACTTAGCACCAACCACTGAATGTAAACATCTATTCTAGGCAATCTGATTCCATCATTTTCATATATGCTACTGGGCTGACATATTTCAACATTTAATGTGAAGATAAAATGTTATAACTACCCTTAAAACTATATATATATATATATTTTAATCTATACTAAGGGAAGAGAAGGGAAGAGGACAAAGCCTTCAGTGCACTACAGGGTTCCAGCAGTAGTGAACTCGCCTCCAGTTTGTTGTTGTTGTCGTCATATGCCATCAAGTCATCCCTGACTCATAGCCACCCCTCCTTGGGTTTCCAAGCAGTATCACTAAGGAAGTAGATTGCCCAACCTTCCTTCTGAGGAGTGGCTGGTGGGTTTGAACCACCAGCCTTCTGGTTAGCAGTCAAGTGCAATACACCAACTTTGAATTCTGGGTGCTTAACATCCAACCACTCCCATATGGGGTGTGCCAGTCTAGATAGCAGGGGTGGGGCTGTATGTGATCGATCCCCTCTCTTGGAGTAGATGGTTCCTTCAGACTTCACTCAGGGTCCTAACTCTCACTGATGGAAGAGCCAAGGACTCCTCCCTGTGATAGTGTAAGGCTAACACCCCAATGCTGTCACTTCCTTGAATCTCCAGCGGATAAATTTGGAGCACTGCATCAGGAGATCCTTGCCTGGGGCCTTCCAGTGTTTACGGCAATTGTAACAAAAACAAATGCAACCACCACCATGCAGTCAGATCCCACTCATAGCCACCCCTCCTTGGGTTTGTGAGGCAGTATCTCTATGAAAGTAGATTGCCCAACCTTCCTTCTGAGGAGTGGCTGGTGGGTTTGAACAGCCAGCCTTCTGCTTAGCAGTCAAGTGCCTTAGGCACTAGGCTACCAGAGCTCCTTCCAGTTTGTAGAAATTTTAAAGTGTCAAACCTCAATGAATAGTTCTTGTTGTCACTAAACCTAATACACCAAATAATAGCCCATTATTACGAGTCATTCTCAGGAGCAATAAAACTTATTATTACGTTATTAAAAAATTTGAGAGCGTACTCCTGTGATATGAATGATCTTACACAAGCAGAAAACAATAAAAAATCACAAAAAGCTAAATGAATGTGAGCTTAAAAATACTAAAGACTGCATGAGAAAACAGATAGCTAAGGGTGATAGGGAGTACTCTTGAAGGTGCTGTCACCTCTCTTGAAAATATATGAACTAGAAGTTAAGTAGGAGTGCCTGGGTAGTGCAAAGAGTTAACACATTCGGATGATAAGGGAAAAGCAGAGAAGGTCAAGTCCACCCAGTGGTGAGGAAAGGCCTAGTGATCTGTTTCCTAAAAATCAGCCACTGAAAACCCTCTTCTAGAGTAGAGTTCTACTCTGACACACATGGGGTCACCATGAATTAGAGTAGACTCAACAGGCACTTGTTAAAGGATGATAGTGATGTTGATTATTCAGAATAGAACACTCCATATCTTTTGGGTCATGACTCTCAAGATATCCAAAACCAAACTTTATTCCAATAGCAGTGTCCTGAATCTTCACACTCAAAATCTTGGAGTTAATTTCAAATAATCTTCCTTTCCATTCTTGTGAGTTAATTTCAAATAATCTTCCTTTCCATTCTTGTGAATTCCTGTCATGTCTTTATTTGGTATGTTACTAACAACTATTCCCTTTCTTCAACTCTA
>NW_006921867.1:3984208-3985947 GCF_000298275.1 Orycteropus afer afer
TTGTCATGGTAAATATGTTTGTAACAAACCATTGCCATTTCAACATTCTTCACATGCACAATTTAGTGACATTAACTGTGTTCATTATGTTGTGCATACGTCACCATGATCCATTTCTAGATTTTTCCATGACTCTAAAAGAAGGTCAGTATCTCATCTCTGTTACCTTATTAATTATTTCTTTTCCTTTCAAACTATCCTATAGGGATATTCTTAAAACATGTTTCAATCATATGTTAGAAATGTTCTAAAACCTTTATTAACATTGATTTCAGTATGAAATCTAGAGCAATGTTATTTCCCAAGGTTACTGTTTGTGAAATGGCTTCCCTCTCTAACCAAATCACTCATATCCCAAATTACACACTTCCAGAATTCTCATCCAAAGAGTAAATGTGTCAAGGCTTATTTCCAGTTCTAATTCCTCCACGATGAGAGAAGAACCTTGACATTTTATTTTGGAGATGTGAATGGAAAATAACATAGAAACTGAACAGCTTCAAGGCTGTGCTGGGAAATCTGACTCTTGGGAGAGTTTCAGGAGTAAAATTAAATGTTGTTGACTAAGGAAGAGAACTGAAAATAGTGGGATAAAAATTACAGAAAAAGAAAACAGCAGAGTCTTGTAAAGAAAATTGTCTTCATGTTTGGACATATTAGCAGTAGACATGGAGTCCAGAATAGATTTTGTGAGATGGGAAGGATAAATCGCTTGACTTGGCAAAAAGAGACAAAAGGGTATCAAGGGAAGAGCACATGTTTTGTGAACAACCAACAGAGGACTTGATTCTGCGTGTTACTTACCAGCCATGTATGCTTGGTTGTGTTTTTAACCTCATTGATCCTAAGAGGTCTCAATGATAACATGGGAATAAAAAATATCACTCTATCTCATTGCTGAAATACTTATATCAGGTAATATATATAAAGAGTTCTGTATGAAACAGATAGTCATAAATAGTAAATAATTTTCTTGTGTCCCATCAGTTGACCTCATGCAAATTATTTAAACTCTATGCTCCTCAATATACTCTCTGTGAAAATGGGGAAAATAATAGTATCTGCTTTGTAGATTTGTTGAGTATTTAAATGAGCCACCATATATACAGGCTGGAGAACAGTGCTCAATAAATGAAGTCAACGATGTGCCTATATGTTTTCCTTAGGAAGTTACTTCAGTGCAACGACTCAATTTCTCATCTGTAGAATGAAGTCAGTAATTTTCCCTCTGCAATTTTGCCTGGATTTTAACTGAGATGTGTAAAATATTTGACAATAAAAGGCTATGGAAATGCAAAGCATTGTATGATATAGAATCTATTCTAAAATTTCAGAAAAATTATTGGAATAAAAGACAATTTTTAACAACTTGGACTTAGTTAATTTATATATCTCTAATGTTATTGAGCCCCTGGGTGGTACAAATGGTTAATAAACTCAGCTTTTGACCAAAAGTTTGGAAGTTCAAGGCCACTCAGAATCACCTTGGAAGAAAGTCCTGGTCACCTACTTCTGAAAATCAGCCACTGAAAACCCTATGAAGCACAGCTCTACTCTAATACATAGGGTTGCCCTAAATTCAAATTGACTGGAGGAAAATGGATTTTACTGATTTTAATCTGAATATCACACACACACACACACACACACACACACACATATGAAGATGGGGCAATCTACTTCCATAGTGATGTTGTTGTTATGTGCCGTCGAGTCAAACCCGACTCATAGCGACCCTG
>NW_006921867.1:3986127-3987021 GCF_000298275.1 Orycteropus afer afer
ATATATATATATATATATATATATATATATACAGTTTTGTCTTTAAAATGTATCATACCACTTTAAAGTTTGTTGAAAATCTGCTGTCTCTATTATTTTACTAGATCTTCAGTAACAGGGAAATAAATGTTATCATCTGGATTTTACAGATGGGCAGACTGAGTCATAGAATAAGTTGCTTACTGTAGCTCACAGGCCCAGTAAAGAAGTACAAATAAAGTAGCATCTGTGTTTTAAATTCTTAGACCCTCTACCTTATTATCATCCTCACCCTGTGCTTTAATTAGTTATACCAATACTCAACCTGCATTTACCAAGTTAATAAAGTCTTGTTGGATTAACTGATAGCTTCCTTGAGATATGACACTCTCATGGGGAAGATATTAGGGTGAGTCCTATTTATCAAGGACAGCAATCTCTTGAGTCCTGCCTTTAAGAGGTCACAATCTAAGTTCACGCAAAGGCTTTAAAATATTTTCTGGCTTTTGAATAATAGATTTCTACATTTGACTTTATCATACCAAATGTATTTATTTCAATAGAATGTGTCTAAGGCTACCATGTAGCATGTGGTATGTTTCATTGCCCAGTCATGCTTAGTTGAGGGGTAGCAGGTGAGTCCTGAAATCCAGCACTTCATAAAAACATCCAACCTGTGATCCCTGGCATGAAGCTCTGTCTTCCCTGAGAGAAAGGAGCCTTCCTTCATATAAGGGCACTGTCTCACAGGCTATGGGCCTGGTGACTGAGTCTACGCTGAGAGGGCACTGTTCGTGTAATTCTTCCGAAGGTGCCATATAGGCTAGAGGGGAGCCTGTTATTTATTATTTCAAACAAAAAAAGATCACAAAAGTGACATAGATAGAAGTTAAGAAGTTTTCTAGGAATAAGAAG
>NW_006921867.1:3987986-3995668 GCF_000298275.1 Orycteropus afer afer
CCATGGGACACAGATGTAGACCAAGCTCACTAAGGTGCTGCATATTCTGAGTGAGAAACTCACATACTTTATATTGTGATGTTAAGCTAGTTATTAGATCTCACTAACCTTGTGTCTGTGAATGCAAATAATAACTGTGATATGAACATTCTTTGAGACAATGTTTTAAACTGTTCAGTATACCGTTATAATAAGTTTTTGGGTGGTGGGCATTATTGGAGATGTGACTTCCAGCTTTAGTCATGCAGAATATTGAAGTGGGAAATTCTATCATTAATTTACACGCTTTTGACACTTGAATCTTTCCGTGTTTAAAAATATTGATGTAAGCAGACAGTTTGTCTCTTAAATATGAGGGGATTTGTTGTCATGATCACTCGAGTACTATACCATAACTCATCTGACATTTAAAATGTCAGTTTGATTGAGAAATGGGAGTCCTGAGCAGATGAGTGTGACTTAAATGGTATTTGGTTTACATACAGAGTCACTGGGTGATAGAAATGGTTAACGAGCTTGGCTCCTAACCAAAAGGTTGGAAGTTCAAGTTCACTACTCAGCAGAAGGGAGCTCTGGTAGCATAGTGCCTAAGGCACTTGACTGCTAACCAGAAGGCTGGTGGTTCAACCCCACCAGCCACTCCTCGAAAGGAAGGTTGGGCAATCTACTTCCGTAGTGATACTGCCTCGGAAACCCAAGGAGAGGTCGCTATGAGTCGGGTCCGACTCGACGGCACATAACAACAACAACAACAATATTTAAATAAAGGCCTGGTAATCTATTTCTTAAAAAATCAGCCATTGAAAGCCCTATGGAGCACAGTTGTACTCTGACACAAGTGGTTGTCATGAGTCAGATTTGACCCAATGGCAACTGATGTGGTTTATGTACAGACCAGATAAGTGATGACTGTTGTTAGCCAGAAACTACCATGACCAGGTTAGACCAGCCCCAAGTGCTTCCACCTAAAATGATCACTGGTATTTTCCAAACTAACATTCTCTTGAGACTTCCTCATAGTAAAGCCAAGAAACCTTGCACCTATTACAAATGAAAAAAAGGACACATGGGCCAATCAAACTTACCACCATTTCCAATGGACCCAATTTTGCTTAAATGACAACTTTCCAGAACCTCTTCTCTTTTTTCCCATATTAAAATCCTTGATATCTCCTCTTGAGTACCAGCCTTCTTTGCTGCAAGTTTGATTTACTCCAAAATAAAATCTTTGTTAACTTTTATAATCTTTGTTAACTTTTATAATCTTTGTTAATTTTTATAACTCAATTCCACAATCTGTCATTTAACACTGGGTTCTGAGGACTAGATACACCAGGGGTTGGGCTGTTCATCATAGGGCTAGGACGTGGAATTCAAGCAACAGCTGGGAGGCTAGGCTGCTCCGTCATCTAAAAGCATGCTCCATGACAGATAAGTAGGTAGAACTGACATTCAAGAGCACTTTGTTAAGGCCTTGGGGCTTTGGGGTGATAGGTAATATGAAGAGGTACAGCAGATACTCAGGGCCATCTATTATAAGCAATTTTCCATTTTGAGCATGGTCAGAATGAGAGTCTAGAAACATAGAATCAGCAAATCAACAGAACTGTTTCCAGTCGATAATTTAAGCCTGATGAGAGATAAGAATCCAACTGATTGGAGTATAAGGCAGAGAGTGAGTCACAGGAACAAAGCAAGAAACTAGATAGAAACCATAGCTACAACAGGGGCCCGATGAAGCTGGCCATGATGGGCTTCTGATTTGAGACTCTCTGAATCTCTCAGATCCCTTGACTCAGCACAAGACCCAACCAAAAAGCTGAATAGCTTCAAGCTAGAGTAAACCTAAAAAACCAAACTGACTGCCGTCTAGTCGAATCCAACACATAGCGACCCCTCCTCGGATTTCCGAGGCTGTATCTCTGTGGAAGTAGATTGCCCAGTATTCCTTCTGAGGAGTGGCTGGTGGATTTGAACGGCCAGCCTTCTGGTTAGCAATCAAATGCCTTAGGTACTACAGCAACAGAGCTCCCGTGGGCAAGTAAATAATGCACTACAGAGCAATTCAAACATCGAATACAAACCATGTGAACCAAAGCATTTTAACTGATGAGATAGGACTGCTTTTCACTCCATCAATATATTTTGGTTTCCATTAAGTTGATATGGAAGTGAAAGGAGGGATTGAAAATTGATAAATTAGCAGGAGCCATTCCATTGTGGAGTATGCTACCGTGGAAAGGAGTTTAAATGTTATATTGATTTTTCTATAAAAATTTTAATTCACACTATATAGAAAAATTAACTGGCAGTGAATCAAGGGGAGTCCCTCGGTGGCACAAATGATAAATGCCTCAACTATTAGCTGAAAGGTTGAAGGTTTGAACCCAGCCAGAGGTGGCTTGGAAGACACAGATGGTGATTTGCTTCTGAAACACCATAGCCTTGTTAACCCTGTGGAACAGCTTCACTCTGCATTCATTGGATCTCCATGAATTAGAATCAAATGGATGGCCAATCATAACAACAGCAACCTGAATCATGAACCTAGAGGTGAGAAGTAAAGCCATAAAGTTCTTCAAAGACATCGTAGGTGTAATGTTTTGGGACCTAGTTTTTAACATATTTTTTGATATGACATCAAAAGTATGAGCAGCAAAAGGCAAAATAGATAAATTGGACTTGGACAACATTAAAAATTGTTATGCATCAAAAGGGCTTTATCAACAAAACAAAGAGATAACCTACAAATTGGGAAAAAATTGTGGGGAACCATATATCTGATAAGGGTTTAAAACCTAGAACATATAAAGAACTTCTTCAAATTAACAGCAAAAAGAATTTTAATTCCAGAGCTACAGTGTCTTTGGATATGTTTTATGTATCTTTATCATATGGTGCTTCACTAAACTAACAATTTAAAAGGGAAACCCAAAGCCAATCCTATTGCTGTCAATTCCGATTCATAGAAACCCTACAGGACAGAGTAGAACTGCCCCCCCCCCATAGGGTTTCTAAGGCTGTAAATCTTTATGGAAGCAAGCTGCCACTTCTTTCTCCTGTGGAGTGGCTAGTGGATTCAAACTGCCAACATTTCAGTTTGTAGCCGAGTGCTTAAACACTGCACCACCAGGGCTCCTCCAACAATTTAAAAGGAAATGATTATTAAATCAAACCTATTCCACTGCCATCAAGTGGATTCTGACTCATAGTGACCCTGTAGGACAGAATAGAACTGCCCAATAGGGTTTCTAAGGCTGTAAATCTTTGTGGAAGCAGACTGCATCATCTTTCTCCTGCAGAGTGGTTAGTGGGTTGGAACCACCAACCTTTTGCTTAGCAGACATATGGCTTAGCCACTGCACCACCAGAGATATGATTATTAACCAAATCAAAACCAAACTCACTGCCGTTAAGTTGGTTTTGACTCATAGCAACCCCTCCTTGGGTTTCCGAGGCGATATCTCTACAGAAGTAGATTGCCCAATCTTCCCTCTGAGGAGTGGCTGGTGGATTTGAACAGCCAGCCTCCTGATTAGCAGTCAAATAATTCTTTGAAGTTACCAAAAAGATCAGAGTTCTAGGTTAGGTCAATGCCATCAGTAAATCATTTGGTATCTTTCCTTGCACTTAGAGGAATGTGTCTTCTCAATAGAATCCTTCTTGCAAGTTTTGGTGATTTAGGCTTTAGCAGAAAGAGTTTAATAATGGTATATTTAGATACACTGTGGAAGAAAAGTTGTTGTTCTTTGTTGTTCCAATTTCAACTCATAGTACCCTATGTGGAAGAGTAAAACTTCCCCATTGGGTTTTCTAAGCTATAAATTTTAAGGCAGATCACCAAATCTTTTTCCCACAGAGCTGTTAGGTAGGTTTGAACCGTCAGCCATTCATTTAGCTGCCAAGAACCTAAACCATTGTGCCACAAGGGCTCCTGCATTCCAATAGAATTATGAAAACTCACAGAGAAGTGCCCACCAACAAGAGTTTATTATTTATATTATATATTTCTCCCTTTTTTAAATCTTTTTTTTTTTTTCAAAACACCCATCTGTCTACCATCTTTAAAAAAAATCTGGCTGGCTTAATTATTTTTATAGTATCTACCAGAATAACCCTTCCTGCCATTTACAGTAAATGCAACTCACGGTTAAGCACATACCATATACATGGAACTAATACATAAAATTCTTGATGGCAGATACCATATTTTATTCACCTTTGAATTATGAAAGCACTAAAATACGTGAGTCCTGGGGGAGTTAGTTCTTGAAATGGGAAGTCTTAGCTACCAGTGCATTCTGTGGTAACACTTTAGCTTCTCTGACCATTAGGAACTTCTCTTCATTAGGGACCTGAAACAAAATGGGTTCCCTCTCCATTGGTTCTTAGATAGATTTGTGGATATTCTTAAAGACAGAAAGGGATTCTTTATAGTTTAATACAGACACATACACACATACATACATGCACACACATGCATATACACATATATACATATACATATACACGTATATGTGTATACATATACACGAATATATACATGTATTTGTATACATATAAGGAGCTCTGGGGCACAGGCATTTGACTGCTATACAGAAGATTGGTGGTTCAAACCCACCTGCCACTCCATGGAAGGAAAACTGGAAAATCTACTTCTATAAAGATTATCACCTCGACAACCCAGTGGGGGTTGCTATGAATCAGAATTGATTGGGTGGCAGTGAGTTTGGTTTCAGTTTTTATATGTATACATATATACATATTCTGGAGCCTTGGTGTCACAATGGTTAAGCACTCAATTGCTACCCAAAAGAATTGCAGTTTGAACCTACCAGCAGCTGCTTTGGAGAAAGATGTGACAGTCTCCTTGTGTAAAAACTTGCAGCGTTGGAAATCCTACCTGACAGTGATTCTGTATCCTATAAGATCTTTATGAGTCAGAATTGACTCGATGGCAGTGAGTTTTTTTGTTTGTGTGTTTACATATGTATATTCTTCACTTTACCAACACAACAAATGGTTGCTGTTTTTATTATTGTCATTCCAGTGGTTAAGATCTTGATGTTACCAAAAAACATGTATTCAAAATGGGAAAAAAAAGAAAAATCATAAAACATTTGGCCACTGGCATCCAATCACCCTTTACCACTTGATAGTATATTTATTTATCAGAGTTATCTAGTTAATGGTTCAAAGACCATCTGACTTAAAGGGCAGCACTGGCTTAGACTGACCACATTTCTGCAAGGTCCCTAGCCTCCTATGGTAGTATCTGGAATTAAAATGCTCATAAGCATAGTCTGTCTCTAAGTTAAAGGAACTCTGGTGTGGGGTAGTGGTCAAAGCATTCAGCTGTTAAACAAACATTTGGTGGTTCAAAGCCATTAGCCACTACACAGAGAAAGATGAGGCAGTCTGCTTCCATAAAGATTTAAAGCCTTGGAAACTGTGCAGGGCAGTTCTACTCTGTCCTAGATGATCTGAGTTGAAATCGAGTCTATGGCAATGGGTTTGGGTTTTTGGTTTGATCTCTGAATTGCAATACAAATTGGTACTGTGATGATTGTTAATAGCTTGGGTCACCAGAAAATAGGTAAAAACAATATGCAAGACTTTTGTCCTCCAAACTCAAAAAAGCGCTTGTTTTTTGGGGAAATAAAAGGAATCTTACTTTCACTAAAATAATGGAAAACTTGAAATTGTTGTTATAGACCCTAAAATACGGTAGAGATGTGGAAATCTATGGGGAGAATCTTTAAAAATAAGTAGAAATCAAAGTTAGTTTATGAATTATATTTCTGTGATAAGAAAGATGATATGTAATCTGGCCATGTCTCTGATAATTTTGTTAAATTAGGTGAAGGAAACCACATGGATAAGAGAAAGTAATTAAATCACAGAAAATAAGAATGTCGTTCTTTTGACTTTCACTCTTTTGTTGTAACTGAAAAGTGAGGAAAGATAGTCACTTAAGCTATCTGAGAGCAATTCCAATATCCTCATAGAAATGAAAATTGGACCAAAATATGGGTTTTTCTCTGCCTATTTACTGAAAGGATAATATAATGAGTAGGACAAACACCCAATGGAAGGAGTAGCCGCACAAAAGAACAAAGAAACACAAAGAAATGTCTACAAACAAAGACAGTGTAATTGAACAGCACGATTTAAGGAAAGAAAAATTAGAGTTAAGGAAGACAACATTTTTTTGCCACCTTGTTTTTGTATTTTCTCTTTTAAAAAACAAACAAGAAAAAACTAGGACGAATAAAACATTCATTCCATCTTCTCAGCAGGAGGTTAGGAAAATGCGGGATTATTGTCCATGAATTAATCTGTGGTGAATGAAAAGACTAGGGACGCTTCTCTACCGTAAAATCATCAGGAACTCAGATCGGACTTTGAACACTGCTACAATTCTTTTGCTTAGAGCTGTTTTCAGAACTATTATTTATTTTTTTCTTCTAAATTTAATGATACTCAAAAGAAACCTAATTTTTTAGAGAGAGAATGGTTGACAGATATAGATGGAATGAAGATAACAAAAATAAATTTGTTAGCAACAATTTGGGTTACAGCTTTAGAAATTAACTAGCTGGATAGAGCAGTGTGTCCATATTTCCTTTTATTTATTAATTTTTTCTTTATCAACGACACATTTTTTATATCATATGACCTACTTAGTACTGAAGATTTTTGCCACTTTTTGCCTCCCATTTTCATCTATTAAAAGAGAAATAAATTACCTATGCTACCTTTTAAAGATTCCTGTGGAGTGGAATTGTCAAAGAATCTTTCTTGATGCAAAATAGATGTATGAGATTTAATTTTACAACAAAGGTAGAGCAGCGAGTATTAGCTTCATACTGTGGCACGCAGCTTCTCATGGGATTCCTTTAAACAAGAGTTTTCTTAGCATATGTTTTTTTACCACATTATATATTTATATTTGAGTTATTAAATAACATTTAGAAACATCTCAATTAAAAGAATTGAGACATCACTCTTAATACATTTTAAATGTTTGTTTAAGATTGCAGTACTATTTAAAAAAAGAAAGAAAAAGTGTGTCATTAAGTCAGTGTATTAGACTGGGTTCTCTGGAGAAGCAAAACCAGTAAAGCTTATACATATATATATATATATGAGAGAGAGAGAGAGAAATTTATCTTAGGAAAGTGACTCACACACTTATAGAAGCTGGCAAGTCCCAAGTTCTTGGATCAAATGTCAAGCTGGAGGCTTTTCCTGACTAACTCAGCTGCAGGGGCTAAGGAGCTCAAGGTTGACAGGCAGTATACTGGCTGTTGGATGCCCCATTGGAGGCACTCACTCGGTTATGCCAAGAGATTTTGAAAACAGCTACCTGGCCAGCTGACTGGAAGAGATCCATATTTGTACCCATTCCAAAGAAAGGTGATCCCGAAGAATGTGGAAATTATAGAACAATATCATTAATATCGCACACAAGTAAGATCTTACTGAAAATAATTCAAGAACATTTGGAGCAGTATATTGACAGAGAACTTCCAGAGGTGCAAGCTGGATTCAGAAGAGGACATGGAACAAGGGATATCATAGCTGCTGTCAGATGGATGTTGGCTCAAGGCAAAGAATACAAGAAAGATGTTTACTTGTGTTTTATTGACTATGCGAAGGCATTTGATTGTGTGGATCAT
>NW_006921867.1:3996698-3997240 GCF_000298275.1 Orycteropus afer afer
GGGCAGTGTTACATTCTGCTGTGCATCAGGTCACTATGAGTCAGAAACGACTCAACAGCACCTAACAACAACAATATACTGGCTAGTGACTCCGACAAATTACAAATCTAAGATCTCCAGGCTGAATGGTTGATAGTTCGATCATGGACAGTTGTAGGCAGCACAACAGATTCCTGATCCACAAAAGACTGTCTCTTTTCTTAGGATGTCCATAAATGTACTGGAAGCAGGCCATACCCCTAGGGAAACTCCCACTCAATGGATTGGCTGATCAAAACATATACATCTGATCCCATCATGGGAACAACCCACATCACAATTGATTAAACTACACAGAATTGTGGTCCAGCCAAGTTGACACACAGCTCCAACTATAACAGTCTACCCCTTGTCAACTTGGCAGTTGTACACATCTTCTTAACCATATATAATCTCTAAATAAGGACAATTATAAAGTCATATTCACACTTAACATGATACACTAACACACTTACAACCAAAACACATTAACCTTATTTACATTTCACAGTTCATAACAAAAG
>NW_006921867.1:3997340-3998662 GCF_000298275.1 Orycteropus afer afer
AAGAGGGGGAGGCTTTCAAGGAGATGGATTGACACGGTGGCTGCGATGATGGGCTCAAGTATAGCAGGGATTGTGGGGCTGGTGCAGGATCGGGCAGTGTTTCGTTCTGCTGTGCATGGGGTCGCTATGAGTCGGAAACGACTCAACAGCACTTAACAACAACAACAATACGCAAATGCTAGTTTTGGCAGAAGCATTGCATGCAGGAAAGGCAAATCCATATCCAGAATAATTATCTATTCCAGTAAGAACAAAACACTGTCCTTTCCATGATGGAAGTGGTCCAATGTAATCGACCTGCCACCAGGTTGCTGGCTGATCACCCCGAGGAATGGTTCCATATCATGGACTCAGTGTTGATCCCTGCTGCTGGCAGATTGAGCACTCAGCAGTGGTGATAGCCAAATCACCCTTGGTAAGTGGGTCTCCATGTTGCTTAGCCCATTCTTAACCTCCATCCCTGCCACTATGGCCACTTTGTTCATGAGGCCATTGAGCAATACAGGAGTAGCTGGGGAAAAAGGATGGCTGGTTTCCACTGAATGTGTCATCCTATGCACCTGCTTATTAAAGTCCTCCTCTGCCAAGGTCACCTTTTGGTGGGCATTCACATGAGACACAGATATCTTTACTCCTCTGGCCCAGTCAGAGAGATCTATCCACACTCATCTTCCCCGTACGTCCTTGTTACCAATTTTCTAATCATGCTCTTTCCAAGTCCCAGACCATCCGGCCAAGCCATTAGCCTCAGCCCATGAATCCGTATATAATTGCAGATCTGGCCATTTTTTATTGCATGAAAAGTGAACAGTCATATGCACAGCTTGAAATTCTGCCCATTGGGAGGATTTCCCTTCACCACTGTCCTTCAAGGAAGTCCCAGATTGAGGCTGCACTGCTGCTGCTGTCCATTTTCGAGTGGTGCCTGGCATATCACACAGAATCATCTGTAAACCAGTCACAAGTTTTCTCTTCTTCAGTCAACTTATCATAAGGAACTCCCCTTGAGGCCACAGGTGCAGAGTGGGACAGGGAAGGTAATGTGACTGGAGTGGAGACCATAGACATTTGGGCCACTTCCTCATGCAACTTAACTTGTGCCTTCAGGTCCTGCTTGAGTCTGATCTCTGATATACCACTTCCATTTAATTATGGAGTGCTGCTGTGCACGTCCAACTTTATGACTCTGTGGGTCAGACAACACCCAGTTCATGGTGGGCAGCTCAGGCCTCATGGTCACTTGGTGGCCCATGGTTAGGCATTCAGTCTCTACTAAAGCCCAGTAACAAGCTAAAAGCTGTTTCTCAAAAGGAGAGTAGTTA
>NW_006921867.1:3999367-4007518 GCF_000298275.1 Orycteropus afer afer
CATACCACGTACCAGGAGATGTACTAATTTGCTCAAGAAAAGGAACAGCAGCTGCAATTGGAGTCACCACCTCATTAATTTTAAGATAATCTAGTGTCATTCTCCAAGATCCATCTGTTTTTTGCACAGGCCAAATAGGCTAATTAAATGGGGATGTGGTGAGAATCACCACCCCTGCATCCTTCAAGTCCTTGGTGGTGGCAGTAATCTCTGCAACCCCTCCAGAGATGCAGTATTGCTTTTGGTTTACTATTTTTGTAGGTAGAGGGAGTTCATATGGTTTCCACTTGGCTTTTCCTACCATAATAGGCCCTAATCCAAATGTCAGGGACCCAATTGGGAATTTTGCTAATTGCTCAGTATATCTATTCCAATTATGCATTTTGGAACTGGGGAAATCACTATAGGATGGGCTTGGGGACCCACTGCACCCACTGTGAGATATACCTTAGCTAAGACTCCATCAATAACTTGACGTCTATATGCCGCCACTCTGACTGGTGGGCCACACTTTGGGTCTCCTGGAATTAGTGTCAGTTCAGAGCAAGTGTCCAATAATCCCTGAAAAGTCTGATTATTTCCTTTTCCCCAGTGAATAATCACTCTCGTAAAAGGCCTCAGATCCCTTTGGGGAAGGCTGGGAGAAAGATTGACATTATAAATTTTTGGCAATGTAGTGGGTTCCTTCCTCAAAGAGACCAGCCCTCCCCTAGGGAAACTCCCTTTCAACGGATTGGCTGCTCAAGACATAGACATCTGATCCCCTCATCGGAATAACCCACATCACAATGGCTAAAACCACACAGAATTGTGGTCCAGCCAAGTTGACCCACAGCTCCAACTATCACAGTCAGTAAATAGACACAAACAAGGTTAAGTACGCCTTCTGGGAAATTCCATACTTTTTGACGACAGATATTTTTCTCTGAAATATAAATGATTTGTAGCCATGAAGGCTGAAATCTGAATTAAGTGTACATTATGAATGCAGCACCATCTACCTGTGTTAATTGAAACAATATGGAACTAATTCAAAAGCTGTTAAAATTCCCCTTGCTGTAGTGTGTGTCTGTGTGTGTATCTCTGGTGGTACAGTGATTACAACATTCAGCTGCTAACCAAAAGTTGGTGATTGGAACTCACTAACTGCTATATGAGGCAGTCTGATTCTGTAAAGATTTACATCCTTGGAAAGCCTAAGGGGCAGTTCTAATCTCTTTTGTAGGGTGGCTATTAGAATCTACTCAATGTCAGTGGGTTTGGTTTGGTTTGGTTGTGTGTATGTGTGTTAATGTACCACCTTCTGTATACATAATGGGATTTTTTTTAAATCATTAACTCCTGAAACATATCTCATTATGAGTTTTTTTTCCTGTACATTTGCTTTAAGTGACTATGTATTTTAGTGAAAGAATGTGTAAGTTTCCTGGTGAGTTATGAATGCGATATGATTGCTGGAATGAAGCTGCTTTTAGCGTTAGGGATGGCCATAAAATGGTAATATGTTTAACAGGAACACCCTTCTCTGTGTTAGAGCAATATGTCTTAATGGTTTTCTATGTGTGAATTTACCTATCTCCTACAGATAATTTCTAAGTAACTAGCATATTCCACATTGAAAAAAATCTTCTGAGGGCTACAACACATTTTCATACATACATACCTGTAAACATGCATACATTAAACACAAATGCAACATATCCTGTGAAAAGAAATGCATCAACAATGTCCTGTATAATTCTCAATAAACCATTACTTCTTTCTCATGAGTACAAAAGGAAAACGAATAAATCTATACTTCCTATCTGAATTTTCTAAGATAGCACACTAATAATACTAAAGGAAAAAACAATTCATACAAATATAAGACCATATAGTATATACAGTAGTATAGGAAATCTGGATCCCTGGTTAGTGAAAATGGATGTGGTTGTCTTCTAACAGAAAGGTTGGAAATTTGAGTCCACCCAGAGGCACCTTGGAAGAAAGTCCTGGTGATCTACATCCCCAAAATCAGCCATTGAAAACTCTGTAAAGCACCGTTCTAGTCTGACACACATGACATCTCCATAAGTCAGAACTATTTGAGGACAATTGGTTGGTTGCCTATAGCAGATCTATTTGGTTACGTGTTTTTTTTTTTTAATTATGTTTTAAATTTTTTGATAATTTTTAAGCATGGTCTATTATTCAAAGAAATTATCTTCAATGGTTGGCCATAAGTTTTATTCTTGTTCTCATTCTATTTGAAGATAATAGTGCTTTTCAAGAGAACACAAACACTAGTAGCTATCTTTGTAGGTCCTAATGTGAACCACATCACATGCCTGACACTTTCGTATCACACACTACAATAAAGATGTTTTTGATACCATTTCATCAGTAAGAAATTGAGCTACAAAAAAAAAAAAAAAATGGAGTAACTTGACTTAGATCACAGGTAAGTGGAAGAAGTAGGATTTGAGCCCACACAGGCTTTATTTATATCCAGGTTCACAAGACCATAAGCCGCCTAAGGGTAGAGACCATGACTTGCATCCCTAATATCTAGTTGTACCCAAATATAATCTCCTCATAGGTTAGTGGTGGCTCTTTGGTAGAATTCTCTCCTTCTGTGCAGGAGAACCGGTTCCATTCCCGAGCAATGCACCTCATACACATCTGCCACCTGTCTGGCAGCGGAGATTTGCACGGTGCTATGATGCTGAACCCACCAGCCACTCCTCGGAAGGAAGGTTGGGCAATCCTACTTCCGTAGTGATACTGCCTTGGAAACCCAAGGAGGGGTTGCTATGAGTCGGGGCCGACTCGACGGCACATAACAACAACAACAACAATGATGCTGAACAGGTTTCAGCAGAACTTCCAGACTATAACAGACTAGGGAAAAAGACCTGGCCATCTACTTCCTAAAATCAGCCAATGAAAAGTCTATGGATCACAATAGTCTGACCCACAGTCACCATGGGCATGGCAGCATTCTTTTCCCTTGTGAATGGGATCACCGGGAGTTGGAGGACTGACTCAGGGGCAGCTAACAACAAAATCACTATTCAGTCTTCTAAGGTATTCTGAATTACTTTTGTATCTTGTAAAGAAAAGACACTATGGAATTTTAACAGCAAGTATATAATAAATTATTATATAATAACAAATTATGCCAAATAACAAATTACTCCAAAATCTAATAGCTTAAAACACCAAGTGCTTTTTATCTCATGAATATGTGTGCCATGGATTTGGGTGTGGGTCAGGTGGGCAGTTCTTCTGCTCCATGTGATGTCATTCCTTTAGTTATAATACAAACAGGAGCAGTATTCAATATAAACACATTATGAAATACTCAATTAGCAGATGGAATGTAGGGAACATTAGGAGATACTAGTAAAAGTGAAATATATACTTTCCTCCTTACGCTTATTGACTCCAGCCTTCAGAGGTAACTCTGATTCCAGCAACTTGTAATAACTTAGATGTTTCAAGGAGGAAAAGCTCTAGGTTACCTGACAGAATGCGGCTGAAGAAAGGAAATTATCTTCTCATCCAGAAGTGCTTTGTCCATTTCTTCAGAAATACACAAGCAGGGCTTCATCTTGGCCCGTCGGCCTCCACACCAGAGCGGCACACAGCCCAGCAAAATGTGTTGACCTGGCCCTGAAACTGCTCTTGCTCACAACTCATGTACTTTTTAATAATCTGCAATATAGTTTAACAACTCTGGTGTTTTGTTCACTGTTTTATCTGACACAATGCTGTGCTTCCAAATTCTCAATTTTGTGATTCATTTCAGAGTGGAAGACCTCTTACTCTTACACAATGGGGACAGTAATAATTTGGTAGATTGATCAATTACATCATATGGTAGAAATGTACAGGTACCATGGGAGATGATAGTGTAAAGTAAGGAAAGAGCAAGAGGACCAGTGCCTGAAAAACACCATGAAATAAGGTGTCAGGAACAAGACGTAAAGCCAACTGGGTATCTGGAGGAAAACTTCTCCAGATAGAAGGAACAATTGGGGAGGTGGGAGGCTTTAAGGTGGGAGTGTGCTTAGTATCTTCATGGAATAACAATGAAGATCATGGTTATTAGAAGGTAGAATATAGTAAGACATAAGAAAATGAATGGAGTTTGAGTGTACAGATGAGAAACTTACACATTTTGTTTTCTGTCCAGTGGAGAAAGAACTGAGAGGCATTTGCAAGGCAATCTGGAAGGAGATTCTATCAGTATTTTTTGTTGTTGTTGTTATGTGCCGTCGAGTCAGATTCAACTCATAGTGACTCCTCCTTTGGTTTCCAAGGCGGTATCACTACAGAAGTAGATTGCCCAACCTTCCTTCCGAGGAGTGGCTGGTGAGTTTGAACCGCCAGCCTTCTGGTTAGCAGTCAAATGCCTTAGGCACTACGCAACCAGAGCTCCCAAAGGAGAGGATTAGGAGCAAAGTCCAACTATTGCTGTGACTTGGATTCGAACCGAGGTTGTTGCTGCCACAACGCAGAGTACTAACCGCTATATGATCATGGCAAGCTATAAACCCCCATTTTAAGGCCTTATTTTTTTCCTTCAGCTCACTTTTACTAAGCATCTCCCCTTCAAGAACTCAAATGAGTTTTAAGGAAATAACATATCTCTTTCTTTTATATTTATATTTCATCTAATTATGTGTTATATATTATGTCACTACATAAGCAATAATGGAAAAAAGCACAGTTAACTCTTGGTCAGTGTATGTTTTGGTTGTCTATTGCCATGTAACAAATTATTCCAAAATTTAATAGCTTAAAACACCAAGCACTTTTTATCTTATGAATATGCATGCCATGGATTTGGGTGTGAGTCAAGTGGGCAATTCTGCTCCGTGTGATGTCCACTGTGGTCCTTACTGGTACTCAGCTGGCACATGAGCTGCCTGGGAAGTTCCAAGACAGTTTACTTACGTGTCTGGTGCTTTGTAGGGAAGGCTGGAGGACTGGGCTCAAGTAGGACTGTAGATTATAGTCCCTACAAGTGGCCTCCTCACCAGCATGGCAGACTCATCGTAGTTGAACATTCTCACCTGGCAGTTCAAGGGCCAGAGTGAAGGATCCAGAAGTTCCAAATCAGAAACCAAACCAGTTAGCCTTTGAGTCAGTCAACCACAATTCGTGGCAACTCCATGTGTGTCAGGGTAGTACTGTGCACCACATAGTTTTCAATGGCTGAGTTTTTGGAAGTAGATCATCAGGCCTTTCTTCCAAGATACCTCTGGCTGGGCCCCAACCTCTAACCTTTTAGTTAGCAGCCAAGCATAATAATTGTTAAGGTATAAGTTGCCAGTCTTTTAAGACCTGGGCCTGAAAACTGGCACAGCATATATTCCACTCCATTCTATCGATCACAGCAGTCACAGAGCCCACCCACATTCAAGGGAGAAAACTTAGTCTCCACTCTTCACTCAGAGGAGTGTCAAAAATTTTGCAGCTATCTTTCAGCCACTAGAGCATATGATTCCACCCTAATAGAAGACAGTTTTCTGCAAAGCTGTTTCAGCAGGTCATACTGATCTATCAGTAAATCTATCACAGGGAATAGAGAATTTTTGTTAATCCAAGGAGTCAGTTAAATGAAGCTCTGTTAAAACAGATTGTACTATAATTCCGTTCATTCTTTTCACATTTCCTTAATTTTTAATTCTTGCTGGCAAAATAATAATGGTTTAGTATATCATATAGGGATAGGCATCTACCTAAGTATAGCATAATTATAAACACATTTACTTAAATCTCTAAGAAATACATTCTTTCTCTTTGTTGGTTCTTTAACTTTTATACAAAAATCATCCCTTTTTTCATTTAATTTTACTATATTTCAAGATGTCAAATATCTTACTGATATGAAATACACTGCCATAACTCATTGTGGAAAATATGGGCAGTCAGGTGTTGGAGATTCTATTCCTATTGAACCCTACGAAATATTAACCATCTTCTGGCTGGTTTTTAGCACATCTGTTCCATTTAAAACCATCACATGGAGGTGTGCAAGATTGAATTGATTGTCTTTGGGAGCACACTGTGCTTCTTTCAAACTTTGTTTTTCAGTAAAGGGAATTGCTCCTTGAGCAGTACTGGTTGTTCCACACCCACTAATTATCATCCAGCCATTTAAAGTTGAAATGGTAATCAAACCAGTGAAAGCCCAAGATTAGCTGCATTCCCTCTTCATTTCTAGTGGAGAGAGTCATCGGAATATCTATAAAGGATTTTTTGGTGTATTCTCTGGCAGATGCAGTAAAACAAATGCAACATGAACTTTTAAGATACTTTTTACATTTTAGGTTGAATTTTAAGTTGGACGTATTTCAACCCTTGCAATTTAATTATAGAAGTCAAATGATCTTAAAGGATCATTCTAGTTATGAATAGAATATTAGGATTTGAGTTTGATTAGAGAAAGAAAAATCTATTTTACATTGTAAAATTTATACATTGTGCCCATCTGAAATTACTGGTTGATGCTTCTATTAAAATTATTAAGATCTAAGTATATAATGATACTTGAGGCCAATTCTCATTTAAGGAATGGCATACTGCATGACAGGTTGTGAGGTGTTAAGAGATAATTGCATGCCTAGAAGGTGTGGTGAATCATATGAGCAAAGGCCAAGAACATCCAGAGACCAATATTCACAGTCATTTCAAATTTTACTCCCTGGTGTGTGTTATTCTACTTAGAAAATTGCATACTTGTCAGTTGTACATTTAAGGGCAAAAGGAAAAAAAAACACTTAAATTAGTACTTTTATTGTTTTTTAAAATTACACTTAAATATTTACTAAAACCAAATAAAATTTATTTAATTCATGATTATAAATATTATTAGGGTTATTGAATAGGGGAATGTGTCAAATCGTATTCTGGACCTTCGTTTTGAAGTAATGTTGATTGAATAAAATACATGTTCTGAACTAAAGAATTGTAATGTTCAAATCAAATAATCATGGTTTTATTTATATACATTTTGATTTATGTACACATGGTTAAAATTATTCTGTTAGAACATCTTTTCTGAAGTGCAAATGCAACTCCATCTCACTTTTCCTGCTTCTAATAGGAGACTACACAATACTCACCCTGGGAAATTGTAGACAAGAGAAAGGAGAGAGGGAAAAGGAACATTATAGGTTTTATTAATTTGCATTCAATGAAATAGTGACTGTGGAGTGCTCTCCACTTGACACTTGCTGGTTTAAGGGAAGGACTATTGCAACGTGTAGAATTGACGTTAATTATCTGTGTCCCAACACCCTGACTAGAGGCTGCTGCATGTACTTCACTTCACTGCTAAAACAACAGTCAGGTGAGAACAAGGGAGACAGACATTCACAAAGCCAATATAATGTATTAATTTCACAATTAGACCTATTATCAGCCCTTAGGTTTGAATAGTGGTTTCTACATTTTTGGCTTTGTGGTCTAGGGAAAGTCTCTTAAATACTTGTGCCTCGGTGGCTTTGTCTGCATCTCTCTTTCCAGTTGCTCCCCGGTTCTCTCCCATTCTTGGAGACCCCCTGTGTGTCACAGTAGAATCGTGCTCTATAGGGGTTTCAAGGGCTGATTTTTTCGGAAGCCCACCACCAGGTACTTTCTTCCAAGATGCCTCTGGATAGGCTCAAACCTCCAACCTTTAGGTTAGCAGCCAAGCATCTTAACTATTTGGACCACCCAGGATCTCCTCTGTATCTCTAAAAGGATAGTAATAGTACCCGCCGCCTTGCATCTATTTTGAGCATTACATGAACTAATGCATGAAAACTGCTGTGTAAGACAGGTGACACAGAGTTAATACTCAAGATGTTAGATATTTTATTACTAACTTATTTACATCCTCAATGCATGAAATGTACAGACTAGGCAAACCAATACAGAAAGAAAGGAGATAAGTAGTTGCCCCAGGCTGGGGAAAGGGAAATGAGGAGTGACTACTAATGGGTACAGGGTTTCCATTTGTGATCGATAAAAATGTTTTAAATTAACTGATGGTGATAGTTGCAAATGTGGTGAATATACTAAAAATCCCTGAATTGTGCACATAAAAAAGGTGAATTTTATTATACATGAGTTATATTTCATTAAAGAAGTTATAAAAAATTAAATGAGAGAAATGAT
>NW_006921867.1:4007655-4008983 GCF_000298275.1 Orycteropus afer afer
CTAATCTTCACAAAAGAAGCTCTGGTGGCAAAGTGGAAAAGGCATTTGGCGGCTAACCAGAAAGTCAGTGGTTCAAACCCCCAGCTGCTCTTTGAGAGGAAGATGAGGCAATCTATTTCTGTAAAGATTTACAGCCTGGGAAACCCAGTGGGAGTCCCTATGAGTAGGAATACACTTGATGGCAGTGGGTTGTTGGTTTTTTTTAATTTTCACAACCATCAAACCTGGTAAATGTGACTTCATTTTATAAATGAGGAAACTCAGAGCTTCAGTGATTTAAGTGATCTGTGTCTTGTTGAGCTGTGATTGGATCCCATGTTTCTTTCCCTGCTTTCAGGAAGTTTCCATTCTTGAAAGAGAAACTGATCATAAAAAAAAAGAAACATCTGATCATAATAAGTGCTGCATTGAGGATAGAAGGAGACCTGGTAGTGCAGTGGTCAAGTACTTGGGTGCTAACTGAAAGTTTGGCAGTTCAAAACCACCCAGCAGCTACACTGGAGAAAGACCTGGCAATTTCTTCCCATAAAGATTACATACAACCCAGATAACCCTATGGGATAGTTCTACTCTGTCACATGACCTGGCTAGCAACCACCAACAACAATAACATTGAGGATACAGTTAGTTGAGATAGTAAGTAATTGGGTCATTACAGTAGTTTTGGAAGTGGGAAAAAAAAAAAAAAAAAGCTTTGCTGGGAGGGAGCCAACTCAGCTGAAACATGAATGTCTAGAATGAGTTAGTGACATGAAGACTGGGGAAAAACATTCCAGGAAAGAAGAAGAGCCAGTGCAAAGATCTAGAAACATGATTGCTATTTTACATTCAAGTAGGCCATGAGGTGAAATGAGGAACTGGGACAGAGCTTGAGACAGTGTAGTCAACAAGTTAGCTTGGAATGGTCCTTTCACAAATGTTCTCATATATGGGATGATAATGATACATAACATGGAGTATTGTTGTGAAGTCTTAAAAATGCATAAAAAATACCTTTCATACTGTTAAGCATGTGGTTGGTATTAGATAAATATTGTTGTTGCTTTTAGCTACTATGGATTTGGCCCCTAACTTGTGGTGACTCCCTGCCCAAAGGGACTGGACCATTGCGATCTATAGTGTTTTCACTGGCTGAGTTTTTGCAAACAGATCATGAGCCCTTTTTTCCTGGTCTGACTTAATTGGGAAGTTCTGACAAACAAACCTCCATTGACAGATGGGAAGTGGAAGCACTTGAGGAGCATTGACTGGAAATCAAACCCAGGAATCCTGCATGTTGTTGTTGTTGTTGTTGTTGTTATGGGCTGTCGAGTGGGACCTGACTCATA
>NW_006921867.1:4009375-4017285 GCF_000298275.1 Orycteropus afer afer
GGTCTGACATGATGGCACATAACAACAACAACAATTTCAAATAAATACTACCACTCTATTATTTTTTTTCCATAGGTTTTCATTGGTTGACTTTTGAAAGTAGATCACCAGGCCTTTCTTCCTTGAGTATCTTTATGCATGAGATTACCATGTGTCAGGGCTGACATGATGGCAGCTAACTATGACAACATTAATTATTCAGTATGTAACTATTCTATGCAGGCTATGGGCAAAAAAGAATCTCAGTTAACTTGTTCAACCTTATAGTGGTTTATTACACTTCGACTACACCAATCATGGGCAAGAGAAATAGACAAGAGATTTAACATATTACAAATGGTACCTTGGGGCCTCAGGATAACCCACACTTTCTTAATTTATAAGGAAAAAAATAGTGGATTTTCTAGTGACAATTAAATGAGAGAAAACCTGTGAGTTAGTAGGATAAGAGACTCCAGGATACCAAGTATGTTTATGTATTGCAAGAGAAAACTTCAAAAGTAGAATAAAACCACCTATTTGTTTTCTGGGAAAACACTGAGTTTTCTTTTATGGACAATAATTCATTAATGCCAGTACTTTTAAATACACACCCTATTAAACCATTTATAAAAATCCCACATGCTACAACCAATTTTTGAGTGGATAATCTCTTATTTCTAAAATGACCTCAAATAATTTGAATATTTTATCCTTCACAGCACTGCCAATAAGCAAAACACAGTTGAGATTTGAATTTTTGTTGGTTTTATTTTAAAATTTTTCTATGTGCCAAGTTAACAAAGAATAAATCATTTCCTAAGAAAATAAATTGCCAATATTTTCATCAATTCCTTTAAATTCTAGATCTTAATATGTCATTTTTTTTCTAGTGTTCATATTTATTTTGTTATCAGATTTCCTTGCTTATTTTTTTAAAACTGGAATTCTTTTTTCTTTCCTGTTTGTTGCCTTTCTTTTTAGTTATCAAGTTATGCAGGAAAATGTGTACAAAGTTGGAAGGAGTTAGTGCTACAAATAAGAAACTTTGTATTATTGGTTAATTTTCCAGGAGGCTATATATAGATCGTGGCCATAGACCAAATACCAGACACCACATAAAAGGGAAACATCAAAGATATTTCCTCTTTTATTAAAACCATCAACAATAAAGACTCTGAAAATAGTTCTCTTGCCAAGGTTATCTTCTGCCCTCTTGCCTAAATGTAAGGAATAAAAAGGACTTGTAGTTTTTGGACATCGTGTTATATTATTGTATAGCTGTAGGAAGATAATATAGTGCTGCTTTCAAAAGAATAAATTTTAGAATAATCTAAGTTTAAATTTTTCACTTATTTTCTAGCTGTATGACCTTAACGTAATTATTTAACCTCTCTAAGACTCAATAGCTCCTTACGCATAAAATGACTATAATAGTAATTACTTCATAAATTCCATGAGAAAATTTATTTAGCACAGTTTCTGTGATACCCAAAACAGCTATTAATATAACATTTATCATCTCCTTCATATCTATAAAGCTGTAATGTTAATGACTAAAAATATTGTCTAATACCAACATCAAGTTTGTATTTTGTCCAATTGTGTGTGTGTGTGTGTAAAGATCACAACAAATATCTCTGTTACAATACTCAGTAAACAAACTAAAAAATTTGTTTTGGTTTGTAAACCTAACTCTGATCATTATGATAATAATAAAAATACACATTATTAGGTTAAGATATGAACAATGGACTTAATATTCATGTATATTCCCATTACTGACAGTTTAAAATATTTCATCGCTGAATTACTTGGAAATAATTATTTTATTTCATGTGGCTATTACTCATATCACAATGAAGGAGCTCTGGTGGCACGATGGTTAAGCACTCAGCTGCAAATTGAAAGGTTGGCAGTTTAAGCCACCCAGTGGCTTTCTGAAAGACAGATCTGAGGATCTGCTTCCTTAAAGGCTTCAGCCAAGACAACGCGGGAGCTCTGGTAGCATAGTGGCTAAGCACTTGACTGTTAACCAGAAGGCTGGTGGTTCAAACCCACCAGCCACTCCTCGGAAGGAAGGTTGGGCAATCCTACTTCCGTAGTGATACTGCCTCGGAAACCCAAGGAGGGGTTGCTATGAGCCAGGGCTGACTCGACGGCACATAACAACAACAACAAGACAACACAATGGGAAGTTTTTCTCTGTCTCACTCTGAGTCAGAAATCAACCCAACAGCACCCAGTAACAACAATGACAATATCACAATGAGTATTTGACTCCACTTTCTATAGAAAAGTTAAGGCTCCCATCTTTTCTCTTTCATAATATTTGTGAGTTAACAAATATCCTGGGCTATGCTATAGCATGCACAATAGATGTAGAAAGATACTGTTTAAATTAGTATCATAAATTTTCCTTTTATGTTTCCCAACCTTGTATTTATTGGAATGTACTAAATTACCTCAGACATCTAAGGATACAACATTAAATTTACAATAATCTTTATGGTTAACTTAATTCCATTAACCTTATCAGTGAAAGGTGGTAAATTAAAAAGTACATAGCCTATCAATTTCATTTGTTAGGGGATGATGTGAACTATTTAAATGATTGATCTGTGGTTAGTGTGTGGGGGTGACGGATCCAAGAATTAGTTATGCAATAATAAGTTTTTTTAAAAATACTTTCTTTTGGTCAGTTTCACACAAATTCTCTTTTGCTGTGTTAGATGGCATTACAAGTTGATGCATTGTTTGAATCACTGGAGTTCTGATTATTCAAAGTAAATACTCATCACTATATCTATTCACATATAGCATGCCCACATGTGTACATGCATATAATGTGTGGAAATGACAAGATTATGTAAAAGTTCTGTCATATCACACCCATGCACATACTGTATATGTCTCATGACATTTCCAGAAGTGAATTTTGGCCTCATTCACCCTCATTCAATAGTCTGAAGAAGTTATTTTTGATCATATTTGTGTAATGAAGGTATCAGCCATAGTCAGTAAATCATGATTTGAGTTTGGTAGTACCTTAGTACTTAGAAATGAAACATTTGAAACTGTAAGTTTGTTTCTATTAAATTGATAATTATATCCCAGTCAATTTTGAGTCATCAATTGGAACCTTGAACCTGCTGAAGCCTGTCCATAAATCACGTGCTATTGATTGGAAGGGTAAACAAAAGCAAAGCCTGCCCTGTCTTAAATGGCCTTGAAAAGCTCTGAATAGGAACCTTGATTTAACTGACATTGGCATAACTAGCATAGTCTTCTTCCAACTCTGATTTTCAAGTGGAGGAAAAAACAAACCAAAACTGATACACAATTGCTCTTGTTTCAGCAGTTGAATTGGAAAACCTTATCAGAGCTTCCTAAGTGAAACAATTCAGCTTGTTAGGTCTGATTATTTCATAGACTAATTATGTCTTATTAGCACCATTGTCTTTGATCAATAGATCACCAGTATATAACAAGACTCTTGCTCCTGTACACCTTACATTTGAATTTTTATGACCTCCTTACTAGAACCATCCAGTTGCCAATTATATTGTGGACATTTTTTTCAGTTTATAAATCTAAATCTTAGAACCCTTTGGGATCATGTCAAGTATGAAACAGAAGTCCTACACTGCAGACTCCATGCTTATAGTCATTGCAAGGGCAGAAAAAACAACCAATAGAGTGACAGCAAGACAGTTCAAAGTTGGGGAATTGTCCATTCACGAGTGGAGAAAGGAGAAAAAGGAACTAGAGAAAATGAATCTGCATGTCATGGGTCCAAAGCAATATGATGGCCTGAGTTGGAGAATGAGTTGAAAGAGTAGATTATTTCTGGAAGAGAACAAAATCAAGCTGTCTTTATTGTCCCGATATGGATAAAATGAAACATCTAGCAAATAAAAGAGGAATCCTACATTTCAATGTGATTTTCATCTTGATTTCTAAATTTGTGAAAAGGAATGGACTTTCCTTGAGAACGATAACCACTTTAGGCCAGCTACTTCCAGATGATTGGAAGAAAAGATGGTCAACTTTTGTGAATTCATCACCAAAGAAATCTTTGAACTTGATATGTCTGCAATAGATGTCATTAATATGGACAAGGTTCCTATGTCTTTCAACATTCCAGTCACCAGGACTGTGGATGCTTTAGGTCCAAAAACTGTAGCCATTACAAACACTGGACAAAAAGAAGGCTTGGTTCACCAGGTCATTGGTTGCACTGCACAGAGAGTGAAATGAGAGCCAATGGCGATTTTCCAGGGAGTTATTATGCCCTGCAAAAAACTGCCCACTAGTGTGGTTGTTCATGGTAATAAGGGATGGATGGACTGTGAGGTTATGAAAGCATGAGTAGATAAACGTTATAAGGACAGGCCTATGGGATTCTTTACAAAGAAGTCTTTGCTAATTTTTGATACCTCAGCTGCTCATCAAAAAAAAAAAAAAAAAAGTTCAAAATTGTATCAATTCAACTGATGCCCATGTAACAGTCATATCTGGTGGCTTTATCTGCAAGCTGCTGCCACTAGATATAGTGGTCAACCACCCATCCAAGACTTTTGTCAGAAGAGAGTGGGATGAATAGATGCAGTCTGGGATTCATGAGTTCACACCATCAAGATGACTGAAGTGGGCCAAATTTACAGAAGGCTGAGATTGTATGCCAGCAGAATACCAATGAAGAAGATGAAGATGCTGAAGGCAGTGATGATGATGACATCAGTTCAGAAGTCACAGAAGAGCAGCTGCAGGCAGCTTTGAGATATTTCAATGATGATAATGACAAGAGATGAGATTTGGAGGGTTCCAGAAGGCAGACGATGATGATAATGAAAGTATAAACTAAAATGTCCTATTTTATGATAAAAACACAATTTCCTCTGGTTTTATTTGCTGTTTTCAAAGACATTGATTATCAAAAATTATGTTGCAGTTTTAGATTTATGAAAACAATAAAATATAAACAACATCTTGTCCTTGTAGTTTTAGGCCTAGGATCATTTCTTACATACTAATTTCTAGCTCTTCACGCCTTCATACTCTGATTTCAACATGGTATCTTATTTCCATCATGAGCTCATTCAGTTCACCATTGGTTCCACTTGCTTTAGGAAACTACCTACCTTAAAAGAAGTTTCCATGAGATCAGTTTTGTACTAGTAACATTAAATCTTTTGGACAGAAAAAAAAAATTGAAATTGAAGTCAATAACATGTAAAAAACACTAGTATAGTGTGCTTATGAAAAATAATATGCAGTGGTCGAGATGTTTGCAGAAATGTATAACACACGTGTTATTTGTGCAAAATCTGGTAATGTTAAAAGCAATTACCTACTTACCATATATACTAGCAATATCCTTGCTGTAAAAACCCACTTGGAATTCAGACATTAAACAGCATTTCAGGACACCTCCCAAGACTGAATTCTGACTCAAGAATGTATTCATGACACTTTGAATACAAGGTGTCCCTGGGTAATGCAAACAGTTAAGCACTCAACTATTTACCGAGAGGTTATCAATTTGAACCCACCCAGAAGTACTTTGACATACAGGCCTGGAAATCTGCCTCCAAAAGTCACTCCCTTGAAAACCCTATGCAGCAGATCTACACTACACATGTGGGGTTGCCATGAATCAGAATCACCTAGATGGCAATGAATGACAACGATTTTTAATACAGAGCAATAGATCTTAACTATTGACAGCAGAAAGACGATATATACGGCTCTTGTTCTGCTCTCTCAAAAGTAAAACTGAACTGCTATTCCTTAAAGCTAGTAGGCACAGCAGGAGGCTGGGAGTCCAAAGGTTTCCATCTATATGAAGTATACACTTTCTTAATGACTATTCATCTTCCACCTTGGACTAGACGTTTCATGTGTGAAGGAGGCTGCTGGTGATTTCATGAATAAGTTAGAGAGACACATTGAAGGATAAAACTGTCCCTTTAATTGTCAACTTCCAAAATGGAAACCAAATAACAGCAGAGTGATAAGTGGGGGAGAAGGCAGAGGTGAAAAATGGAACAATTAGATATGGAAAACATAGAAGAATAAGAAATAGAACACAACAAACTGATACCAGAATCCAGCAAGGAAAAGAGAACGATTATGAGTACCAGTAAAAATGTTGAAGAATGGTTATACAAGAAGAGCAGTGCTTACTAGGGAAGCCTTGAAATGACAATATTCCATTCCACATGTAAAGAAAGGAATATTATTACTTTTCTCCAAGGGGGTAGATAGATGATAGATAAATAGATAATGCAAATGGATAGTTAGATAATTTCTTCCTATAAGAAGAAAAACAAACAAAATAGGAATAGAATGGAGTTGTTGTTGCTAGCTGCTGTCAACCCAGTCCCCTCCTGGTGACCCCACGCACAATTGAATAGAGCATTGCCTGGTACTGCTCCATCCTCATGACTGGTTGAGGACTGGACCATTGTGATCTATAGTATTTTCATTGGCTGATTGTTGGAAGTGAATCACCAGGATTTTCTTCCTAGTCCATCTTAGCATGCAGGCTCCTCTGGAAGCACCATAGCAACACTGAAAGCCTCCTCTGACAGCCAGGTGGGGGCTGTGCATGAAGTCCATTGGTGGAAATCAAACCTGTGTTAGGGAATAGAAAAGAAAGAATAAAAACAGAGGACTGCATTGTAATTGGGGAAAACTAAGCTTTTTGTTCCTTTGGGGAAAAAAAAATAGACAAATACATTGCAAATGTAATGAGCAATGCTGAGCCTGATGATTTGTATTTGTGTAACCTTCCACTTATATAGTTTGTTCCTGGGAAATAGCCTGTAGCCATGGGAGTTAGGCATAGAAGAATGCTGTTGCTGTGTAAATGTGGTTGAGCTAATTCCACATGATGGTTTTACTGACAATAAAATGCTAAATGATAAAATCAGGAATGATAATATTAATTTTATCTAGCTGACGGGACTCTGATAAAGAAATATTGGGTTAATGTATATATAAACTCACTGCCGTCATGTCGGATCCTACTCATAGCGACCCTTCCTTGGGTTTCCAAGGCTATATCACTACGGAAGTAGACTGCCCAATCTTCCTTCTGAGGAATGGCTGGTGGGTTTGAACCACCAAGCTTCTTGTTAGCAGTCAAATGCCTTAGGCACTACACCACCAGTGCTACCAATGTATATATAAATGGAGGCAATAAAGCAAAAATACTTAAGGATGTAGTGGTTTAAAAGGCAAATTCAAAGCCACATTTCCTAAATTTGAAATCCAACCCCTCATTTTATCTTTGTTCCCTTGGACAAGTCACTTATCTTTCCTTTTCCTCAGCTTCCTTTTCTGTAAAATAGAGTTAATAATATTGTCTACCTCAGAGTTGCTTTGAAGAGCAAGTGAATTGATAAATGAAAGTCACTGAGATTGGTGCCTATCACCTAGTAAAAATAGTCTCATCTATTTTCAGTGTGTTGCTGGCTTGGAAAGAAATCTTTGATATGAACACAGCATAGTATATGCTTTCATAATACTTCATACTTCATAGGAATACTTCATGGGAAGTAGAATTATTGGTATGGATACAAAGTCCTAGCTGACATCATTATCTTCTCTTCCTTCCTTCATTTTCTCTTCTTCCACCATGTCTATACTTTTTAAGTCCTCTGTCTCTTTTAGCTTATTGCAAAAAAAAAAAAAAGAAAAAAAAAGGTATTTCCTTTTTGGCTTTTTTGTTGAAGCACTTATTCATCAAGCAATTATTTAGCTCTAGTAACACAGTGCCTAAGGCATCTAACTGCTAACCAGAAAGTTGGTGGTTCAAACCCACCAGCCACTCCATGGAAGCAAGACTGGGCAATGTACTCTGTAAAGATTAACCACCTCGGAAACCCGATGGGGGTTGCTGTGAGTCAGAATCGACTTGAAGG
>NW_006921867.1:4017385-4018076 GCF_000298275.1 Orycteropus afer afer
AACCTCTTCAATTTGTCATTCCCAGCATAGTAGATCATATGTTTGTCTGATTCAAAACAGCCAAAACCAGTCCATTTCAGCTCACTAATGCCTAGGATACTGATCTTCATGCGTTTCATTTCATTTTTGACAACTTTCAATTTTCCTAGATTCATACTTTGTACATTCCATGTTCCAATTATTAATGGATGTTTGCAGCTCTTTCTTTCCATTTTGAGTCATGCCACATCAGCAAATGGAAGTCCTGAAAGCTTTACTCTATTGTCATCATTAAGGCCGACTCTACTTGAAGGAGGCAGTTCTTCCCTAGTCATGATTTGAGTGCCTTCCGACCTAAGGGGCTCACCTTCCAGCACTATATCAATGTTTCAAGGTTATTCATAAAACTTTCCAGTAATACATCAGACAGTGTTTCACTGCTATTCATAAGGTTTGCACTGCCAGTTCTTTGAGAAGTGGGTGGCGCCTTCTTCCTTCTGAGTCTGCCTTAGTCTGGAAGCTCTGCTGAAACCTGTCCACCATGGGTGACTCCACTGGTATTTGAAACACCAGTAGCATAGCCTCCAGTTTTCCAGCAACACTCAGGCCACCACAGTACAACAAATGGACAGATGAGTAGTGGTATTATACACAGGCACTGCTAAAACTATGAAGAAGTAAGGTACAATCTTGACCATGGAAAAGCTGTATA
>NW_006921867.1:4018507-4037188 GCF_000298275.1 Orycteropus afer afer
CTGGTGGTTCAAACCCACCAGCCACTCCTCTGAAGGAAGGTTGGGCAATCTACTTCCGTAGTGATACTGCCTCAGAAACCCAAGGAGGGGTCGCTATGAGCCGGGTCCAACTCTACGGCATATAACAACAACGAACATTTTTTCTAATATAAACTAATACAAACTTACTGCCCAAACTAGAATACAGAAAAAATATGCTGACGTTAATAGTTGCCCATAATTTTGCTACTTAGGAATAACCAGTGTTAAGTTTTTTTGCTATATACCTTCCTACTGATAGCTAACATTTACTGAGAACTTTGTATGCACTAGGCATAGTCTCAATTACTTTATATGTTTGATATTACCAATTTAAGTCTCACAGCAGTCTTCTCATATGAGTACTAATATTATATCATTTTACAAAGGAGGAAATTGATGCAATAACAAGGTGCCTTAACTTGATCAAAGTCAGAGAGCCAGTATGATATGGAGCAAGGAATCTAAACCAAGTAGGCCTGTGTTTTTAACCACTAAGAAATAACATCTTTTTAGTATTGTAATATACATACAATTTTGTAACTTGCTTTATTTCATCTAATGTATCATATTTTACCCCAATATCTCTAGAACCTCTGTAAGAACATAATTTTTTATTGGTTGCCTATGAACTTCATGATTGAATGTGCTAGAATTATTTTCATGCCTATTTCAAAGTTAATTCGTTTGCTTTTGATTTTCACTATGAAAATAATTTTGCACATTTTCCAAAAAAAAAAGGTGTGAGCAGGCATACGTGTCTTAAGTGACTTTAATATTTATTTAAATGCGGTTGTAATGGACACCAGTCATGTGCTTATCAATATGAGACATGCAATAAATATTAACTGCAGAATAACTATGTTCCTAGAAAGTGCTAAGAGGCATTAAAGAACAGAAAGCTGTAAAGCAAGTCTTTCTATGGTTAAATGTCATACAGTCTAATGGAAAGATATCTCTGTAAAGCAATGTCTTTCAGTAGAGGCCAGACTGATGTGTTGAAGAATGAATGGCAGGGGAAGAGCTTTTTTTTTTTTTTTTTTAAGAGCTTGTTTTGCATTCAACATAATGTGTACATTTAGTTTCATTCCCTATTTACCATGTCCAACCCTAATCCAGTCTTCTCCCCACCCTACCCTGTAACCCTCCCCCTGTGCCCCTCATATTTATGCACTCCTGTTTGTCCTGCATTTCCTCAGTTTGAATGTCGGTCCTCTGGTGTCCCATGGTCTATTGCTCGAAGGGATGTATTACCACAGATTATGTGGATGTGTCATCCTGGGTTGAGTGGTCTGCATGTACGTCTTGTTAACAATTGGGCTGAGAGCCAGCCCCTGGGAGTGAGTTTTATTCCAGGTGCAGAATGTATTCCGGGGCCATAGTATTGAGGGTCTCACCAGATTTCATCTGACCAATAATTCTAGTCATTATTGAGTATTTGGATTTTGCTCCATGTTTTCCCTCCCAGTCTATCCAGGATCTCCAGATTCGATCCTTTCCTAAGTGGTTGGCTTCTGTAGCTGGGCACCAGCTATTTCTTCTGGTCTCGAAGGCCATCGTGTCCTATGGGAGATTGCTTCCAAATGCCCTTTTGGTTTGTTTGTTTGTTTTCGTCTTTGCTTATGACACTAGCAGACCATTAGCTGCATCTTAGATGGCCACTTGAAAGCTTTTAAGACCTCAGTTGCTACAGGTGATGAGCTTTTGACAATGAATGGAAAATATCCTACTAAGAGTAATGGCAATTGGAAGGTCAGTGCCCTACTTAAAAACCCTCATTATGAGACCGAAAGATCAACAATAACTCAAAAGCAAAGATGAGATAATAACAGGTAAGGGAAACTAGAGTACTAGAAAAAGAACAAACATTACACAAAGAGAGTGTTGACACATTGTGATAAGTGTAACTGAATTACTGAACAATTTGTGTGAAAATTGTCAAATGGGAAACTAATTTGCTGTGTAAACTTTCATCAAGACCGCAATAAAATATTTTTTATAAAAGAGTATTGGGTATAAAGACCAGTGTAGGTGATATGAAGGAGCTCTGGCAGTGCAGTGGTTAAAGTGCTCAGCTGCAAATCTAAAGGTCTGCAATTTGAACCCAGAGAAAAATATAGCAGGCTGGTTCTGTAAAGATTACAGCCTTGGAAACCCTATGAGGTGGTTCTACTTGGTCCTATAGGGTCGCTCTCAGTTGAAATCAACTTGATGGCAACATTTTTGTTGTTGTTTATTTGGTAGGTGATATGAAGAAACTAGTGTTCTAGGACACTTGGGGAATTGTAAAGACCAGAGATATACCTAGTTTTATCATTTTTAGGGAGTTTGTAATGTTAAATACCATATATTATATATTCTCTTTGTATCAGTGATGTAATAGTGATGTAATATATGAATAAGCCATTAACCAAATGCTGACCACAAGAAGAATCGGTTCTTTTGGCTTACATTCTGTTATAAATTAGTGAGTTTACCAAAATAATCTTTCCCAGATCTTAGAAGTATGGAAGTTTTGAATATTCTAAAAAAAATTCCAAAGAATCTCAGGGCCAAGTGTTAAGTCAACCATTCTCTGAGACTAGAGCTGTTATGATAAGTCTGTGGTCTTTTTTCTTTTACTCTAAGCCCTTGTGTTGCCTTCAGGGGTTACTGTCTAGCATTTAATTGAAGGCTAACTGAGTTAGACATATACCTCCTAGAGGTGATGGGTTTTCTTGCCATAAATATCCTTTTGCTTATCAGTGGGGAAGGTTTTTGCTTCCACTGCTGGGTGTAAAGGTGTCCCTCAAGATTCCATTACTCAGTTCACTGAGAAAAGCTTAAAGCTAAAGAAAGCGAGATCTGAGCTCTGTTTGATGAGGGAAGCTAAGCGAAATAATAGCTCCCAAGTTGGCTCAAGTTCCTCCAGATGTTCGTATTTATATCAAAAGTTAACACTTGGAGATATTCCACATGGTGAGATTTCTGCGTAAAAGTTCTTTACATACAATGCCAATTCTAAAATTAGTTTTTGGTCATTAGGTGTGAAAAATAATACTGATCACCCACAACAACCAACTTAGATAGATTTTCATCCTGTTTGACATCAGAAAGCAAATACCCCGTGACACTGAGTATATCATTCTTTTCTTTTTTAGTTCAAGCCTCCAATAACTCCATGGGAAGAACATAAAACCAAAAGAAAAGAACAGTATACAAAAGTAAATGGGCAATGAAAAAAAAAAAACATAAGTAAACATTGACACACACACTCACAACATTCATGTGATCATAGAAATTGTAAAGATGCTACCTGAAGAGCTGCAACCACTGCCATCGAGTTGATCTCGATTCACATTTAAAGACAGAGCGGAACTGCCCCCAGAGGGTTTCCAAGGCTGTAAATCTTTACAGAAGCAGAATGCCTCATCTTTCTCCAATGAAATGGCTAGTGGGTTCAAATCTCTGCCCTTTAGGTTAGCAGTCCAATGATTTAACCACAGCACCACTGTTGTTGTTGTTATGTGCTGTCGAGTCGGACCCAATCATAGCAATCCCTCCTTGGGCTTCTGAGGCAGTATCACTACAGAAGTAGATTGCCCCATCTTCCTTCTGAGGAGTACTCACTAGAGCTCCTTGTTTCTCGTGACTTAATGACTGAAATGAGTTTCTTCCTAGGAGATAAACCAGAATCATAGCACAGTTTGAATACAAAAGAAAAACATATATATTTCAAAGGTTACTGTAGAACAATTATCATTGGAAGCCTTTACTGTTGGAGAGAAAGCTCTGTGACCTCTTAGTTTCAATTGACTTTCATTGAGTAATAATGCCTCCAAGATTGCATTTTCAGGCACTGTATTGGGTAATGTGTTTACAGACTGGATTCATTTTTGTTTTTGTAATAGGAGATGGGCAGTACACTGCTACTTGGAGGCAACAGAAAATGGGGTGGTAGTTTAAAAAATGTGATTATTGGGAATAATAACTCCAGAGACAAGGATTTAATGAGATAATTTCCAATTTATTCAGTGCATTGCCAGGTTATTGAAGTTCTAGTTTTAGAACAGTGCACTAAGAGCCCACATTGTTCCCTGATCCATTGTATATTTAGGTTCTTACTACCATACATAGGCAGTAAGTTGCCCTCAACTCTCAGTAGGAGCCTAACCTCTCTGAACAGTTATTGTAGCCAGATCTTTGGTAGCTCCAGTCCTTTTCTACTTACTATTATTATTGCTTTAAAATTAAAAACAATGTGTGGAGAACATACATTACTGAAAAGAAGAAAACCCATCCACAACACCATCATGGTGCTTTTCAGTTCAAAGCCTTATTCCATGTGCATCACTTGGTTTACTTTCCCCCAAAGCCTTGGGAAATGTGACTTATTATTGTCTTATTATTGCTGTTGATAATAAATAGCAGCTGATGTTTATTTTGCGAGTCCCTGGGCAGCAAAAACTATTAAGTACACAAATACTAACCAAAAGGTTAATGGTTCAAACCCAACCAGAAACACCTTTAAAGAAAGGCCTGGCTATATACTCCCAAAATATTACAGTCTTGAAAATTCTATGAAGCACAAGTCTACTTTGCAACTCATGGGGTTGACATGAGTTGGAATGAGCCAACAACAAATGTGTTTTTTTTTTTTTTCCTGGTTGATTGATCCACTGTTTAGAACTAACTCTGTGCCAGGAACCGTTACACCTCACCCAATACACTTAAAATCAAAAAAGCAAATCCACTGTGTTGAGTTGTTTCTGACTCATGGTGACCTCATGTGTTATATAGAGCAGAACGTTCCATAGGGTTTTCTTGGCTATATTCTTTACAAAAGCAGATCATCAAGTTCTTTGATGATGCTTGGTGTATCCAAACTACCTACCTTTAGCTTAGTGGACAAGCACAAACCGTTTGTGCCATCCAGGGACTCCTCTCATTATCCTTAAAACAAAAAACTTCACTGCCATCACATCTATTCCAATTCCAACTCATAACAACGCCATTGGGTTTCCAAAGCTATGAGTCTTTACAGAAGTACATTGCGTTATCTTCCTCCCGCAGAACAGCTGGTGGGTTGGAACTGCCAACCTTCTGGTTAGCAGCCAAATACCTTAACCACTACACCACCAGAACTCCTTCCACTCTCCTTAGGGGGCTGGAATTAATATTATTCCCATTTTACAGATATTGAAATTGTGACCTAATGCCATGCCACATTTATACAGCTAGTACACAGCAGAATTAGAATTTAATCCCTCGTTGAGCTGCTCTGACTCTAGAACCTGAGCTTTGGATCTCTAGGGCATGTTGGCACTCCTTATGTATATGTTGTTGTTGTTATGTGCCGTCGAGTCGGACCCGACTCATAGCGACCCCTCCTTGGGTTTCTGAGGCAGTATCACTACGGAAGTAGATTGCCCCATCTTCCTTCCGAGGAGTGGCTGGTGGGTTTGAATCGCCAGCCTTCTGGTTAGCATTCAAGTGCCTTAGGCACTATGCTACCAGAGCTCCTCTTTATATATGTATATATAAGTGCCATATATTTGTTTTTAAACTTCAGTCAAGTAATCAGGAAGCCAATATAATAAATCAATAGTTTTTAGTTTTCTAGAAAACATGCAGGGATAAATAACAGTTATAAGAGTTATAAGGAGCTCTGGTGGCATAGTGCCTAAGGCATTTGACTGCTAACCAGAAGGCTGAGAGTTTCAAACACACCAGCCAGTCCTCAGATGAGCAATCTACTTCAGTAGTGATACCGCCTCAGAAACCCAAGGAGGGGTCGCTATGAGTCGGATCTACTCAATGGCAGTGAGTTTGGTTTGGTATATAGATGAAAGTCCCAGTGATGCAAAAAGTTAAAGAAGTTGCTCTAAGATACTAAGTTAGTTCATAATGCCTTCCAACTGCAATCTCAAACATTCCATTATACCACCCTACCCCCAGGGTTGCTACTAGCTTGTATGGTGCCCTTAGAAAATTAGATAAAGGACAAGATATCTCACCACACACTATAGAAGGGCCATTTAATACACACACACACACACACACACACACACATGTTTTCCAGTCTGACTCTGCCTTATGCCAGAATCACAAGGATGGGTGAGTTCGGTGTGGTATGGATTTCACCTCATTGTTCAAGCAACTTTGTGCAAGACAAAACGACCACAGCCGTAAGCAGTGGCCTTGACTGCCCTCATTAAAACTAATAGTTTGAAAAAAAAAATAGTAGCTTGGCAATCCTAAATAATATTAAGGAAAATTTCCCAAAGAATTATCCGTAAGTACATGCTCCTCTTAGGATCTGTTAGGAAGTCAAATTCGCGTCCCACCAATTATATTTCTAATATGCTTACATCTTTTCTTCCCCTCCAACAAAAGTGCTTAACAAGATACAGTCTGATAGCAGTCATGCTATAACTTCCCTTAAGCCAAAATGTGTCACTAGTCTAATGATCCTCCTCTTCACAAGCCCTGGAAGGGGGGTTGAGGATCATTTTGAACTAGGTTTTAACCACAGGGTGATACATTGTACTGCAGGTAAGTTACAGAGTTTGAGAATCATTTTTGCATTCAACTTAACATTATGTTCCTTTTCAAAATCTATTACTTTTGTTACATAGCTATCCTGGGCATATAACAAATGTCCTCTAACTTGGATATGCTCTCCACTGAAGTCCTGACAAAGTTAGAATTAATGTGTACATAACTATAAGAAACAAAACATATATTAATAATGAGGATGAGAGCATAATGAGAGCATAACACTGCTAGTCACAGCAGAGTTTAAAAAAAATGCTCGTTAGTAGGAATACACTTGGGGGATATTTCATCAAACCTGAGAACTTTCTTGAAAACACAATAACCCTCCCCTTCCCCCCTCCAGGGAGCTCTGGTGGCGTAGGGCCAAGGCATTTGACTGCTAACCAGAAAGCTGGTGGTTCAAATCCACCAGCCACTCCTTGGAAAGAAGGTTGGGCAATCTACTTCCATAGTGATTTTGCCTCAGAAACCCAAGGAGTGGTTGCTGTGAGTCAGATCCAACTCCACAGCAGTGAGTGTTTTTGTTGTTGTTGTTGTTGTTGTTTTGGTCCCTCCTCCATAGCCAGTTTGCCTGAAAATTAAGGCTATCCTTTGGACTTGATTTGATTGATTTGAAAGATCACGGTCTAGGGGAAACCCAAAAACCAAACCCAGTGCAGTCTAGTCTGACTCATAGAGTAGAACCTTGGAGGGATTGATGGGTTTGACTTCTGACATTTCAATTAGCAGCTGAGCACTTAACCACTTCGCCACCAGGGTTCTGTGGTCTAAGGACTGTTTTTCAAACTCTGATGGGTATCAGAATCACTTGGGGAACTATGTAAAAATACAAAGGCTCTATCTGACTATCTGGCCCTATCCTACCTTAATGAACGTGAAACTCTGTTTCTTTTATGGGCTCTTCCATTTATTCTGATGAACCCCTAATTGGAGAACCATTGGTCTACAGGGACAGATTTTCAAACTTGGCTGCACATTGGAGTTGCTTAAGTCTCATGCCTAGAGATTCTGATTTCATTGGCATGAGGTGAAACCTGGACATGGAGAGGTTTAAAGGCTCCCAACCTATTCTAATATCAGCAACATTTGCAAACCACTGGGTTAGTATCTTGCTGCCAAACATGCTGTCCACAGACCAGCAGCATCAGCATCATCTGAGAACTTGTTGGGAATGAATGCAGAATCTCAGGTCTCACCTAAAATTACTGAATCAAACTCTAAATTTTACCAGGATCCCCAGATGACTGATTATCATTAACATTATCATTATCATTATCATTAACGTTATCATTAGAGACACAGTGGTCTAGGAAGTCAGGCAGAGAAGACTTATATCCTAGTTCTAATCACCTGGGTGACTCTGGGAAATCCGAGTTACAGTCCTCTCACCTATAAAATGGGCATAACCATAACCATGTCAAAATTGCAGGCTTGCTGGGAGGATTTTGTGAAATGCAATACCTGAAACTCATAGTCTAAGTGCTAGAACAATAAAATGGGTAGTAAATGTTAAGTCCTTTTTAACAGACAGTTGTGAACCAAAGCTTTGTCAGTGACCTCGCTCCCAGGCATGCTCTTTCTTCTTAAATTAATAAAGATCCTTTATAGGTATGAATAGACAGTGATTTTCATTAATTCAAAGGACTAAATGCTTTCCATGTACAAATTTCTTCTAAAAGGATGCATCATAAGAAAGCAGTCCTTAGCTACAGTGTCCTTGAAGGTACCTTTGGCATTTTTGGTTATTATGCAATTGTGATCAACTTAATTACACAGTGCCACCTATTCATACTTAGAACTTAACCTGTCATTTTCCTTCTTTCCCATCCAAGAGCTATTTTCTTTATACAAGCTCATATTTAGCATTCCTTTCTTCTCTCCAAACCATTAATCTCTATAAATTATTCCATCTTTCGTTCATTTCTCTGACTGTCGTCCCTGTGACATTCTTTCCCATTATTGCTGTTCTACTCCCTGAACTAAGACATGGAAGTTACTTGTTCAGAAAAGTTTTTATCGTATTGAGAGGGTATGACTGTTCTTTTTTTTTTTTTTTTTTTTGTAGTATAATTGTTTACACATTTAAGAAGGAAGTAAAAATGCCTAATGTGGTATCACAGAAGAAATACCCACCACTAATCTTTCTAAGCAGGATGACAATGAGTAATGATTACAGTTAATTAAGTTAGGCAACCTCTATTTCCATTCACTTAGCAGCACTGCTAATTATATACTCATTCTACAAGGTCTCTTTAGTTCTTCTGTAATTTGGATGCAGTACTTTTTGTGGGTAAGGGGATATGGTACAATTAATGAGCTTTTTCCCACCTACACCTCCTGTTCCTTCCAAATGAAATATACATGTCTGGAAATGTAGAGTAGAAAAAGGAGCAAGGAAAAATAAAAATCAGTCACATTCTCACTTCCTTCCAATCTCACTCAGTACATGTTTATAATTGCAGGATATTTTATGCTAAAGAAAATGTTAGCATTTTATTTCTCTTAGAGCCTTGGGAAATTGAGGCTGACTGAAAAATAAAATGAGTACAGAACTTGGCTGCTTAAATTTTCAATGGCTTCCTGTGTGAACTTTCACTGAAAATATAATTTTTTTAAAAAAAATGTCAATGGCAAGGACAATACCTCTTATTATCTGCTATTATTTGTATTAAATAAGCATATATTCAGCATTTATTGTTTATTGGTTGTCAGCCATTAAGTCTACTAAGATGAAAAAGATGTTGGCCCTAACTATAAAACAGGGTTTCTTTACATGGACTTCAATCATTTTAACAACTTACTCTTAAACTGAGAAGTGTGGATTTACTGGGGTATATTGTTAATGAAGCACTTGGGGGGGGGATCAGTTTATGTGCTTTGATCAGATGGGGATTGACATACTTAAGAGTTTTATTTTTAATCTGAAAATCCACTTCAATTTTATACTCTGGGTAAACAATCATCACACAGCCTTGCGCAATTCTCTGTTTCCAGGAAGCAGGACTCTAGATTTAACTTCAAATGCAATCTCGAGTAAGTTATACAGATTATTACTTTTATTTTCAAAAAGTCAGGTTTATATGGGTGGGTTTCAGCTTCACTCTTAAGTAATCTCCATGTGTTTTAAGAATTCCCTTCTGCATGGTGGCCTGTATTAAGATTGTTTAAAATTTTAGAATTTATTTTTAAAGGCATATGTAGCGGTAGGTATTTGGATATCGGGCATACCTCTTTATATTTTCGTAGGAAGTTCAAGGGTGTTGAGCTGGATGTTTTTCGAGTAGTTTTCTTTCTCTCCCACCATCACACAGGTGCACAACTTATGAGTCCAGTCTCTGTGTTTCCTCCTTTCTGCTTCTCTTTCACTAATATTAGTTTGCATAAATGAGTACACTGTCAAGTTCACATGAAAACTAGACAAAAATACAGGTGTCCTCACAATAATCAGCTCCTCTAATTCTCCTCTCTGGTTTATGCTTCAGTCTCACAGAAATCCTGTATAAAGCAGGCGGCACAGTTATTACTAGAGGAACTGAGGTTACTGATTAGAAGGGAACGTAATCAGGTAGATTGAGCCTGGGAGGGAACAAACCATTACTGTGAGAGGGGAGTGTTTGCAAAATTCTCTCTGTGTCTCTGTGAAGAACACCTCACTGTTCACGGCAACCAGAGTGGAAGAAACAGGTGCAAAAAGATGGTGCGTTTGCTTGCTTTTGTGAAGCTGGTCAGAGATTATGTACCTGCTTTATCTTTGCTTGGCTATGACTCTACCTCCAGGTTTATCATACCCCATAGAATGTGTTAGAGAAAAGTACCAACAGGGAAATCAGCAAAAAGCTTTCCTATGAAGGTGTAGCAAGCCACCGCAGAATTTGAAATGTCTGAGGTCTCATCTGGTGAGTAAAAGCTGCAGATAAATGCAACAGCCATTCAGAAGAATGATAAATGCCACAAGCATTCGGAAGCAGGCTTCCCTAAAGGTGACTCTTTTGGTCAATTTGCAACCTCTGGGAGAATATATGGATAACTCCTATTCCATATGTCTGTCTTTAAAAGTTAAATAGGGGCTTTTGCTGTAAGGAAGGGAGGGAAGGGGTTTGACATCAATGATCTAGAAGATAATGGCAATCACTAAAATAAGAACCCACATTTTACTTTTTGTATTATGGCTTTCATGGACTTTGTTTTCAGGAGTCTGAAATTATCTCTAGTATGAAGAAACCAAAAGAAGAAAAATTCTAATGACCCAGACTTCAATCACTAAACAATAACATTTCTACTTCAAAATACATTTCTAATGACCTAGAGTAAATCCCTAAATGCATTAGGAAAATATTATAAGATATTTTTGTTGTAACAGTAATAAATTCTATGCTATATATAGAGAGAGACACACACATACATGCACACATATGCATTTTTAGCAAAGAAAATGAAAATAGTAGGAATTGTTCTGAATAGTGATTCAGACATGATCAGATGAGCTGAACTTATATGGAAGCACACTTAGGCTACTGGTGGTAAACAGCAATTCTCAGCTGCCTAATTACCTGCGATATCTAAGAGTGACTTTAGAGATTAAACATTTATTGTCAAAAGCTAGCTTTATCAATAAAGTAAAAGATGTAGTGATAAATCATCTTTCTTTGTTTTGTAAATAAAAGGCTATCCTGAAATTCTAAATTATATACATTTGTAGTGGCCATATTCAAACTGTGTATTCAAAGCACATTAATTCCTAAATTATGGTAACTTCACTAAAATGCAAAGAGCTTCTGCCTTGCCTAAGTTGTTCTAATGTTATAAAAGGAGACAGCTAGTTTTATAGGGGGAGGGAGCTAAAAAAGTTGAAATAAAGTCTACCTTTCTAAATTATGAGTCTATGTTTATATATATATATATATATATATATATATATATATATATATATTTATATTGAGAGAGAAAAAAAAAGATAGTCCAAAGTGGAAGATCTATTTAGACAGAGTTTGAGCTTTTCCCAGAACCTGATTTGTAAGAAAAGCTACCCACTTTACAAAGTCTTGTCTCTCATTTTCTCGGGACTAAGTGGTTGCCATTTCTCATTTATAGATTGCCTTTTACTAATCTCTTTCTAAAGATTTTTCTTTATTTTTTTTTATTTGTGTTGTATTCATCAGACAGATTGTCTTGGAAGTACAGAGGCCAGTTAATGGTTTATGAGTTCAAGCTGAGCCGAATATAGCTAAGCTCTGTCTTGCTTGACATTTCATCAAAAGCTGTGTTGATTTGCAATGTTTACCGACCTATTTATTGAACCCTCACAGCTTGAACTATGCCACCAAGCTTGCTGACATTGCCGAGATGATCTCTAAATGCATGTACAAGCTAAGGAAGAAATAGAGAGAGAGAAACGAAGTTAAAAACAATCTGACCTATTTAATAAATTATGCTTATATTGTCCTTGATTTATTTTTCTGTTTCCCTCAATGTCCAATGACATCCATTTTCTCCCTTGATCTTCATTGAAAACTCTAGAAGACAGACTAGAACACTGGTTCTCAGCCTTGCGTGTACATCAGAATCAGAGGAGGGCTTGTTATAATGCTGATTGCTGGGCCCTACCCACAGAGTTTCTGATTCAGTAGATCTGAGGTGGGGTCCTATAATTTCCATTTCTAACAGGTTTCTAAGGAGATACTGATATTTCTGGTTTGAGAACCACACCTTGGGAACTACAGGCAAGTTGGGAAGATTTTTATTTCATGGATCAGGATAATCAAGATTCAGGTAGATTAAGAATCTGGGAGATGTTGGTCATTTGAACCAAATCATTTATTTTCTGTCTCTTAGTCTAGTTGCTTGTGTCCTCTGTACACATTGTTTAGAGAAGTTTCCCACAAAACAGGAAAGTAAACATAGTCCCCTCGTAAAACTGAGGCACATATTAATGGGAGCTCTGGTAGCATAGTGCCTAAGGCACTTGGACTGCTAACCTGAAGGCTGACGGTTCAAACCCACCAGCCACTCCTCAGAAGGAAGATGGGGCAAACTACTTCCGTAGTGACACTGCCTTGGAAACCACAGGAGGGGTCAGGTCTGACTCAATGGCACATAACAACAGCAACATTAAATTAATGATTAAAAAATTAAAATTTTGAGTACATATTTTGGGAAATGATGAGTATGTTAAAATTAGTAATAAAATTACGTAAGTAAACAGTTGGTCATTTAATCTCAAATAAGAATCAATTTTTAATTACTTTTTTGATTTTCATTCTCAGAAATACCTCTCTAAACAAGAATTTAGTCTGATATTTTAAACAATGAAATCAGGCTCCAGGTGTTGTTGTTGTTATGTGCCATCAAGTCGGCGCGACTCATAGCGACCCCTCCTTGGGTTTCCAAGGCAGTATCACTATGGAAGTAGATTGCCCAACCTTCCTTCCGAGGAGTGGCTGGTGGGTTTGAACTGCCAGCCTTCTGGTTAGCAGTCAAATGCCTTAGCACTATGCTACCTGAGCTCCATGTGTTAAAAGTACTTAAGTCTATGCTGGACATCAAAGTCTCCCATTTTGGGAGTAAAAATCAGACATTTTCTAACTAACCTTGCCAAGCCACAGTTTGGAAACTTAAACCATGACAAGACAAGACTGGCTATTTTTTTTAATTACCACACCTAATATGCAATTAAAACATTTATTTTAAGACACTTCTAATGAACTTAAAACATTCAAAAAATTGTAAGCTTTGCTATTTTTTTTAAAGTTAAATAGTTATTTGTTCTGGTCCAACTCTTCCCTTTCAGTAAAATCTAAGCTATTGATATATTCTAATGGGCTACAACATTTAGATTAAATGTGTAACATGGATAATTGACTTCTAATGGAATAAAATCTTGATGTTCATAATTTAGAGTTGGGAATGAGCAGGCCTTTAAGGATGTAGAAATTTGTATTTCAATCATTTTATAAATTTCCTTGAGCAAATATATCAATGAAATATATGTTGTCATTTATTTCAATTTTTTTGTGTATTCTTTTTTTCTCTCAGTCTTAACCTATCCCACACTACTAATGGGCTTCACAAATGATCAGAGGTACTATGGAATTTTCATGACATTTTAATTCAGATTCTATTTCACCTTGAGGAAATCAAGAATGGGTTGTTACAAAGTAAATACACTATACTTCTGATGTTTAAAATATATATTGAATTATTTATTAGGCCTGGTTCACTTGCCCATGGCTGTCCAGTCAATTTCAACTCATTGTGACCCCACATGCTACACATTAGAACTTCCCCATAGGGTTTTCTTGACTGTAATAAATATGGAAGTAGATTGCCAGGTCTTTGTCCAGTGGTGCTGCTAGGTGAGTTTGAACTGCCAACCTTTAGGTTAGTAACTAAGTGCAAAATGTTTTCAATTTTCTTTTCATGATTAAAGCAACTCTTAATTACTAAAATAGATAATATTCCTGATAACAAATTATAGTTTTAGTCATCAAAATACAACTTTCCTTAAAATGGTATTTCAAAATATATAGTTCAGAAAAGGCATTAACTCTATATTAGGATTCTTTTATCCCTTGGCTTTCATAATTGAGTCGTTAGCACTTAAAACCTAGAATGTAATGTACAGTCAATAAATTAGCTAAATGAATAGATCGTACAGATAAATTTGGCCAGGAAAAAAAATGATGTTTTTATTTCTATTTTTAATGTTTTACTCCAAATGAAAAATATCTATGACATTTTATTCTGATAGCTATTAGATTATTTGTTGTTTGTTGTTATATGCCGTCGAGTCGGACCGACTCATAGCGACCCTTCCTTGGGTTCCGAGGCAGTATCACTACAGAAGTAGATTGCCCCATCTTCCTTCCCAGGAGTGGCTGGTGGGTTTGAACCCCCAGCCTTCTGGTTAGCAGTCAAGTGCCTTAGGTACTATGCTGCCAGAGCTCCTATTAGATTATTTAGTGAATGTGAAAAAAAAAGTGAGAACGTTATTTCTTTGTTGCTGTTCTTAATATTGAATTTCCTGAAAAAAAATCATTTGAGTCTTTCTTTCAGGAGGTAATTATCTATTCATTTTTTTAATTTTCTGATTCTTCATGGTCAGGCCAAAATCCTATGTCTTCAATGAAATAGTCACAAACATACACACAAACACTTGCACATGCATACACATACAGAGTTTGTATATTTCATTTTGGGCCAACACTTGAACTTGAAATAGAATCTGAGGGAAGAAAGAACCTGAAACAGAAGTGGTTAAGACAGGGAGAGAAAAAGAAATGGAAGGGTTGTAAGGAGGTCCCCACCTATTCAGACCTTTCTTCTTAAACATCTTTAAAGTTGCCAAAAGCAGGAAAAAAGGTTCTGCTATGCTTCACGTTCAAGAGTCTAGTCACTATTGAGCAAGAACTTGTGGAGAAGTGCTTTTCAATTAAACTAAATTTAAAAATACACTATGTAAATGTTTCAGACTTTTACTTTGGAAATGTAAGAGTTAAATTGTGTCTGCATAATGAAAATTGGATAAAGGAGAGCTGAGGTTCTCACTAAATTATCAAGGAATCTAGACAAATCTCTTTTCAATAAAAATATGCATCAATCTTTCTTAACCAAGCCCTTTGGAAAAAAAAGAAAAGCAAGAAGGAGAATCTTGTCATGTAATTAAAGATAATGAAATCACCTACTATGGCTGGCTACATTAAATTTTTTTACCTTAAATTTTTTTGATACAAAGTTAAAAAAATATATTGAAAATGTGCATTACCATGGAGAGTGTCATTTATCCAACAAATTATATTGTTTAACCACCTTTGAAATACTAATTGTTAATCATAAACTAAACTAAACTACACTAAAAAGAAATATGCTGCATGTGAAGCCATTCCAATGAATAAAATAATTTCTGTGTGAAGTAGCCTGCTGTTCAGATTTGTTTATAGTTATGCTTCAGATAATAGTCACCAAAACAACGACAGATTCCTGCAAGCAGAATTTCTAAACACTCACCTTGGAGGTTTCTAAGATCATGGAAATGTTTCTATAGGTTTAAAGCAATCACAAAACAACCACAGAAAAAAATACTTCTACCCAAGGCCGTATAAAGCACATGGAAAAAGAGATTCTGTAAAGAGGATTTCAAAACATAAATAGCTTATGTGGCTCAGGTATTTCCAATTAGCCTGTTCTTAAAAGTCAGCAAATTTGGGGAAAAAAATTAATTTAGCAGAGATTATAAAACTCATTAGATTCTGGCTTAGATTTGAATTTTGGGGAATCAGTAAGGGGGTAGTAGTTTTAAGAAATTAAAAACCATTTCAATAGTGATAACCAATATAACAATATATAAAAGTCTCTTACATATATTGGAGCTCTGGTAGCATAGTGCCTAAGGCACTTGACTGCTAACCAGAAGGCTGGCGGTTCAAAGCAATCAGTCACTCCTCGGAAGGAAGATGAGGCAATCTACTTCCGTAGTGATACTGCCTCGGAAACCCAAGGAGGGGTTGCTATGAGTCTGTCCGACTCGACGGCACATAACAACAACAACTTACATATATTACCGGACCAAAAATGAAGTTTGTGGGGGAAAAAAAAAAAAACCAAACCTCCTGCCATTGAATCAATTTCAACTCATAGCTACCACCATTGGGTTTCCAAGGCTGTAAATCTTTTAGGGAAGTAGATTGCTTCAGCTTCCTCCCACAGATTGAAACTGACCTTTGTTTTTGCAGCCAAAAGCATCCCCCAAATGAACTGAAATAATTGGGGGGCTTTATTTTCCAATCTTTAAGGAGGTTAGATAGCTCCAAACAATAACTCCATTGAGAGTTACTTTATTATTTTAAGACTAGGATCTTAAAGGGAGCTCTGGTGGCATGGTGCCTAAGGCATTTGACTGCTAACCAGAAGGCTGGCAGTTCAAAATGAACAGGCTGCTCATCGGAAAGCAGGTTGGGCAATCTACTTCCTTAGAGATACTGCCTTGGAAACCCAAGGAGGGGTTGCTATGAGTCGAATCGACTCCATGGCAGTGAGTTTGGTTTTTTGGGGGAGAAGTCTTAAAAGCTTGTGAGTGGCCATCTAAGTAACAACTATTGGTCTCTCCTAGTCCGTTGAGATGTTTTCGGTAAAGGATAGAAATAAACAGGATCCTAGAGGAAAGAAGATGTAGAAAATGCTGCTGATCCTGTGCAACATATCCCATTCCCCACCTGAGTTCAGTGCAGTTTCTGCTACATCTAATTTAAAAGCCCGTTTCTCTTTCTCTGCTGCTCTACTGAGGGCTTTCTCCAGCACCATATTATTTGCTCTTCTGCAAATTGAAGTAACTTAGAATATGGGTGGATACACAGGTAGACAGATATGGATAGGCAAATGGGAATATACCCACGACCATAAATAGGTTTGGCAGACGATACTCCTACATAAGTACTTCTATGGGCTATAAAAACGTTCATATGCAGTTTAAACATAACAGGAGGCAAAGTTAGGATAATTTCTTAGCCATAAATAAACACCTTGAGGGAGTAGGTCACTGGGCCTGTGGGCTGGGGACCATGATCACAGGGCACATCAAGCTCAATTGGGCACAACATGGTATGAAAAATACTGTTCTACATCTTACTTCAGTGAGTAGTGAGTGGGTCTTGAAAGCTTGTGAGTGGCCATCTCTGGTGGCATAGAGCCTAAGGCATTTGACTGCTAATCAGAAGGCTGGGGGTTGAAACCCACCAGCCACTCACTTCCGTAGTGATACCGCCTCAGAAATACAAGGAAAGGTCACTATGAGTGGGGTCCGACTCCACGGCAGTGAATTTGTTTTCTGTTTTTTTTTTTGTTTGTTTCTTTGTTTGTTTGTTTTTGGCCATCTAAGTTACAGCTATTGGTCTTTCCTCATCTGGAGCAAAGAAGAGCTAAGAACGTCAAAGACACATGGAAATGGTTAGTCCAAAGGGCCAATGGATCATGAGAGCTTCAACCTATATGAGCCTGACACCAGAAGAACTGGATGGTGTCCGGCTATCAATGCCAACCACCCAGAAAGCGATCAAAATTGGAGATCCTATATAGAGTGGGAGAGAAATGTGGAACAAAATTCAAAATCAGAAAAATGGCCAGGCATACTACACTGATCTTAAATCACCAAGACTATAGCCCTGGGCCACCCTTTGGGCATGGAATTGAAATCACTCTCCTGGCTTAACTCACAGTCTAACAGTAGAAAGGACTACAAACTGACCACCTGCACCAGGGAGATGCACGCATTAGAACAATCAACCACAGGAGATGAGAAGGGCAGCATTTGCACAGGGAGAAAGGTAGGGAGGCAGGAATGCATAGGCAAGAAGGACACAGGGAAAGGGTAACCACAGGGAGAACATGGGAGGTTAGATGTTACACTGTGGGGAATGTGACCAATATCACAAAACAAAGTGTGTTTATGAACTCTTGAATGTAAAACAAATCTGCTTTGTAAAATTTCACCGCAATTGCAATAAAAATTTACCAACAGCAACAACAAACAAGAAGAAGTATGGGGGCATTGGTTAATGCCACAAGAGCAACCCTTAAATACTAAAGGATGGTAGTCCTCAGAAAGAAGTGCTCCAGCCGCCTTATCCTCTGGTGAACAGATTCTGAGGCATGTTCCACAAGTTTCTCAGAGAGCCGTCAGCAAGACTAATTGTCCCCAGTATTATGCTCTTTATTGTTTCCTCCTCCTTCCTAGTCTCACTTTCTCCACACCATCTCACTTGGACTTTCTGAAATCAATTGCCAGATAAACTTCTGCACCCCAAGTCTTTGCCTTGGGGTCTAATTTTTGAAGAATCTAAACTAATGTGCAAGGTTAGAGAGAAATGTCTTCCCATGCTTAACAAAATAGGGCAATGGCACTTAGGATGTTAGAGGGAGGGAGAGTGAGAGAGCTCACATGGGATGTTTGCTTTGTTTAGTAACTAAAGAATTACAGTCATCGATCAAGATGGAGCAGGAAATAGAGAGGAAGGAAACAGTTTGTGAAACCTCAAAAGCACTGGGAATGTCGAGAAGAACTGCTACAGAAAATGTGCCAGATTGTTAACAATACAAGAATAAAAGGCTCACGGAACAGCAGGGAACATGAAGATA
>NW_006921867.1:4037718-4045170 GCF_000298275.1 Orycteropus afer afer
TCTTTTAACATTGTGAACCAAGGTTTTAGTACTCTCTGGTTAAAGATCATTGTTCTAATAGAGCCAATATCTTCACCAAGACCCAGCCTCAATTCATTCTTCTTTTCTCCCTCTTTTCTGCAGCCTCGCTGTACATCATCCATACTAACTCACTTTCATTCCTCAAATGCCGATCTCTTTTCTGCCATTTCCTTTGCCTGGAATGTTCTCCTCACCCAGCCTCTACCTGGATCATCATTACATATGCCATGACTGGCATATTGCCAGTCACATGTTGTTGTTGGTTGTTCACTCGATTCCGATTCATGGTGACCCCTTGAGTGCAGAGCAGAACTGTACTCTATAGTGTTTTTAAGTCTGTGACCTTTCAGAAGCAACTCACTAGGCCTTATTTCTGAGACCCCTCTGGGTGTGTTTGAAGCACTAACCTTTCTATTATTAGTCCAGCATGGAACAATTTGTGTCACCCATGCATGCATGTGGGCATATAATGCCTCCATGCAGTGACCTAGTGATGGCTTGATAAATTGATAAATACTTGCTGAGTAAAGTAATGAGAAGAGGAAGAGTTGGGCTCAGCTGATAGGGATACTAGGAATTTACTGAGTGCAAACTCTATATCAATTGATGTTTCCTTAGCAAAGAGAAGTGGAAATTTGGAGAAAGAGGACAGTGGTTGTAATTCTCTGAGCTGTGAATTGGAGAAACCATTAGGAGGATAAAATAGTTCAAGAAAGCAAAAGATAAAGTATGCTGTCCTTTGTATGTAACACTGAAGTAGTTAGTTGGACTTCCGGTTGAACTGGCTGGTCACTAAACAGTGGATTGTGTGAAATGGGAGTGAGTGGTGCTAATATTAAAGATAATGAACAGTCTGGTAGATGAGGAGTTTAGAGTTAGTGTCAGATCCAGAAGTTGTAATTGGCAGGAGTTTTAATGGGAGATACTTCCAGATAGGTGAAGAAGTATACTAAGAAAGCCCAGAAGGTAAAAGTAGAACATTATTTCAGAAGATTGGCATAAATGGAGTATAAGTTGGCATTGAAAAGAGATCCAAGACAAGGATGAATAGACAAGTTGGCTTGGTTAATATACCTATGATGTAGGAAAAGCCATGCTGAGATGGCTCAGCAAACCTAATTGCAAGGACTTTTGAGGGCCGTATCTCAGGTTATCACATGCCAAAAAATATTTCATTTCAGAGATTTTAGTTTTCCCATTAATTTTATCACTAATCCATTCATTTCAAAATGCATTTCAGGATTTCACATCAGGTTGACTTTAAGCTTATATGCAGATGAACATTTCTTTTCTGAGCACTGAGTAAGGCAGTTGGTCCTATTCTGTGCTTAAGAGTGAAGCAAGCTTATGTTGGCTGTGCCAGCAGGATTATTAAATAACCAATTACTATTCAGATTGTGTTACATTTCTTAAAATTACTCAAGCAAGAGTCTTGAACTTGTTCAACCTGAACACATCTGATATCCTCAGCCAAGTAGGGGATGTAAATTAGAGAGCTTTTGGCTTTACTTGTGTGGAATCAGGCATACTTTTTCCCCCTTAGGACTCTATAACTAATGACCTGAATTGTCTAAATTTCAAGAGTAGTCAGGTCTCCAATGGTAAGTCTGTTTCATCATTTTTCCTTCTGTTTTGTCCCATCATATATATAGCATAAAAGATATCTTACTTGCTAATTTCAACAAGTTGATATAATCTTTTCACAATGGATTTTTTTTTCTACATTCGATTAGTGTGTGGTTCCAGATATCCTAGAAATATATACATGATAAAGGTTTCAGATTATTAATGGTCCAAGGAGATAGGTATAGAAGAAGGAGGTAATGGGTTTGTAGGACACATGGGAAGAGTTCAAACACCAGTGCTTACTGTGTGGCTTTGAGTCAGTCATTCATCTCACTGGGCCTCAGTTTTCACATCTAAGACACTGACAAAATAATGGTATTTTTCTGGGCTAATTTCAGTTATTTTAAGGGCAAAAGGAGTTAAAATATATAAATACTGTAGAATTAAAATAAAATGATAAATATGAGTTAAAAAAATTCATTGCCCTCAAGTCAATTCCAACTCCTGGTGCCCCCATGTGTTACATAACAGATGGGCTCCACCAACCTTTAGGTTAATTGTTATTTGCCACCGAGTCAACTCCATCAATTCTGACTCATGGTGAGCCCATGCACGTCAGAATAGAACTGCTCCATCGAGTTTTCAAGTCTGTGACCTTTCAGAACCAGGTCTTTCAGCTGGTAGTTGAGTGCTTGACCATTTATGCCATTCAGGGACATAAATATGAGTTACTTTCAATAAAAATGCTTTTAATAAGCATGTAACCAAAATTCGTGTTCCAAGGCCTTTAGCTGATTGGCCATGTAATTCTCAAAGTTAGTAGAATATTTTGGGGATAAGAGTAAGATGTAGCCTCTACAAAAAACTACATTGACTATGAGCTGTTAAGGGCTTGAGCTGTGTCATCTTATGTATATTCTTAACATAAAATATTTTCTCAATATGTTTTATATTTCATTAAAAATATCTCAGTAGGCATTCTCCATGCTTTTGATTGAGTGTTTACAAAACAGTAATCGCTATGTTCTTTTTTAACACCATATGACTAATTCTGTGTTCACATAAATGTTGCCTTTTATCACTATGCATTTATCATATTTTTTAGTAACTTACACACAGTGGCCCCCCAAAAATCATTCTTCTACCATAATGCCTTTTGTTTGGGAGATCCCCTCATTGAATTTGTGGCCTGCATTAAAAAAAAAAATTATCCACCTGTCCATGATCAAAAATTTTGTCATTTCTGTCTCTGATTGTCCCATGATGCACTCTGTACCTTTCTTTCACTTATCTTGAGAAGAAATTAAGTGTACATGAAGTGAATTTCTCAGAAGAAAGTAAAAGATTAGCTTTCATCATCTTTTGAATTTATTATTGTTGCTGAAAATAATATGGCAATTTGGGTATGGATTTCATTACTTTATTCAAAAATTTAGTAATAAGCATAAATGAGGGATATACCCACCAGCCACTCCTCGGAAGGAAGGTTGGGCAATCCTACTTCCGTAGTGATACTGCCTCGGAAACCCAAGGAGGGGTCACTATGAGTCGGGTTCGACTTGACAGTACATAACAACAACAACAACAATCACGATATAAACTAAAAAAAACAAACTCACTGCCATGGAGTCCATTCCAACTCATAGTGACCCCCTTTAGATTTCTGAGGGGTAAATCTTTATGGAAGTAGACTGCCCCATCTTCCCTCCATGGAGTCAGATAGTCATTACTAATACTGAGGTTGTTTTCCTATATATTATCAATGCTCAGGATGTTTGAAAATGTATGCTATGGAAAGATAAATTTCAGAATATGCAAATGAAGTTGATTACTCTGTTATAAACATTAACAATTTTCCTATGTGGTTGTTATTAAGTCTTTAAGAGAACTTTATGATTTGAGCCAATGGGTTTAGCCAGAGTCACATCAATACACTTCCTTGGTCTGTTAATTCAACCCTGAGAACTGGAATTTAGAAACTTTGAGGCTATGCTCCGATATAACGGCTTTATAAAAGTATTAAAACCCATATCCTATTAATAAAACAGAGTCTACCTTTTGAGTGAAGCTACTGCTACCTACTTATCTATAAGAAAAGAAATATGTTTGCATAATAATGGCTTCTGCATTTTATTTATTTCTATCTTGTTCAAATAAACTTGCTGAAATAAATCTGAATTAGCAGGGTTTTATTATAATTGCTTGTCCTCTTTAGTTTTTCATTTATGCTCGTGTAGTGTGATTTGGGAGCTCTGGTGGCATAGTGCCTAACGCATTTGACTGCTAACCAGAAGGCTGGTGGTTCAAACCCACCAGCCACTCCTCGGAAGGAAGATGGGGCAATCTACTTCCTTAGTGATACTGCCTTGGAAACCCAAGGAGGGGTCGCTATGAGTCAGGTCCGACTCGACAGCACACAACAACAAAAACAACAGTGTGATTTGGAGTTTGATTTTAATAACTTACCCTAGAAAAGAATTTTATAGCCAAAATAATGCATACTAGAGGTGGACCCACCAGCTACTCCTTGGAAGGAAGACTGGGCAATCTACTTCGGTAAAGATACCGCCTCGGAAAACCAAGGAGGGGTCGCTATGAGTCGGAATTGACTGGACAGCAGTGAGTGTGTGTGTGTGTGTGTGTGTGTGTGTATTTAAGAGGTGGCTGTAAATGGGAATATAGAATGCGGATATGCTAAAGTGCTTGTATATTTACTTATACGTTTCTTGAAGTAGTATTTAATAGTATTTTCAGGATTATATTGGCCTATATTCCCATTACCCAATAATATTATCACATTGAAGATATTAGGGAAAAACAAAGATTGCATTTTAGATCTTTCCAAAATATATTTAGTTTTGATCATGTTTTATAAAAGTGTACTCTATTTATAGGCTGGCCTCTTACTGTTTTGAAGTATAAGTTTAAAGGTTAACTTATCACCATCGGCAAGTTATTAATCTACTCAGGACAGTATTTACACTGCAGTTATTTTAAAACACCCAATATTGCTTGAGAGATGATTTCCTTTTCTCATTGGGTTACATAGACATCATGTTAAAATATAGTATCTACATGTGACAACTGCTCTGCACAGAAAAAGACAAAGTCTATGAATCACTCCCGTAACATTTGGAAATCAATTTATTAACCAAAATAATGCTGTGCTTCATCTTTTAAATTTTGCTTCCTTAGCAGCTGGTCCTTAGTCTGTCTAATTGCATTATAATGGCTCTGTGTTGCAACAGATGCTAGAAGATTTTTTTTTTTAAATTTTTTGGCTGGACTGATAATTTTGTTTCATATATTGGAATACCTGCTTTGCAATTGCCTTTCCTATTTTTTTTTTTTGTGTGTGTGTTATTTAAAACTTATTAGGAGCCAAACAAAGATCAACAACTCTAACTTTTCACATTAAAAACTTTTTTTTTCCCAATTATTTTGTTACACACTGAACTTCTGGGTCTGAAATCAAAAAGAATGTTTAATTGTGAGATGATTAATATAATAGACAGTAGCCAGCATATTTCTTTCTCTTGTCTGTGATTAATATTATTCCTTTTAAACATTGAATAAGTTAAACTTTTATTGGAGCTATGCCATGGGCTAATTTATTAAAATCTTATGAGGAAAAGTCAAATTTTTAGATAATTATATAGATAATCATAATTCAGCCAAACTATGATTAAATTACACTGCAAGACCCTTCACCATATTTTACCAAAATCTTTCATTAACTCCATGGGGACAGGCTGACAGACTTGCAATTATGATGTAAATTTTATATTACTGAAAAAAAAACACATAATTTTCTTCTTCAAGTAATCTGTTAATCAGTGGCATCACTAGGGTTGATGTCACCTAATGTGATAACTCATGGTGTCATCCCATCCCCACGGGCCTCCTCCCATACCAAAACCAAAACCAAACCAAACCCATTGTCATAGAGTCAATTCCAACTCATAGCTGTTGGGTTTCTGAGACCATACAAAATCTTTAGTAATGTTTATTATCAATTTCAAACATAAAATATATGTGATAAATATAATTTTAAATTGCTAAAGTGTACTGTTTCTTAGATTTTATTAATACTAACAGAAAGATTGGTTTGTAACTTTTTGTACACTAAATAACATTAAATACATTATTAGTAACTTAGCAGAAGCCATTTTTAATTTTCTCCTTCCTTTCCTTTAATTACTACTTCATTCTCAAAAAAATTATTGATATAGGTTCACAAAGACTAGTTACCACATTCTAGCTAAAACAGAAAATTTGACAAAATCAGTGACTACAAAAACACCAACAGCAATGATAAGAACAGCACTGCTTATAGCATGTGTAGAAAAAACCATGTGATTCGAAGCATTGTACTTGGGTAAAATGACTACACTGACCATACACAACAGAAGGTTCAAAAAGTAAATTACCCATAGAGTTTAAACCTTGTAGGTATAGTGATACATGTAAGCTGGACTTATGTAAAATCTTTTGTTGTTATAACTAACTACAAGGATATTTTTATTTAAAACATATTAAATTTCTGCTGAAACACTGGACAAAACTTTTATAGACAGTCATTTTGGTATCACATGCTCTGACAGCGTCACCTGGTATGGTCCACACTCCCCACACCCCTCTAGTGTATCCCCACTTATTAATGCCTGTAAAATCAGTTATCATAATTAGTAATTATCATTACAAAATCTCTTTGAAAATTTCCAAATAACTCTTGGATTTGTTGTTGTTATGTGCCATCAAGTCAGACCCAACTCATAGCGACCCCTCCTTTGGTTTCCGAGGCAGTATCACTAAGGAAGTAGATTGCCCCATCTTCCTTCTGAGGAGTGGCTAGGAAGGATAAAAATAGATGTCCTTATTTTGATTTTGTATTAGCATAAAAAAATTTATTTCAGAATGATTATATTGTATCCTATAGGATCCTGGTGGTGCAACAGGTAATTGCCCAACTACTAACCAAGAGACTGACAGTTTTAATCCACCCAGTGGCTCCAAGGGAAAAAACCTGATGATCTGCTCCTGTAAGGATTACATCCTAGAAAACCGTATGGGGAAGCTCCATTCTGCGTCATGGGTTTGCTATGGGTCAACATCAACTCCATGGCACCAAACAACAGCGACATTATATTATCCAAAACCCACTGCCATCAAGTAGATTCCTACTCACGCTGACCCTACAGAACAGAGCAGAACATGGCTGTAAATCTTTATGGAAGCAGACTGCTTCATCTTTCTCTCCCAGAGCAGCTGGTGGGTACAAACCACTGACCTCTCGGTTAGCACCTGAATGCTTTAACCACTGTGTCATCAGAGCTCTTTTATTGTATTATTTACATTTAAAACATATATGTAACAGGCCAAAGTTTGAGATATTTATTTTTCTGTAATTGCACTTTTGTACTAATATACAGAGTTATATTATTGTTATTGGAGTTTTAACTTTAAAAAACATTAAGAGAAATGATAGTTATCATTTTGTTTGTCCTCTAATTTGATTAAAATGAATAGAATAGTAAGTCATCTGTGGCCATATCAAATATGCTTTAAAAAAAGTTGAAAACTTAGAATTTCACTCACAGATTATCACTTTATGTGACACTATGCATCAGGCTACTAGGAGATATCCAAATGATAGGCTTATATTGTTTTGTAAGTATGGGGTTCACTCACTCACTGCTGTCAAGTCGATTTTGACTCATAGCAACCCTTCCTTGGGTTACTGAGGCGGTATCTTTACAGAAATCGATTGCCCAATCTTCCTTCTGAGGAGTGGCTGGTGGGTTTAAACCACCAACCTTCTGGTTAGCAGTCAAATGCCTTAGGCACTACACCACCTGTGTGCCC
>NW_006921867.1:4045270-4049021 GCF_000298275.1 Orycteropus afer afer
TTTTTTTTTTTTTTTTTTTTTTAATGACCTTCACTACTGAATAGCTCAATAGCTGAATGACTTTGCAGGTGTCAGTTAATGTTATTTGTGTCAGAGATTTCTATCTGAAAAGCTGAGATTATTGATACTTTGCTTGTCTCATTATTTAGGATGTGTTGTACATCATTCTGTGGTTAGACGTTTGAGCTCCCAGAAGAGTTATGTTGAGTATGACGACATTATCAGCAGCATTGTCACCATTATCATCACGGTTGTCTACTGCTTAAGGAGAAATACAGAAAATTACAACAATCCAGGCTTCTTAGTCACACTCACTCTTACAATTATTAAGCATCTGTGTCTAAGCAACAATACTTACACAGAACTATGTATGATAATTATTGACGTTGTTGTTATGTGTCGTCGAGTCAGCCCTGACTCATAGCGACTCCTCCTTGGGTTTCCTAGGCGGTATCAAATTATTGACATAGATCATTTAAAAAGTAAAATGTCTTCATGTTTTATGAAGTGGTAAGGGCAGTAGGAATCCTTGGGTGGCCTGAATGGTGAAGGGCTGGACTATTAACCAAAACACTGGCAGTTCAAGCCTTCCACTAGCTCCCTGGGAGAAAAGGCCTGGTGATCTGCTTCCATAAAGATTTCAGCCTCGAGAAACCGTATGGAGCAGTTCCACTCTGTCGTATAGGGTCACCATGAGTGGAAATCAACAGCATACCACAACTTTGAAATGATATTAATTGCTATGTCTGTAACTTGTTGTTGTTTTTGTGTGCCATGGAGTTGATTTGATTAGACTCTATAGGGTTTTCTAGGCTGTAATCTTTACAAGAGCAGATTTCCAGATGTTTCCTCTGTGGAGCTACTAGGTAGACTCCAACTGCCAACCTTTTGGTTAGCAACCAAGAGCTTAACCATTATACCACCAGGGGTCCTTGCAACTAAAACAAACAAACAAACAACAAAAAAAAAAACATTGCCATGTAGCCAATTTCTACTCATAGAGACTGTATATGACGGAGTAGAGGTGTACCATGGGATTTCCTAGGCTATAATCTTTACGGAAGCAGACTGCCACAATCTTTCTCCAACAGAGAGGCTGGTGGGTTCAAACCTCTGGCCTTCTCATTAGTAGCAAAGTGATTAGCTACCATGCCAACTAGTGCAATAATCACATGTAGTATATTTCTATAATATAATTAATTTCCTTTGTATTCATATATGCCCTTTATTGTATGCATTTAAAAACACTATTCTGGGAAGTGTTTCATACCCTTCTCCAGATGCCGAAGGGATGCACAGCACAAAAATAGTTAAGAACCCCAAGTCTAGAACAGACCCAGGCACATACCCATAATACCACAGAAAAACACAACCCTAGAGGCATGTACCATATGCTGTGACACTGAACATGACTATCTTACCTGGGAAGACTAGAAAGGCAATGTTTGATTTGGTCTTCAAGCAGGTGTAGTCATTTCTCTAGTGGAAAAATGTGAGAAGGGCATTCTGAAAGGAAAGTAGGTGTAAAGACACCGAGTGAAAGTGAGTGGGGTCAGGGAACAGAGAACAACTTAATGTGGCAATATAGGAAATTCCAATATCACTACTATTGTTGAGCATCCTGTTCTGTTTTCATTTGTCACTGTGCAGCATTCTATTTTCCAAGTAGTAGCCTAAGGCATTTGACTGCTAACCAGAAGGCTGGTGGTTCAAACCCACCCGCCACTCTTCGGAAGGAAGACTGGGCAACCTACTTCCGTAGAGATACTGCCTAAGAAACCCAAGGAGGGTCACTATGAGTCGGATCCCACTTGACAGCAGTTTTGGAACATTTTATTTATTTATTTATATTGTGATTTGGGTGAAAATTTACAGGGCAAATTCACTTTCCATACAGCAGTTCACATATACTTTGTCTCTTGACATTGACAACAATTTACCCCAATGTGACAGCTCCCCTCCCACTTCGTCCTGATAGTTACCTCTTCCCTGTGTCCATCCCTCCATGTGCTCCTGCCCCCTGAGCTGTCTCCCTGTGCATAAGGAGCCCTTATTTCTCTCATGATTGTTCTCTCCAAGGAGTGTATCTACCTCAGGTAAATGTTCACCTCATATGCCTATCTTTTGTTTGGCTAGAATCCACAGGTGTGGGTTCAATTCCAGACCTGAAGGACAGCTAGGGGCCATAGCCTCAGTGGTTCCACCAGGCTCTATTAGACCAACACACCTGGTGCCCCCCCCCTTTTTTTTCCCAAATGATTTTGAGTTTTGTTCCACATTGTTCTCCCTCTCTATCCAGGATCTCCTACATAGATTCCGCTCCAAGTGGTTGACAGTGGTAGCCAGGTACTATCTAGTTCTTCTGGTCTCATAGTCTTATAGACTGCGGATCACATGCTATACTAGTAGCTAAGACTAATTGTTTCCGTGAATCTTTGGTTTTCTTCATTCTTTTTTTGCTCTGGACAAGGAGAGACCCATCATTGCATCTAGATGGCAGCTTGCTAGCTTTTAAGATCCCAGTCGCTACTTGCAAAAGTAGGATGTGGAACATTGTTTTGTGTAGTATGTTATTCCAGTTGAGCTTGATGCCCCTTGCTACTATGGTCCCAAGCCTACTGGTTCAACTACTCGCTCCTTGTGGGTAGCTGGCTGTGACCAAGCAGTGACCACAACCTTGCCCGTTGTCAGCTCTACTATACACCTGGGAATTCTTACAGATCATACCAGTACACTTATAGGACCATTGTCTGCCAACCCTATACATCGTCTTGGGTACATTCCCCACTTCATAGACATACCTATTATTTCAGCTTGTCCACCCATCTATCCACTCATATACCCATGTTTGCCTTCACTGACAATGCAGTACTGTATGTACAAAAGGGTTCATCTTTGTTGTCTGTACCTTCCATGTACCTCTCTATGTCTTCCTCTTCCTCAATGGCACCATGTTGATCACTCACATTTGGTACATTGCCCTTCTCTTCACCCAAATCTATACTTATCTCTACCATTCTAACAGTATTCTCTCCCCTCCCCTTGCACTCCTGGTAACCAACAAAGAAAATTTCCTTCCATAGACAAACCTTTCCTTGACTTTTACAATAATGGACTAATACAATATTTGTCCTTTTGTGATTGACTTATTTCACTCAGCATAATGTCCTACAAATTCATGTACGTTATCCAGTGTTTTGCAGATTCTACATTATTCTTTAGGGTTGCATAGTATTCCACTGTGTGTATGTACCATAGTTTGATTATCCATTCCTCAAATGATGGACACATAGGTTGTTTCCATCTTTTGGCTATTGTAAAGAGTGCTGCTATAAAGATGGCTGTGTGTATGTCTGTTCTTGTCCTGACTTTCACTTCTTTAGGATCTATACCTAGTAATGGAAGAGCTGAGTCAAATGGTATTTCTAATTCCAACTTTTTAAGGAATGGCCATACTGCTTTCCACAGTAGTTGTATCATTTGACGGTCCCACCAGCAGTGCATGAGAGTCCCAATCTCTCCACATACTTGCCAGTATTTGTTATTTTGTGTCTTGTTGAACTTTGCTGCTAGTGTTGGAGCAAGATGGTATCTCATTGTTGTTTTGATTTGCGTCTCTCTGAAAGCTAATGATCATGAGCATTTCTTCATGTGGTTGTTGGCTGCCTGAATATCCTCCTTGGTGAAGTGTCTATTCATGTCTTCTGCCCATTTTTTAGTTGGATTATTTGTCTTTTTGTTATTGAGGTGT
>NW_006921867.1:4054899-4056415 GCF_000298275.1 Orycteropus afer afer
GTAGAGAAGGAGAATAATGAAGGACAAAAATGGGAAAAAACACAAAAAGAAAATCAAGGAATGGGATTAACGACAAGAAAGAAAAAAAAAATTGCAACCTGGAACAGGGAAAAGAAAAAATGCTGAAAACTAGAACCTGGGAGGGGGATAATAAAGAATAACAGTAAAAAAGGACAAAAGCAATAATAATAACAGTGATTTTAAAACCGACAAAAACAAACGAACTGAAAAACAGGAAAAAAAAAATAGTCGAGGCAGGGCAGGGCCCCGTCCAATCACTCAGACTGGGATGGAATTTCTTCTGGCCAGAAGGTGGGTGGGATTGTGTGATGGCTGCACCTCCATTCACCAAGAGGGTGTGTGGTATAAGAGTAGCAAGGAGAATGTCACACCTTTCCAGTTGTCCTGTCCAGAATGTCCTTGTGGTTCTGGGCAAGTGGAGACTGTTCTTAAGTCCCTGGAATCTTGGAGAATTCTATCACTTTAAATATCCAAAATGGTCAAGCCACTTGTAAATATTCAAAATGGTTGCACCCTCTGGACAGACAAAAGTCCATAGCTCAGCCCGCTTTTCTCTTCGCTGCTTCCCCTTTTATTCCCCAGCCACCAGAGCTAATCTCTTTGCAGTCCCCGGCTAGCAGGGCCAATTTTTAGGTTAATTCTTAGGTCCTACCACCACTGAGCAGTATCCAAACTGTCTTTGACATCAGGATCACTGCCAGACTGCAGCTCCATATATCTCCTTTTTTGTTGTTTTCATGCAAATTCTTCTGCTAGTTGGAGTTTAGTCCACTTCTATATCCTTCCCTTCAAAGCTCAGGGGTCCAGGATTATCTTCTGTATCTGTATTAATTGGTTCCCCTTTTCTTTGTTGAAGAGGGTCTGTGCAGTCCTTCTGCCTATTCTACTATCTTACTGGAACTCCTTAGGTTTTTTGGGTTTTTTTTTCAGTCAGATCCGACTTGATGGGAGTGAGTTTGTTTCTTATTTATTAATCATTAGTGAGTAGAAGCTATTCTTTGGCTTTTTATTTTAACTGACCTTTTTTTTATAAAGAGCAATGTGGTAGACAACAGCAGGAAACATCAAAGAAGAGATCAAAGCTCTGCATCAGCTTTTAAATCTCTCATTATTTCAATCAACATCTACCTGTAAAGGGAAGAAAAAAAAAGAGATGAATCTGTTTCACCTTCTTGCTTCATCATCATGTTTTCAGACAAATGATCAGTCACTTTTCTGGCCTGTGGGCTATAATTGACTACTGCTAAATCTCAAGAGATTGAAGCACATAACTGGACTTTTTTTCCCCCCCTAACATCCACAGGGTTGCTTTCCAGTTGTAATGGTCAAAGGCAGCTTTATTTGCCATGCTCAGGCTTTCTAAATTTGTGCTTTCTCTGGCTTTCTGGAAGAAATGTCAGTGTGAATAGCCAGGTTATAATGAAGGTCATCCAGAGAAGCAGCTATGATTTCCAGACAATACAAAAACAAAGTAGACTGAAAGGCACACTGAGAG
>NW_006921867.1:4057105-4066421 GCF_000298275.1 Orycteropus afer afer
CTATTATTATGAATAAAAACTTATGTAGTTTTATTACTTGTGAAACAATATATATTTTTATATGATATCCAGCATAGTTTTGCTTCTTAAGAAATCAACCAACCTGGGCTTCTTTCTTTACTTTCCTATAAAAACGCTTTTGAAAGTCATTACCTTCTACGAGTATAAATTGTTTCTAGGTTTGGAGATTAGTTGCATTTAAGGAAAAATAATTCTGTAATAAAAATATATATATTCTGAGTTTTACATGCATTTAATTTAAATATGTCATTAAGTATAAAGACTCTGGAATTATGAATGTGACGTAGTTTTAGTTGAATGAATGAATGATCTTTAGGAAATTGACTCTTCTCCAGTATAGTTAATATCTCCTTTAACATGTAAAACATTCTGTCGCTTTGTTCTCATTTCTGTCATAAAAGCAACTTAATTATTTTGTATACAATTCACTATACATAAATTCATAGCCAATATATGCTTTTAAAATAAGTGTTACCACAGAATTTATAGTTCTTCAAGTGTTAATTCATTAAATTAGAATTTATGATTTTTCTAAATTAAAAAAAGAATGCTGATTTATACTTAACATTTTTACTCCCCATACTATCTATTTTCATGTCTCTTGCTGCCTTTCTAATAAACTTGGTTAAATATGTCTTGACAGAAATTGGTATTTTTTCCCGCTCCCTTGGCATTTATGATGCTTAAACTTCTTTTTGAAAGCTTTCACTTTGATGCGTATTGAGTTAATTCCTGCTTACCCAGTGACATGTAACCAAACCTTTTAGACACTTGCTGCAGTAAATGGAAAACTAGCATAGAGTGACAGGGTGTGGGCTGGAAAGAGGACTGCACAGAAGCAGGGAACTGTCTGGAAGCCTGCATTTCTACCCTGATTTCACGGCCTCAAGTAACTTAGTCATTTTACATTTATAATACCTGTTAACTCCAACAGGCTCTGATAACCAACTAAATTCTATTGAAAGTGAATAGGGAAAATATGCTAAATTGAACTTGATAGTGTAGAGGGAGCTAAGAGAAGACAGTGAACATATTTAAAATGTTGTGAGAATAATAATGAGAGGCAAGAATATGGAGGAAATAAGTAATTTGGAGCTGTGGAAGGTTTCTATTTTGGTTTTCAAAGATTGTTGTTGTTGTCAGCTACCATCCAATTGGCCTTTGACCCATGGCAACCTGATGCACGAGGGCAAGTGATGCTGCCTGCTCCAGCACCACGCCCATGATCAGTGTGGACCTCACCATGGTCATCCATAGGGTTTTCCATGGCTGATTTTTGGATATAGTCCTCCAGGCCTTTATTCCCAGTTGGTCTTAGTCTGGAAGTTCCACTGAAACCTGGTGGCATAGTGCTTAAGGCATTTGACTGCTAACCAGAAGGCTGGTGGTTCAAACTCACCAGCCACTCTTTGGAAGGAAGGTTGGGCAATCTACTTCCGTAGTGATATCACCTCGGAAACCCAAGAAGGGGTCACTATGAGTTGGATCCGACTCAATGGCACATAACAATAGCAACAACAACATGTGCAGTTTAAGATCTCTTGGCAGCTCAAACAGTTCGTACTCTACTACTAACTTAAAGGTTAGTGGTTCGAACCCACCCAGTACTACCTTGGAAGAAAAGGCCTAGAGATCTGCTTCTATTAAGATCACAGCCAAGGATTACCTATGGAGTAGTTCTACTCTGTAATACAAAGGGTGGCCATGAGTCAAAATAGACTCAGTGTCAATTAAGAACAACAAAAAAAATAATTCTAAAAAGAAACGAAAGTCCAGAATTTATAGGTATTGTAACTATATTTGATATCATGATGCTAGAAGAGCATTTTATCTATAATTAATATTATTGAATTTCATATTGTCTGTCACATTGTCAAAGATAAAATTGTCTAGCGAATAACCCCATCCCAGTGTCCTCTCCAATACAACTCTGATTTTTTTCACCTATTCATCTACTCTATTTGTCAATAGTCTTCAGGAGACTGTTGACAGGAAATGAATTACAATGAGTTTAATACATTTAGGGATTCTCATACCCCTTACCATTTATTGGCATAAGTATGGGTATTGGATGCAATATAGACCAATGGAACATGAAGGCAAGTTTTTCTTACCAATGAAAAAGCACTCCATAACAAGAAACTTACAGTTTTGAGTTCGAGATATATAATAGAAAATGAAGGCTGTCTGCTGATTTGTTTATGATTCAATAATTGATGAGCTCAGATTTAATGGACTCTGAATCTAGGCTAGTACATAAAATATGGTAACACATGGATGAATTTTAATTCAACAGATAGGACATTTATGGGAATAAACTGCTAGCATTTATTCTTTCACTTTGGGGAAATTATAATCCTCGCAATAAGTGTAACACTTTCTTTTTTTTTTAAATGTAATCTCCATTTCTCAGAATTTATTTGATGAAAAAAATGCATTTTAAGTGCACAAGCAATTAAGTAGAACTTTCTCAAATAACCTTGTTTTTTCTTCCCTGAAATTCAATACATTATACTCAGTGAAGTGTAACGCCTACGTATTTTTTTTAAAGTAAAATATTAAAAGAAAAATGTTAGGCTTCTGGGATAATATCCCTTTTAGAGGGTTTCTTACATAGAAAAAGGTAATAGTATACAATTGAAACATACCATATTGTCTGAAAATTATGTTAAGAAAGCACTTATTTTGGCGAATAAATCTTAGAACCAAATCCAGGAAGCCACAGAAGGAATATTCTTTTATTTCAAAGAGAGGAATGACTATTGCAAAAAGCAAGAAATTTGAATTAAATTAAATATGGCACTTAGAAATACCTATAAAGGTCCATGAAGCTAGAGAACAATGGCTATCCAACTGTCTTTAGAAAAGTTTAGGAGGTTTGGATTTGAATTCAGACTTGAATTGAACACTTAACCTCAACTTTTAATAATTTGGGGTGAACACTGAAAATCTTCTTTGAAAAGCTAATCAAAGTAAGAAAATAATTTGAGTACTAAAATGATGGAAAAGTCAATTAATATTATCTAAAACATCTTCAATTACTTTAATTTGAGTCATTGAGGGGGCAGAAATAAGCAGGCTTACTGAAATAGAAAAAATATTTACAAAGCTTGGGGCTATAACCAAAAATAAAGGAAAAGAAAATATTTTTGTTGTATTTATTATTTACATCCAAAATTTAGCAAAGGAAATAAACCTTTATTGATTATGATATATCTGGCATTGTGCATTCTATACATATTATTTCATTAAATCTTCCTAATCTGGTAGTATAGTGGTTAAGGTATTTTGCTGCCAACCAAAATGTCAGTGATTTAAAGCCACAAGCTGCTTAGTGAAGGAAAGATGAGACAGTCTGCCTTTCTAAAGATTAACGGCCTTGTAAAACGCAATGGAGGTCACTATGAGTCAGAATCAATTCAATGACCATGCATTTTAGTCATTATATGAAGAAGAATTTGTCCCTCATTTCATCAATAAAGATACATCTACTCCTTACTTACCAGCTATCTCATTATCCAAAATTTTGCATTTACAACAATAATAAAAATTAGAATATCCAACTATTTTGCACATTAACAATGTATGTCTTGTCGTAATAAACACTGAGGTAGGAGGCTAGAGTAATGCTGGCTGTGATGGTTAAGATTATGATGTCAACTAGGGTGGGCCATGATTCTCAGGGGCTTGCCTGTTATGTAAAAATAAAATGTGGCAGTTATCTAATGATGTGGTCATTCTCCATTTTGTGATCTGATGTGATTTCCCTCCATTTTGGCATTACACTGATTTTTGTATGACGACCTGGTCTTTGGAACTTAACTATGTCAGTAAGTGAAAAGTGGGTATACTAGGCTTCTTAGAGGTTAAGGTACTGGCACAAGGAGCTCTGGTAGTGTAATGCCTAAGGCACTTGACTGCTAACCAGAAGGCTAGCAGTTCATACCCACCAGCCACTCCTTGGAAGGAAGATGGGGCAATCTACTTCCATGGTGATACTGCCTTGGAAACCCAAGGAGGGGTCACTGTGAGTTGGATCTGACTCGACAACACATAACAACAACAACAACAACAAGTAGTAGAATCTGAGGAGCTCTGGTGGTGTAGTGGTTAAGGCATTTGGCTGCTAACCAAAAGGTCAGTAGTTTGAACCCACCAGCCTCTCAGTGGAAGAAAGATGAGGTGGCCTGCTTCTGTAAAGATTTACAGACCTTGGAAACCAAATGGAGGTTGCTATGAGTGGTAATGGACTCAACGGCATGAGTTAGGTTTTGGAAGTGGGAGAATCTAGACTTAAATCCAGATCTGTTCCAAAAACTTTATTTGGAACTTAGCTTAAGTAAGAGTTCAAAAATGTAGTTTCCTCTTACCTGGTATTGGGTTGGCCCCTGACTCATGGCAATGTATGCACAATGGAATAAAACACTGTCCTTCCCCCCGATCGGTTACAGATTGGATGGTTGTGATCCATAGAGTTTTACAAGTAGATCACCAAGACTTTCTTCCTAGTCTCTTTTAGTCTGGAATCTCTACTAAAACTTGCTTAGCATTATAGGTGTGTATTTTTCTTTAAATATAAAACCAAATAAATGAATAAAGAAACAAGCACTACAATTTCTAACATAGCACCTTACATGTAAAAGTTTCAAAAGCGATGTTGAATTCTTTTCACTGACTGCTCTCAGGGTCTCATATTGGTCACATGGCTACCAAACATATAATCTACTATTTCCCTCTCTAATACTCCCTGGTTGACATACACTGACCATTCTACTTATAGGTTGTAGTTTGTTTGTTTGTTTTCCATTTACACATTTTCTAGCAGTAAATTGCTGCTGATGAAGATCAAAGAACGCAGTCTTCAGTATGGATTACACCTCAACATAAAGAAAACGAAATTCCTTACAACTGGACCAATAAGCAGCATCACAGTAAGTGGATTAAAGATTGAAGTTGTCCAGGATTTCATTTTACTTGGATTGACAATCAACAATGGAAGCAGCAGTCAAGAAATCAGATGTTGTATTGCACTGGGCAAATCTGCTGCAAAAGACTCCTTTAAAGTGGTAAAGAGCAAAGATGTTACTTGGAAGACTAAGGTGTGCCTAACCCAAGCCATGGTATTTTCAATTGCCTGATATGCACATGAAAGCTGGACAATGAATAAAGAAGATTGAAGAAGGGTTGATGCCTTTGAATTGTGATGTTGGTGAAGAATACTGAAAATACTGTGAACTGTCAAAAGAATGAACAAATCTGCCCTGGAAGAAGTGCAGCTGCACTCTTTGGAAGTGAGAATGGCCGGACTTCGTCTCACCTACTTTGGTCATGTTGTCAGAAGGGACCAATGCCTGGGGAAGGATGTCATGCTTGGTAAAGCAGAGGATCAGCCAAAAAAAGAGAAGACCCTCAATGAGATGGATTAACAGTGGCTGCAAGGATGGGCTCAAGCATAGTAAGGATTGTGAGGATGGCACCAGACCAGACGGGGTTTTGTTCTATTGTATATAGGGTCGCTTTGAATTGGAGCTCACATGATGGCACCTAACAACATAACAACAGCAGTCGGTTATATTTTACAGGATGTGAATTTAAACATGAAAGGATTAGTTTGGGAGATTATTGACATGTTCATTCCGAAGGTATGTTTTGGATATTTTTTTTAAATTTAGTGTTGATGTATGTGTAATTCTGATACTCCTAATTGTTGATTTTTGTTTATTATTTATTTTCCTTTTTGACAAAGGAATTGTTGTTATTGTTATTTGCTGATAAGTTAATTCTGACTCATGGTTACCCCATGTGTGCAGAGTAGAACTGCCCCATAGTGTTTCCAAGGCTGTGACCTTTTGGAAGCAGATTTCTAGGCCTTCTAAGGTAATTCTGGGTGGTTTTGAGCCACCAGTATTTCAATTAGTAGGGACAGCACTTAATCATTTGTGCAACTCAGAGACTGCTAACTAAGGAATACATGGTAATTATAAAAACATCCATTTATGGTGACCCCATGTATGTACTCTGGCAGCGTAGTGCCTAAGGCACTTGACAGCTAACCAGAAGCCTGGTAGTTCAAACCCATCAGCCACTCCTCGGAAGGAAGTTTGGACAATCTACTTCCATAGTGATACTGCCTTGGAAACCCAAGGAAGGGTTGCTATGAGTCGGGTCCGACCAGACAGCACATAACAACAACAACAACATGTATGTCAGAGTAGAAATTTGCTACAGAGGGTTTTTAGGGGCTAATTTTTCAAAAGTAGATCATAAGGTCTTTCTTCTGAGGTGTCTCTGGGTAGATTTTAACTGAGAACCTGTTGCTTAGCAGCAATTTTGTGAATCATTTGTACCACCCAGGGCCTCATGGTAACTTTAGGAAATTGCAAAAGTATGATTTTAAAATGGGAGGTTGTTGTTGTTGTTATGTGCCGTCAAGTCGGACCCGACTCATAGCGACTCCTCCTTGGGTTTCCGAGGCAGTGTCACTACAGAAGTAGATTGCCCCCTCTTCCTTCCTAGGGGTGGCTGGTGGGTTTGAACTGCCAGCCTTCTGGTTAGAAGTCAAGTGCCTTAAGAACTATACTACGAATTCTAACTATTGACGTACTTCAAATTATTTTCCTAAATTCGGATTGGATGTTCACTGTCATAAAAATAATTATAAAGTCTGAATAATTAATTCTTTTCTGTATCCCTTGGGGTTTGGAGACCAAACAAAAACAAAAACAAACCCACTGTCATTGAGTCAATTCTGATTCATAGCGACCCTGTAGGGCAGAGTAGAACTGCCCCATAGGGTTTCAAGGATGCAATCTTTACAGAAGCAGACAACCTCATCCTTCTGCTGTGGAATGGCTAGTGGGTTTAACCCACACACCTTTTGGTTAGCAGTTGAGCACTTAGCCACTGCACCACTGGAGCACCTTCTGTGTTTCAGAGAAGACATAACCAAAAGCTGGTAAACCCAAAGCATGTAATTTTAGATGTTTGGTCATGAAAAGGGCCTGGGTCCATTCTTTGAAACTCTCTTTGTTTTATTATTTTGAATCAAGGATTACATTATAAACAGTCTAGAGTGCCTATGTGAATGGGTGAAGGAAATTTTTATGAAGGGATTTTTTTAAAGAATGTGTTTTCCTACAATGTCTCAGGAGATTAAATCTAACAATTATGTTCATGCATTTTTTTCAGATATAGTGTATTTTCTAGACTAATAAATACAATTATTGAGACTAGGGATTATTTACATTTTAGGGGTTTCATTTAGGGGTTCCTTGATCTACCTTCTTGAGACTTGTCTACTCATGATGCAAGTAATAGCTTGTGTCTCTCAAAAGACTGTAAGTTCATTGATGGTGGAATATTAGTCTATATTAAACCAGAAAACCAAAACACTGAGACAAAATTAGAATATTTTGTATAATTTTGACTTCCTGGTAAATATATATATATATATATATACCCTTATGGTTAAGGCCTTTGGTTCCTAAACGAAAAGGTCAATGGTTTGAATCCACCAGCCACTCCACAGAAGAAAGATGGGGCGATATGCATCTGTAAAGATTTATAGGCTCAGAACCCAATGCAATAGCTATGAGTCAGAATCGACTTGAATGATGGCAGTGAGTTTGTGTTTTATTTATGTTTTTTAAATTATTATTCTCAGGATATTGAAAATGTTGGACATTGTAAGTTATTTATGAATTTTACTATTTGACATTCCCAGAGGCCTTAGGATAAAGCAACTGAGCGTCATCTGTGTGCTGGAAGTTGCATTACTAATTGTAAACTTTCTTTGGAAACTTTTCCAGGAAATACTGTCTTTAGATTATAGCATGGTTTGAAATTGAGCATGCTGTCCTTCTTAAACCATTTTAACTTACAGATTTTTAAAAATCATATTGAAGAAGCATTATTTATAAGCACAGCTTTCATTTGCCTACCTCTCTAAAATCTCTAAATTCAGAGAACAGAACAAAATATGCATTCACAAAGAGCTTCCTTAATCATCTATTTATTTTATGTCTCTCAAAAATTCTGGAAGAAGTCATGTTTGATTTAGCACTCTTAGGGGGCACCATAAATTTGAATCTGTTAAAATAGCTTACAGATTTATATTAGATTTCCATTACCTCTCCAGTCTCGTCTTTGGATACCATGTGAATATACGTGATAAGTAAATTATGATTGATTTTTTCCAACTCGTCAGCATTTCTAGATGGCTTAGAAAACATTCAGTATAAAAGTTGATGCTTTTTACTCATACCAAATAAGTCCCTTCCAACACAGAAACACAAAACCTCTGAAAAGTGGGGAATTTAAAATACGACAGGTTTATGTTCTGGACGTAGCAAAAATAGCCCAAATATCTGCTGATCTACAAGTTTGTACACTAAAGGAAAGATAATAAAAGAAAAATGTTTCCACTTCATTGCACTCCCACTTTTGATGTTAGATATAAATTGGATGTAAATTAGTCAACTGCCTGTAAACATAACTTGAACAGTGACTAATATTGATAGCCTACCTTGTACGTTCCTCTGAACTGGTTCTACTTGCCTAATAAACCTGTAACAAGGGATATAAAGAGATTGTTTTAATATTTCTGGTAAATTGTTTACATGAACAACTACCTTCCATAAAGGGCTGATCTACAAATGCTAACATTTCTGTTGTTCACTATTTCTCTGTACTCACATGACTGTTGTGACAGTTGGCTGATTTGACAGAAGTAACGGCATTTTAAAAACCATTCAAATGAGAAAACATACCCATTTTCCATGTGTACATAATAGCATGTCAGCAAGTCATTTACTTTTGTTTAAATATTTAAAACTTTGGTGTGGGTGCAATAGTTGTACAGATTAGAGTGTTACATATTTTCTTAAAAGTTTACATATAAGTATGTATATATGTGTGCATACACACAGCAAAGTTTTAAATAACACAAAGTAAACATATGCATATTTTCGTATATCTTACTTTGTATTAAATACAGTACAACCTATGAGAGGTGTAACTCAATGGGACTGACTTGTTTTTCCAGGTCTCAAAAGTTTTCTTCCACCTTTGACATGGTGCAGTCTTACCATTTTCTGGTGCTCTCTATTAATGGAGGGGAGCTTTGGTAGTATAGTGCCTAATGCACTTGACTGCTAACCAGAAGGCTGGCGGTTCAAACCCACCAGCCACCCTCAGAAGGAAGGCTGGACAATCTACTTCTGTAGAGATACTGCCCTGGAAACTCAAAGAGGGGTTGCTGTGAGTCGGGTCTGACTCTATTGCACATAACAACAAT
>NW_006921867.1:4066684-4075837 GCF_000298275.1 Orycteropus afer afer
ACAAATCTTTTAAAAAGAAAAAAAAAATGCTGTCAAGTTGATTCTAACTCAAGAAACGCCAGTTGTGTCAGATCTTCAGTGACTGATCTTTTGGAAGTAGATCACCAGGCCTTTCTTTGCAGGTGTCTGTGGGCAGACTTAAACTTCCAACTTTATGGTTAGCAGCCGAGATTATTAATCATTTGCAGTACCCAGTGACTCAAACTGTCCTTGGCCCCAACTATGCAAAACTTCATGCCTTTTCTTCAATATATTATGCAGTTTTGTATAGTATATGCACATTTTCTGCCTGGGACACTCTTCCTGTCTATATCTAGCTACTCCTACTTGATACTTCCTGTTGCCTGAATTAGATTCCCCTTTCTATACTTCTCTTGATCTACCATCTTGAGACTTGTCAAGTCATGCTGCAGGTATTGCTTTTGTCTCTCAAAAATTGGTAAATTCATTGATGGCAGAATGACTCTATATTCAATCAGAAAACCAAACCCACTGCCACTGAGTCAATTCCGGCTATGAAACTACATTAGTGTCATCCAAATCTAGCTCAGGGCCTGGTGTTGAATACAAGTCAGGGTTGTTAAATGAATGAAAAAATGAACAGAATGATTACTGCTTTCTACAGGTAAACAAAAAGTCAAATGATCAATCTTTATATGAGTAAAGGTAGTTGTTAAGATTGCAATTACATCTGAATATGGAGATGGTACTGCATTAGGAATAATGCACTTAACGTGTTTTCAATGTTTCTGTTATGAAAGAAACCCATCATCATGCAATCAAGATCTGCAAACATTTCTTTTAAGGTGTGTATAAACTCATGGAAAATGTATGTCACTTCAATACGTTTCATGTTCTGAACTTTCAGAAAAATTGACCATAGTGTTTAAAACCCATTGTAAAATAAATGAATATGTTTTTTTGATTTTAATAAAACATTTCATATGTTTTATTCAGATATAATAAGTGTATAATAATATTTATTTAGATGTAATAAGTATATAATAAGATTAAAAAACCTTCCAGATCATGACATAGTTCTAATGTCTTTAAATATTACCTGTACCTTTCTATAGCCTACATGAAATTAAGGTTTGGTTCTGAATAATTTACCCCTGTTTTAAATCATTTCAATTAAAATACATTATAATGGAGTAAACCAATCTAAACCAATGTTTTATAGTACCTGGATTCCGAAATTATATCCATTACTTTGTTTTCACCCACTGTCTTCCTCCAAAATTTGGAGGTATTTTGTAATAATAACATGTGCAATAAAATAAATGACAAAGAAGTACTAGGAAAATGATAAAATGGAGCATATAAATATGCAGACTTAAGGCCCAATGCCTCATTCATTTATTCATTCATTCAAAGATCTATTGAGCACTTACACGTAAAAGGCAAAAATTGCTGGAGTATAACACTGAGAGAACAAACAACAATAACAAAAACAACAAAACATGATCCTTGTTCTCATGGAAATTACTGTCAGTGCAGAAGACACACCCTCAGACAAAGGATTACGTGTATATTTCCTATGTAAAGCAGTTTGGTTCAGCAAGGGAGTATAACAAGGGGAGCACATACAGACTGTGGAGTCAGGGTGAACATCCATTAGGAAAGAACTCTGAAGGTGTGAGCTTAAAGATGAATAGCATCTGACTAAGGGAAAAAGAGTGAAGCCCACTCTACCGAAGGAAAAAACTCTGGGAAGGACCTGTAGTAGAACGGAACAGAAAAATCAGTGAAATCAGTGTTATTCTATCTAAGAAGGGAAAAAAACAAAAACAAAAAAAGGTACCAGAAGAACGTGAAGAACTAGGTATGAATATTTCCATACAGGATCTTGCAAGGCATATTAAAAATCCTCATGGTGTGGATATATATCTTAAGGTCAATAGGTAGCTACTGAAGAATTGTAAGAAAGGGAACGACTTGATCACCTTGTGTGAGGAATAATTTCTTCTGGATGTGATGTTAACAATATACTGAAAGAGACAAAAGGAGTGGGGAAGTCTCTCATATGCTTTTTTAATCCAAAGAAAGGGGGTGATGACTTGGATTCAGGGTAGTGGCTAAGAAGATGGATACTTGGGTTTTTTACTTTGCTCTCAGTTCCCTGGAAGCCAAAGCAAATGGAAGAAAAGGTTAATGCTAAAATTCATATTTTCAGAAAGGAGAATTTCTTCAGGAAAGGAACTTATTTCCTTGAATGGAAAACCAATTTGTTCAGTAAACTTCCACTTGAACCACAATATAAAAGAGAAAAAATATTCCTTCTTAAAATTGTCTTCTCTAAGAAATTTCTCAGTGTGTGTGTCAGGGTTGTTTCTTTTCACCATACTTTTTCAATCTGTATGCTAAGCAAATACTACGAGAAGCTGGACTGGAAGAACATGGCATCAGGAGTGGAGAGAGAACAATAAACAACCTGCATATACAGATGACACAACCATGATTGCTGAAAATGAATATGACTTGAGACACTTACTGATGAAGATCAAAGACTACAGCCTTCAGGATGGATTACACTTCAACATAAAGAAAATGAAAATCCTCACAACTGGACCAATAAGGAACATCATGGAAGCAGCACTTAAGAAATCAGACAATGTATTGCACTGGGAAAATCTGTGGCAAAAGACCACTTTAAAGTGTTAAAGAGCAAAGATGTCACTTTGAAGAATAAGATGAGCCTGACTGACTCATGGTATTTTCAATAGCCTCATGCATGTGAAAGCTGGACAATGAATAAGGGAAACAGAAGAACTAATGCATTTGAATTGTGGTGTTAGTGAAGAATAATACTGAAAATGCCATGGACTGCCAGAAGAATTAACAAATCTGACCTGGAGTAAGTGCAGGCAGAATTCTCCTTAGAAGTGAGAATGGCCAGACTTCATCTCATGCACTTTGGCCATGTTGCCAGAAGGGACCAATCCCTGAAGAAGGACATCATGCTTAGTAAGCTAGAGGGTCAGCAGAAAAGGGGAAGACCCTCAATGAGATGGATTGACACAATGGCTGCAACAATGAGCTCAAGCATAGCAAAGATTGTGAGGGTGGCGCAGGACCAGGCAGTGTTTGGTTCTGTTGTGCACAGGGTTGCTATGAGTCAGAACCAATTGATCGACACCTAAAAACAACAACAAAGAAATTTCTTACTTGTGACTTTATTGATATGTAGACACAATATATTTTTAAGGGAAATAAATGTCAGGAATTTTTGTTTATCTTTTAATAAAGCCTATTTTTGTTAGGTGCCATCTAGTCAGCTCTGACTTGTAAAAAATAAAGCCTAAGGAAAATGTTAGCATAGTGGCTACGGCACTTGACTGCTAACCAGGAGGCTGGCGATTCAAATCCACCAGCCACTCCTTGGAAGGAAGATGGGGCAATCTACTTCCGTAGTGATACTGCCTCAGAAACCCAAGGAGGGGTCGCTATGAGTCGGGTCTGACTCGACGGCAAACAACAACAACAACAACAAGGAAAATGTACCAAAACTGCTGTTGCGTTGGATCTGACTCATGGTGACTCCTCCTTGGGTTTCTGAGGTGGTATCTCTACAGAAGTAGATTGTCCAACCTTCCTTCCAAGAGGAGTGGCTGGTGAGTTTGAACCACCAGCCTTCTGGGTAGCAGTCAGATTCCTTAGGCACTAAAGGCAGTTTTGGAGAGGTTGTGTGTTACTTGTGATCTATGTAATGTGATTTTAGGAGACATAAATTGTTCTTCTGTGGTCACTCACACTAAGATTCACCTTATACTATATCTTTTTAAATGTAGTCACTCATAAAAGTTTAACTGAGCACTTGACAATCATGTGCCAAAGAACTTGTTAGGCATCATGTATAAAAAGACAAATTACAGTTTGCCTTTTTGGTTTTATCCTGTAAAGGCATTAGGTCTGAGACAAACACATAAGAAAACAATTATTTATGAATGAAGATAAATTTTCTAAAGGAAAATAGGTGTTGCAGAGAACTGTGCTCCATAGGGTTTCCTTAGTTGTGATCTTTTGATATTAGATCACCAGGAAACACTGCAGGGTTCTAGGTCATCCTCATAATCAATTGTAGATCAGACCACTGTGATCCATAGCATTCTGACCAGCTGATTTTTGGAAGTAGATCACAAGGACTTTCTTCCTAGTCTGCCTTAGTCTGAAAGCTACATTGAACAGTTGAGTGTCATAGCAACATGCATACTTCCACTGATGGACAGGTGGTGTCTGCACACGAAGTACACTGGCCAGGAATGGAGCACAGTTCTCTTGCACAGAAGAAAAGTATTCTACCACTGAACTGCCACTGACCCCATCAATGTGGAGAAAGAACAAAGTCATCTCCAGTTCTCTAAAGAAAACTTCACAATTTTTCTCCACTCTGCTAACACCTTACTATCTCCAGCATACACTAAACTTCACTGGGAAATTGAGGGTGGAAAGCTGTAAACTCAACTTTTACAAGATATTATTTCTCCAGCTAGAAGTGAGAAAATAAAACTTACAATGAATGTTGTTCTTTGTTGTGTTATTGTTGTTATGTGCTGTTGAGTTGGACTCGACTCATAGCGACCCCTCCTTGGGTTTCTGAGGTGGTATGACTATTGGAAGTAGATTCCTCAATCTTCATTCTGAGGAGTGGCTGGTCAGTTTGAACCGCCAGCCTTCTGATTAGCAGTCAAGAGCCTTAGCCACTATGCTACCAGAGCTCCCGATGTTGTTGTTAGGTGCCATCAAATTGATTTGCTACTCATAGCAACTGCAAGTGACCAAGTAGAATTGCCTCATAGAGGTTTCCAAGCTGTAATCTTTTTGGAAGTAGATCTCAAGGTCTTTCTTCTGCCAAGTCAGTCATTGAGTTCAAACCACTAACCTTTCAAACCTGAGAGCTTATCCATCGTGCCACTAGGACACATTTAAAACAAAACAAAACAAAACAAAAACCTGCTGCTGTGAAGTCGATTCCAATTCATACAGAACATATAGGGCAGTGTAGAACTATCCCATAGAGTTTCTATGGCTTTAATCTTTATGGAAACAGACCACCAGGTCTTTTCTCCTGTAGAGTAGCTGGTGGGTTCAAACTGTTGACCCTTTGGTTAGCAGCTGAGCGCTTAACTTTTGTGCTATAAGGGTTCCTCCCTGTGAATTCAGTGGTAGCTAAATTATCACAAGGCTGGTGAGGTCTCCTATAGCTTAAACAAATGCACTCCATTTCCTCAAGATACCATTTCTTCCAGAATTGGTGGAAAAAATCAGTTTCCTATAATGGACACGTTTTACAAGCTGTGTGGTCATCACTTGCTTTGTGTTTAAAGGTTATATAGATGAAATATTAAACAATAACTTTGTATTCACACGGTTGACTATTTTAAGGAAGTTTATAGTTCTATGCTTAAATATGTCAGGGAATGTCATAGTTACGCAGTTGGATATATTAGAGGACTTTACATTCCTTCTCAGGAAGAACAAGAGAAAGAGTTCATGGATTTAAATGTAAATAAGTCCTTTGCCCTACTTGTTAGTTTCTGAGCTACTTTTTTAACATACAGTTTTATAAGGATAGAATGTAAATATAAAATACTCTCTAAATTGTACTTTTTTTTCTGAGAATGATAATAACTCACTCTTTAATTTCACTTTTTTTAAAAAAATATATGTTTTGGTCAACAATATTCCTTCTGGGGCTTATCAAATATCCCTGTGAACTAGTTTGTTTTGCTTTTTACTAAATATTTTTAACTCATTAATTTTTATTTCCCCAAGAATCACATTGCATTTCCTGTATACTGATGTTTGTTTCTTTTCATTTTTTTTGGTGGGGGTTGTGTAGGGACAGAGAAATGATTTAAAATTTGAGTAGCAACAGGTTTCATGAACTTTCTTGTAGCCGATATTAGGTTGAGCTCTTTTAAGTCACATTTTGATACGTGCTTTTACTTGAGAGGATGGGACAGCATATTTGCTTGTCTCTCAGTTATTTGGTTAAAGAGTAAAATAGACTGCTCTGAGAAGCAAAGGAAAAAAATGATTGAGGATAAAAATACAGTTTGAGCTGGGAAAAACAAGGTATAAGATGAAAGTATCAAGTGTTCTAACATTCTGAGGGGGAGGTGAACTTTTATACAGAAAAGTGAGGAAGAGCATATGTAATCACAATCATGGTGACTAGGAATTAAATATAGCCAAAAGACAATAGTAGGTTAAAATTCTTCAAGGTTGGCTGATTTATTTTCTAACATAGACTTCTTAGAGCCAAACTACCAAACAATTTTCTGAAATATCTATATACACAATCTTTCTGGGGCATGCTGCACAAATATTCCCCTGTGACCATCTTGACATTTTTCTGACGAGGGTCTCTTCAGAAATTCTCCATTGTTTGTGGGGAGTGGTTGCAGTTCTACAAGAAGCAATAGGTCATTAGGGCTCGAAATCACAGATTCTTTTCTTTGGAAGGCATAGAGGAGGACTTAGGACAAGGCAAAGTTTAATTAAGGATGGAAGTGGCCTACACTGGAGTCTGCTGCATTTATTATACCACTTTTTAGATGCCCATTCACATTTCCCCTCTCTTGATCAAGAATTTCCATAGAAATTCACTGATCACTATTAAAAAAGCATTTTCTTCTGCATGGATTTCCTTTGTGTATGCCGTCCTTAGATAGCCATTTGTTGTTGTAAACTTTTAAGACCCCAGATACTACTCATTAAAAGAACAACCATGCACTATCAAGTTGTTAGGGCCTTCATCATGCCATAGCTCAAATACTTGCTTCTGTGATCTTGTGGCTGTAGTATATACAGAGCAGGGCCCCATTTGAAAGAAGAATTTAGTGGCTAAGAGGGATGGTTCAATGTGTAAAGTTAAATATACTTTCTAGATATATATTTTTTGCAGAGTAAGTGGAGAAGTTGGCAGATTTATATATTAGACACACATTTCATAAGACATTTGACAAGGTGTTAGATTATTATAATAAAGATTAAAATGATTAATCCAATTTGCAATATAGAATGTAAATAAGAACCAATACTATTAGGTAACCAGCTAAAAATATTAAGAGCAGACTCAGTCGTAGGAGATATTGAATGAAGCCAGGTAGCTCTCTGGGTAGTCTGTCTAATGTCTCATTCTACATCCTCTGAAGGGTTTATCCAAGTACAACAAGGATTTATCCAAATGTTAGCAATGGCACATGTTCCTCTTTATTGCCATAGAAGGAAATCAAGAACTGTTCTATTATTTAACACAAACTTAATTAGGGATACTAAAGATTTCTGTTGAGCTGCTGTTATAAAAAGGAGCTCTGGTGGTGTAGCAACTAAGGCATTTGACTGCTAACCAGAAGGTTAGCAGTTCAAACCCACCAGCCACTCCAAAGAAGGAAGACTGTGCAATCTACTTATGTAAAGATTTCCCACCTCAGAATCCCAAACTGTGTCGCTATGAGTCAGAATTGAGTTGATGGCAAGATGTGGGTTTAAGCAAAACAGAGTAGCTCTACCATTAACTGAAAATTGGCAAGTTTCTTCATTAATATTCATAATAGTCTGTCTTGTGAGTTAAATGCCACCAGAGAAAGGCCCCTGTTTTTTCCCTGGAGCCCCTTAATTTCATGTCAGATCGAAGAATGTCTTATGAGGTGTCTTCATTCAGCAATTCAAGTTTTTTATTTTATATCAACCATTTTTTCAATGGTCAGGATTTTTTGCAATAGTGACAAATACTCAGTTTTAGTGACTTAAGCTTAGATTTAGGTTCAGAGGGGGCTTGCAAATGTTGGAATTGAAGGGCCATAAGTTTATTGGTCTTTGAGGCTTTTTGGTCTCTAAGAGTTGAAAGAGTTCATGAGCCAGAACTCAACAATAGGTACAACTTTCCAATCTAATCAGTGCCTTGTCACTAAGGCTAAAAATCAAGAGGCCAGATATAAATACAATATTGAAAGCTCCAGAAGTATTTAGGGCTAATGGATCAAATTTTAAAAGGTATTTTAAAAACAGATTTAGGCTCCTTAATAGATTCTTTAGGAAAGAAAAGAAGCTCGGAGAGAGTATTGTCAGGAGTGTAAGAAGGCAGAAGTATACAGAGAAGAGATGACTGGCAAAGGATCTGATGGTTCTGTAACAGTGTGAGTGGGTAGAACAAAAATCTGATGTAGCTCCTTTTTTTGTTTAGTTAATGTAGACACAGTATCTAGCAGGGAAACAATTTTGCTATCTTAATGTCTATGAAAAGCTTCTAGGTTACAGTAAAAATAAGCATCCCATTGAGATTGTTTAATTTAGGAGCCATTATTTTCTAATTTACTGTATAGAGAAACCAAGTTAGATAATTCAAAGGAACCCCAGAGTGGTCAGTGATTTTGCAAACTGTCTTTGTTAAGGTTATAAAAACTAAACAGTAATGCACATCTTGAAGAACCAAAGTATTTGTTTATGTAGTGGGCAGGAGTCCTGGAAAGGGGATTGTATCACCCAAAGGTCTAGCTTTTTCCATTTTCCAAACAGTTCAAACTAGCTCTTTAAAATCTAGGACTCTCAGACTCAATGAAATCTTAATGGGGTTCACTGTGGGTTTTGGGGCACTGTTCTGTTTTTATTTGTTTGCTTTTGTTGTGGTAGATATTGATTGTGGCTGGTGGGCAGCCTAGGGCACTGGTCTATCTCACATCCCAGCTTATCCTGTCATGTGGCATCTTTCTTTTGGTGGCCAGCACCATAAAGGCTCTTAAAGCCTCAGCCAATGCCCATAGTTTATTATTTGCAGCTCATAGAGTCTGAGATACCCCTGACAACAAACTCAAACCCCGCTATTGCCTTACAAAGAAAAGGCAATATTTATGCAAAACTAATCCCCTTCACTAGTGAAGAAATAGATTCCTGCTGGAGCAAAACCAAAAACAAACTTGGAAGTACAAAAGCAACACTAATTTACTTATCTTCATGAAGGCAAAACAAATCCCTCAATAAAACCTGAATAGCTACAATGCAAAAATATGGAGCTTGAATTTGAATAGTTATTTACCTAATGACCACTCCCAGGATTCTGTGAAGACAGAGTGCCCAAGTGGTCCACCTGGTACCAAAGCTTGGTTCCCTAGTCTCTTGAGGTTGCAGAAAATAATGCACATTTGAATC